>NW_028232789.1:0-600000 GCF_057557595.1 Rhyacophila brunnea
CATGTGCACGTACATTCAATTTTTTTGGCTTTTCTCATGCAAAATTATTTATTTATTAGATGCTTATTTTTTTTATTCATGTGTATGTACATTTAATTTTTTTTTGCTTATATTACAGGTTTTACTTGCACTCTATACATGATTAATATTTTACTGTATTCTTTAATAAATTCCCATAGCTTAAGATCTTATAATTTAAGCATTTTTCGATTTTATTTGTCATCCTTATATATTTTTTTATCATAGAATACATATGATGTGTATGATAATGTTTACATACCTTGTATTATACACAAGTAAGTTGTTTTTTTATTAACATGCCTTACATATTATAAGAATTAACACTTTCTTTTTTACATTACAAAGGTTAAAAAATCATTATTTGCATATAAGTATAATAAAATTAAAAATGATCGTTGGTGAGTTGTTTTCGGTAAATTACAAGCTGTTATTGCGCAATAAAAAATTCAACTCATAGAGGAAATCAAAAATAAAATCTTAAAGATATTATTCCATCGTTTTTTGATAAGTTTAAGACGATGATGACTTGTATATTTTAATGCTATTTTAGCCAACTTAAATATGTTAATAATTGCCAAATATGTAAATAAGTCTAGCAATACAATTATAAAACCCCATTCTATATGATAAAACTGTTATTTTTATTTTTTATATCATATCTAATGACCTGTTATCATATCTTATAAAGATAATGTGAAAATTATTCCCTTATATGTTTATGGTCGAAACATTTTTTTGGTTATGCATAATTATATATCCATAAAATAGGTTTTCTTAGTGCAAAAACATAAAATCATGCTTAAGTTTTGGCCTAAAAAAATTTCCTCGGAATAATATTTATGCATAAATAGTATAAGAAGTGCTAATTTTCTTATTTAATTGTAATAGCGAAATATAATAGAAATCTGAATTATATAAATACTCTAGCCAAAGAAATCACAGTCTCAAATAATGTCATATAGGCTATTAAAGATTCCGCTACAAAATTATATTCTTTAACTTATGCTATAAACATTAGATGATTTTTTATTTCCAATACGATCTCAATATTTTTATGCTATCTGATTTTAGACACAAATATATGAAATTCAATAAAAGCTTATAAAGCATATTTACATGAAAAGCATACTTGTCACATCAAATATAAAAAAATTCAATCTTAAGAAGCTGGATATTTAAAATAAAATTTTCATTCTTTTTTTCTATAAAATATTCAGCGTATACTAACACTCCATTTTTTAAATATCCCTATAGATTGATTGCATAATTTATAACATATTCTTAGTAAAATAATCATTGAATGAATTTTTAATTTATAAAAAAAGTCTATTTAAACTATATATACAGATCATAACTAATTCACTTTCCAAAAAAATTAGCACTGTTAAATCGCATTGAAAAACTGTTTTCGCATAAAAAAATTTTATCATTGCAAAAGTCGCATAAATTTTTTTTATCATTTTAAGCGTCTTAAAATTCCAGAAAATTTGTTTCCTTATATTTATCTGTCTTACGATGTATATTTTTAAGGATAAGAAAGCATGTAAAATTACAAAAGACTTATATTAGTTATTCCTGATGATAATTCGTGTGCTTTTATTGTATTTATCCTGAAATTTATGCTATTTATAACTATATAAGTTTAAGATCTTTCTATGATGCGCTTTAGAAAGTATTTTAATCGTATTGATATCTATAAAAAGGCGATACATGTCATTTCTTAATCCTTTTTTGATAATTTATAAAAATTATGAAATTCTTTTATAAATGATTTTATTCATAGAAACATATATGAATATATAGAAATATGTCGTTTATGTGATTTAATCATATTAAGTATAAATAGTATATTATATTTGAATAAAATAAATATACATCTATATAAGATCCATCATAGCAGGAAATAATAAATAAACTAAACGCTGTTATTTCAATTTAAAATGTGTTTAATGAGGATGGTATTAAAAACACTATATATAAAGATATTAGTATTACGTCGAACAGTTTTTTCTGTATCTTCAAGCTGATTACTTTCTTTTATATCTGACAATTGATTTTATGCTAATTGTATTCGTGCAGAATATCAAAAATTTGCAACTATGAAAATAGTAAAAAAGCATACAGTTATCGTATTTATGATTGTCAATTACCAAAAAAACCTTTATAAAAAATAATCGAGAATAATTACAGCACATATGAAAAATTGTATCGTGCACATATATTTTTCCATATAAATTTTTTTTTTGCAGATATTTCTTGTTACATTCAGTCATGATTTTTATGAGATTTCTTGAATTTATAAAGCCACTGTATAGCATAAAAGAATTTTTAAAAAAATATAATTCTTGCTTCGGTTTTTAAAAATTTAATTTAAGCGTTTAACCTTGATTTTATTGATATCATAAGTTTTTTATACGCACTATTTTATGTTTTAATTTTTTAAGCTACTAATTTAAATTTTTTTACGCTTGAGTATCTTATTGTTGTATTAACCTAGATTTCTATGATAAACTGTTTTTTTATGTCACACCCTCTAGATTGTTTAAACCAAAATTAAATTACTATTACACTCATTTAAATCATAATATATTTTTAATTATTATTCGGAGATTTAAACAGTAAAAAATTACTAATTTACCTAAAAAACATATATTGATTGTAAATTACACGAATGGTAATTTTTTGTATATCTGAGATGAAAACCTTCTTTTTAGATTTATTTACCGGTATTTATTGTCTGATTGGGAAGATCGCTTATAATTATATAAAATTTTTGCATATCTGATTCTTCTCTGAATGTAGTGTCTATGAATTTCTTGTTAACAGTTTGATTCCTGTAAATAAGTACTTTTTTTGTTAGGAGGTAAAATAAGATCCTGTCTACTTTCCGTCGGTTGTAACTTTTGCTCCCTATAACTTGTACTTTTTTTCTAAAGATGCAGTTTTTATAGAATTATGAGGCAAGTTTTCGGCATCTTACAAAGCAACCTTATATTTTTATTGAATTGCCTGTCTTTTTAAAGTTTTACTTTCTAGTTAATACAGACTGCCATCATGCAGGTATTTTCTTTGATAAATATATGATCTTAAACACATGAAAAAATACAAAAAAGCATAAAAATGGCAGATAATCCATATATCATGCGCCCGTATTTTAGTAATTTATGCTAGTCTGTATGAATTACAAAAAAAGAATATGTGTATTTTTAACGTATTCTTCATTCTGATAACAGCTTCAAAACTGCATTTTTATATATTTTTATCTCGTATAATGATTCATTCGCCTTAAATGTTGACATAGGTAAGAATAATATGATTATTTTCTTAGCTGGCTAATATAAGAAAAATTGTATGGTGAACTGAATCTTATTATAAATAAAAAGTTTTAACTGTCCCACATAAATTTTGTATTTTATTTTTCTTTTCATTTTTTTAAATTTTATATATAAAAAAAATACAACATCTATAATATATTTTATCCATTCTCATCCAGTGAATATGACTGGAAGATGTGCTTAATATTGTATTTTTTCTATTTAAATCTTATGTAATTTAAGGCCTTTTTTTTGTATGCACACAAAAAATCATAATTGACCATGATTAATATCTTTATTTATCTTATCTACGTTATTTATAATTAATTAAGCAAAAATAGTTACGTACGGTTATTTTTACAACTCGAACTTTTTTTAAAAGTATAACATGCTAAAAGAATATTCAAAAATGTTTACAAAAAAAGCCCATAACTTCTATTTTGTCTTTTTCGTCTTTAACTTATTGTATCTTGGACAATAACGAATTTTGTGATAGAGTCGTTATAATACTAGCTAAAATCTTATGTCTAAAAATCGAACAAAATGGTTTAAACTGAAATTTAAAATAAAAAATTTTTAGTTTTTATTTCATATATTATATTTATCTATAAAGTGACATGTGCTTATTATAACTATTATAAAATTACTAGATTTCTCTTGAAAACTTTTAAGAATTGATTAGCTTTATATCTAGGAGATTTCTGATTCTGTCAAATACTATGGATAGCATATAGATATATACAGCTGATTCTGTATATCTTATACAAATTTACTATTTACAAGCAATAAATTTTATCTAGCAAGAAAGAAGAGAAGCCTTTTTTATATATAATAGAAAAAAAACCCCTATATTTATTTTCTACTCAATTAGGATGCATAAAAAATCACAAAATTTTTTTTTGTGCAAAAAGAAATTCTTCACTTAGTATTTTTCTAAATTGATTTAATATAGGATATGTAAATAAACTAAACTTTTTGCTACTTTCTAATGTTAAAAGAGAACGCAAAAATAGAATAAAAATGATTATTTTTACTTTATCGTTGATTTGCTTTATATGGCCATCTAATTTGCTTTGATTTTTTTATATAATGCTTATACAAATAATGCATACATATTATATTCTAGAATTTTGAGGCTGTATTTATCAAAAGGCAATAACTACACAAAAAAGCAATTATGCATAAATTTCATAAAAAACCTTTTTTATTACTTTTAATAATAGAATTGTATTTGTTTCTAAATATTCACATCTTGTTTCATGTCTTTATATTTAGCAAAAAAAAAACCTTTTCTCGATGTCAAATAAAAAAACACATAAGAATAATTAGATAATTGTGGACAATAGATCAGAAAAACTACGAAAGAAATTTATTATAACGAAAACTTCAGTTCTTAATTTCACTATTTCCATAAATACAAGTTTTTTAAACTGAAATAGACTAATTCTCTTATTTGCGTAGATGTATGTTTTGTACCTGTGCTGCATATATAATTATATTCTTCTGTCTCATTTTATTCATAATGATTTTATGCGTTTTAATTTGGTTTTTATGGTTTCAACTCCATATTTCTACATATTTTTTTACCCTAAAAAGTAAATGGGATACACTTCATATAAGTATTGTTACATTAACTTAATAGGATATTATACTGATTATAAAATAAATAAAAAAATATTCTTTGCATTGTATAATCACAGATATAGTAATGCGGATATTTATAACAATCAATATTTTTTGAAAATTTAATTTAACACATTTATTTTGCTGAAATCCTGGTTGTGTTAAGGGCAACTTATAAATTAAAAATCAAAGCTAGTTATCACATTAAGTAATTATCATAAAATCATTTCGCTTTGATGATTATCAGTTTATTATAATGATTCAATCCTCGCACAGCACCATATAAATATTTTTTAAATGTTTAAGTACTTTATATTTATCCCAACCAATCTTTTTTTTAACCATACACTAAATTACGCTTTTTAAATATGCCATTTGCAAAGAGTTTTTGAATGTATAAATCGATGTAGAAATTTATAAACCTTTTAAAAAAAAAATTTGATATGCAGAAGGAATAAAATTGCGATCTCGTAGTAAAAAAAAACAAATATCTAGAGAGAATATTTTATAATATAATTCATTGGAATTCTCAAAATATCATCTAAGTATTTCTAAAAATACACTTATTATCTTAGAAAAAAAGATGGCAACATTAAACCAAGTGAAGAAGGGAAATTCTGTTTTATTCAAAACAGAAATGTGTTTTTCGGTGAGAGGATAAAATGCCCACACTGTAATGAAGCTATGAAAACAATTGATCACCTTGCAACAAGATGCAAGAAAATGTTAGGGCATGATTACACGCGAAGGCATACCGAAATAGTAAGATGTATTCATTTCCTCCTATCAAGACGATACAACATAAGAAATCCAAAAAGATCAAAACTCACTCAGTACAAGAGATCCGCGAAAACGAAAATGAAGAAATAAAAGTTGATACTGGAATTAAAACAGATATTATAATCAAACAAAATAGACCTGATGTTTTTCTATACGATAAAAAAGAAAATATGATTACGCTGATCGAAATAGGTATAACGAGCCTTGATAACTTGACTGAAGTTGAGAATGAAAAATATAAAAAATATGGCATCTTGGCAAATGAACTTGGTTTAATTTACATTTTGTAACAAGAATAGTACCATATGTATGACTTGGGATGGGTGGTTACAAAATTCAAAAAAAATATGTTAAGGAATATAAATTCGGACGAAGTAGAAGAATACATGCAAACTATCCCACTTCGCAAGACACTTGAACTCATCTCATTTGAGAGAAGAAGAGCAGTTGATGAAGATAGATCAGGGTAAGGTGTCAAGAGATGCATCAAGGATTTGGGCAATATTCTAACACCCTGACCACGTCTAAATAGAGAAAATTGGTAAAAGAAACTTAACACATAAATAAATTAGATCACATTATCTTAGAAAACGTTTTTATAACAAATCAAATATAACGAGCGTTAATTTTAAATAAACAGTATGCTTTTCATAAGAGATATGCGAAAAAAAGAATATAATTTATTTAATAAGCTCTTCAACCAGAACAGAAATTTTATCTACAAATCAAAAGTGTAGAAACCACAAAAGTAAAATTATTTTTTCAATTGCAATTTTCAATAAATATACCAATATTTTTTATTTATTGTTTAATTTTCTTTTTATCGATTTTATCTATTTCGAGTGTTCAGCGTGTTGGGAATATTGCACAACTCTTTGATGCATCTTTTGACGCTTTCCTCTGATCTATCTTCATCAACTGCTCTTCTTCTCTCAAATGTGACGATTTCAAGTGTCTTGCGAAGTGGGATAGTTTGCATGTATTCTTCTACTTCGTCCGAATTTATATTCCTTAACATATTTTTTTTTTGAATTTTGTAACAACCCATCCCAAGTCATAACATATGGTACTATTCTTGTTGCAAAATGTAAATTAAACCAAGTTAATTCGCCAAGATGTCATACTTCCTATATTTTTTGTTCTCAACTTCAGTTAAGTTGACAAGGCTAGATATACTTATTTCAATCAACGTATCATATTTTCTTTTTTATCTACAGAAAAATATCTGGTCTATTTTTAAATTAACCCATAAATAAATAATCGTATGTATATCTGAAATTTGCATATTTATAAATTAATTCAAAATTATTTTAATGCCATTTTAAAATTGTGTTTTATTTATATGATTAAAAATTCAAATAGATAGAGTAAATTTACTATAGACTTAGACAAAGTAGAAACCATATCTTAGTGGAGCTTATATGCAGATAAATGTAGCATCTTTATGACAAAGATATATACGAAAAACATGATTGTGTCTCTTTTTATAATCATAAATACAATATAAAAAAATTAAACTACTTTATATCATACACCTATTTTTCATCTTAAACTAATAGGTTTGCTCAGAAGATAGCGTATTTTTTTTCCGTGTGAGTATTTTATTATGTATCCTTGCCCATTGTCAAATAAAATTGGTTTTTCTTTTATTTAAGATAACATTAATATTTGAATATAAATAAAAGAATCGTACCTAAAAAAGCAAATATGAATTTATCGGATAAAGCACCATATATCACAAATATAAAGCATAAATATTCTTTTATTCAAAATACCCATGATTAGTGTTGTTTAACTATCATACTTTTTGTTCGATAAATTTATTTTTTCAATACCCTTTGAAGAATTAATTAAAACTAAAGTTTCTATTTATATGCTATTATTCTTTCTTATCTATGATTATCTACATTTTTTTACTGGAATTATAATAAAGGTTATATTGTGCATAATAAAGGATTTGAATACATCCAACACATTAGATATATACAATATCTTAACATGTTGATCATTTACCACATATTTTTACATTAGTATTGGTCATGTTCTCGACAAGCATTTATAATATTTGAAAAATGGCACTATCGACTATAGATGGTTTTTTATTTAACCCATTTTTGAAATTTAAAAAAGTAGCTTAATATGCAATAAATAATAATAAATATTTTTTTACTTTGCGAGTATTATAGAGACTTTATATATTTATAATTACCAATGCATCCGTATTGTGATTATGATTGGCTTGATTTTGAATGGATCAATAGTTTGTTTAAATAAATTATATCTATTTTATAATTGTTTTAGGTACGCAGGTATTTATTGTATCAATTTTTTTACAATTGGTTAGAAGAAAAAAATATTTGCCAAGCATTCCATATGAAACTCCAGAAATTTAAATTAAAAAAAATAAAACATTTTTTTTGTACTTGTTCTAAATAGGTATTTTGATTAAGATGTATTTAACTTCTGTAAAAAACCCACATTTCCGAAATAGATACATTAATTTATATTATAATATCAACTAATTAAAATTTTCGTTGTATTTAAAGATAATTTGTATATTTTAAACGTGATTAAGAGATTCTTTGAAATCATTATGAGAAAAAGTAGTTTTAATGATTATTCCTACTTCTGATTTTATTCTTATCAAATGTCAATTATATTTTTAAAAAATATAAACCACGTTTTTCAAATATATGCAATTTAAGAAAAATGATTACAAATTTTTTTTGTCAGTTATTACCATAAATCATGTTTTATTGTATATACAGCAAAAAAAAGTCAATTTTATCAAAAGCTCGGCAGTTAAAAGTATTAGTTAGTTATAATTATATGAATTCGTCGTAAAAATAGTTAGAAAGTATTATTAATTGTGCTCATATATTATTTTCATCATTTTTTTTTATTAAAAATAACAAAAATGTATTTTTGGGCCTTGAAATTATACCATTACATAAAAAAATGTTATAAATATAAAAATTGTAATAATTCTCTATGCATAAAATATATCAGTTCAATCATTTTGATTTTTTAATGTATAAGATAACGTAATAATAGAAAATTATCTTCTTTTAAAAATATTTAATTTGGTTTTTTAATATATATTATTTTTACCATTGTTCTCGATCTTATTAGTTACATTATTTTCATGATCTAAATATTACTATTGTCTTTATATTTATTTATTCGTTTAAATTGCTTTTTTTACAATCCTCACATTAAATTCTATTTATTTATTCATTCACATTAGTCGATTTTGTAGCATTAAGAGGATAAAAATAAACATTTTATAGCTTAGTATAAAATCATCTTTAAATTTTAAAGATTATATACCGCCGAATATATAAACTAACTCGAATTTTTTTATAAAATACATTTTTATTAGATTCATTTTGTTACAACTCTTTTTTTTGTCAGATTTAAAGTAAATAAAATGGTATAAATTATTTCAATTTTTAAGTTATTTTTTTGAAAGTTTATTCTATTCTATTTCGGCTTTTTTATGCTAAACCATATAAAGAGATGTAATATTTCTTCGTACACATGATCTTTTGTATGCAATCGTAGCTTTTTTTGCAAAATATTTGAATAATTCGCATCAAGATTTGATGTTGTTTTTTTACGTAGCATAGTCAGGCTGGTTCTTCCGATCGCGCTTACAATTTACGGTTTTTCGGCCCAGATATTATTGCTTCTGTTACTCGTTTTTCTGACCATTCATTTTTTCAGATCGACCGTATATCTGTATTCTATAGAGTATTAATTATTTTAATGCAATAGTGCGTCTTTTAAAAATTTCGTCATATATAAATATTATTTTACTGTTTATTATCTCTTGATAAAATGTCATATTGATATTTTTGCGTATCACAGACTTTTTTCTTTTCTGCTCGCTATTATGATTTTTATATCTTCACTGTATTTTTGGCTTTTTTCCACTAGATTTCTATAAATTTTTAACGTGATTTGATGAATCAGACTGTAGTTGCTCTTTTTCAGATAATAAATGCATATATGTAGAAATATTATGTTGCAATTTTGCGTATTTTGATTGGTTCTTGCTATATTTGTGATTTAAATTGCCTGTCATCGCAAAAATGGCAATTTGAAAGAATCTTTTAGATTAAATGCTGCCGTTTTGAATGAGATAAAGCACAACTTATGTGGTCTTTGTCGGTTTCTTGATCGCATTATCATGTTTTTATCTCGTCTTGATGTATTTTTTATACATTCCATATATCTAAATTATAATTTTCCCTTAAACAAGATATGTAGTCCTAATTTCACGTTATATAGTCAAAAGACTATTTTGTGATAGTGTTAGCAGAATTTTATAAAAATCTTTATTCTAGCATACGATTCTTTTTATCTATTCTATTTGTAATATCTGACAACAATTATATGCATATTCGTCTAATGTGTTCATCTGTTATTTTAGGTTCTTCAAAGCTTGTTACTA
The DNA here is from genome assembly GCF_057557595.1 of Rhyacophila brunnea. NCBI lineage: Eukaryota > Metazoa > Arthropoda > Insecta > Trichoptera > Rhyacophilidae > Rhyacophila > Rhyacophila brunnea. Next base: position 10,195 of record NW_028232789.1, read on the forward strand.
TACATTTTTTACCATTGAAGTGTTATATTTCTTGATCTTATGGTTTCCCATTGTTTAATTGATATTTTTCTACCATTTAATTTCACAGCCTTTGAGCTTTTCTATCCCAATGTTTCAAATGCTTATATAGCCAAAAATAAAATCATTAAATAATAATATAAGCCTAGGAATAAGATCATTTCTCTAGATTTTTCAGGGTTTAATATTTTAATATTACCGTATTCGTTTCTATATGAATTAAAACTTTATCTGCGTTTTCAATACCTAAAAATATGCGATGTTTCTACTAATTTTAGTTTTTTCGGTATAAAGCAGCTTTTTATTTTTCTATTCCCTTGATATCACTTAAATTGTTTTCCCACTCGTTTCGTGTTTTTTATTCGTATATATATTGTCTATAAAGCATTCGTATCCAACCAAATGTCTTATTATGATGTGTCAAGCTTATCTATTATAAAATAGTAGATGCTGTCATTGGGCTATACGGCATCAAAAATATTGGTGTAATTAATTCTATTAATACAAAACACTATGTTTTGTTATTATGCATCGAAGAAATAAATCTAATTTAAGATATATTTTTACCTATATTTGAATAGTTTTATTTCTATACCTAGTTTGTTGGTTTTTTTCGTCATTACAAATATTATATAGGCATTATTTACTTATATTATGTGGCATGCATATCAAAAGAAAAAAATATTCATTAATATTGACGCAGTAATAAGACTAGATAACTATGACACCATTAAATCAAAAAATAGTTCTATTATACCATATAAATTCAATATAAACTTTTTTCTAGCCTAACTAGATTTTTTCCGTTGATTTAAAATCGCAAATTTTCTCTAGTCTTTGCTGTTACTAATATAAATACGAGGAGTCGATGTCGTGTGAACTTGAAAATCTATACAATATAAAAAACCTTTTGCCCCCATAAAAATCATTTCCAATTTTTTTTTCGTTCTAGAGTTTGATCTAATTATATTTGGTAATATATATGCCACGCATCTACATTTCTGCTGCAGCCATGATTTATAATGCTAATTATTTATTATGGTATATTTTATTTTCTTATTATACTAGCATATTATTAATGTTATAATAAGTAATGATCCTTACGAACTACTATATTTTTTTTTCGTAGATTATAAGTAAAAAATCACGCTTTGGCATCTGTACTACCTTAAAATTTTATTTACGTCTTCTAAATAAATGTTTTGAGTAATGTGTGTTTTTTTACGCCATATGTATAAATTAGTATAAACATTTTTTTTATTAAATAAACGATTATATATAATTTTTATCACTTTTTATATAAATTCTCGGCTTAATTTTTTTATTATAGTTTTTTTGTGTTTAACTATCATCTTCCCCATTTCTTTTCTTGATATTTTTTTCATTTCGAACCAAAGTCACGTGGATCATTTTTTGTTTATGAAACCTGCAGTTTATTTTGTAGTTTTTTACACATTTATTTTTTTAGAATTCGGTTAAACAACAATTTTATACCATATTTTTCTTTTTAATGGTAATATTAGCAACCCCATATCATCTTTGATGTTTCATATGCAACATAAACCGTAAGCAGATATGTTGGGTTCTTGATGGATTTGCGGAACAAAAAAAGTTGTGTAAACAATTTCATATAAATATATAACAATGTATATTTATGTAGGGATTTTTTTCTAATTCAATAACCATTTTTATTTATGAAATATGTTAATATCACATATAAATTCGGTTTTTATACATTTTACAGAATATATAAGAAGCTTCCAGATTAACATATTGGTAAATTCTGGCGGTTTCTATTATATATTTATACCCCTAAAACAGCCCTGAACATTCAATATGCTATATGGTCGAATCCTGGAATCTCTTCAAGGTTTTTTCAGACCCATTATAATTTTTTTTCCTCTGTGATAAAAGACTATGCCCCAATATAACGTCATAAGATAATCACAATAAAATAAGTAAGCAATTTTCAGTCGTTGACATTATAGATATTCTTTATATAAGTTTTATTATTTTCTAAACTTAATTTGTTTCCATGTGCTGTCCAAACTTTTTTAACACTTGATTTATAAAAGTCATGATACTCTCCCCGATAATGTTTTACACACTGTATCTACTATATTTAGACAAAATATATTGATTTTATAAGCTAAAATATATATGGTAGCATTCTTGTTACTATATACAAAACTTATAACAATAGAATATCGGATTTAACAATTTGAATTATAATCTAAGTTTATAAGTCAAGAAAATAAAACTGTATGGTTTTTCTTATATTAAATTTAATGTAATAATGAATATTAAGCAATAAAATAAAGCATTTTACCAACTTTTGCAATATATAAAGCAATTTAATGCTTATAGATGCTAATTATATAAATGAATATTTTTTAATTATATTTATACACAAAATTGAAAGAAATTGTAAAAAATACATTTTTTTTATTATTTATATAATTTTCTTGCAGAATATTATTGTTAATAAAAACAAATTTTCGCAGGTCATGAAGAGTTTTAAAAAAATAATATCCTAAATTTTTTGTTCCGATTTAATAATCGTTATTTTATGTTGTTCTTTACGAATTTATTCACTATAGCTTCTTTGAAATCCACCAAATATGAGCTTTTAAAGCTATTTTTTTTTCATTTCATCTATTTTTCATTCATTACTAGAACAAATATTTTCCTCTTCTTAATCAGAATCATCATTTTTATCTTCTGTATCAGCACTATGGTATCCCGATTCTGGCTCATCACTCTCACTCGAGTTTTCAACGTTTAACCCAGCTTCATAGACTTGATATCGTCTTTTCATTTCTTCGTATACTATTTCACCTTCCTTTACCAATTCCTCTTTTAAATTATTATCGACCTTTCGTATAGGATTAAACATATTGAAAGCACAAAAAAATGCAAATTTATGACCTGTATTTTCATTATTAGAAATGTTTCGTGCTGCATTTCTTACCTCTTCGACAATTTTTCTTTCACCCTCGTCTGAAACTTCTAGTATTTCAAATGGTTCAAATTTTACTAAACCACCCATATCAAATCCTAATGACAAAAAAAACTCGTAATTAGTCGGCGCTTCTTTCTCCTCTGGATCAACTAGTGTAATCACAAATATTTCAGCCGTATTAAAGTAATCTTCATTAATCTCATTTTTATTTTCATAATGTTTAATGCTCATAAACTCAGAGTTTTCATTGGGATTTGATTTGTTTGCTTGAATATATTGAGCCGCAAAGTTTACGGCTTTTACGGTAATAACCCTAGCGAATCCTTTTCTTTTATGAAGAACATTTGTAGTCAATGTATGGAAATAGCAAAAATATTTCGATGACAAACCAAAATTGGTAAACTCTACTACATTTATCGAAACGGTTGATATTGGTTCTTCCCCCTTTTTTAGAATACTCGTAAAAGTAGGTGTAAAATTATTAACATAATCCTCCGTATCATAACCTACAGGGTTTAAATCTGGATCTAATAAAGTTATCACGTCTTTTTTATTTTCCGCGGTAAGCTCATTTTTAAATACATGAGTTAGTTCATAATTTTCCTCACCTATTACTATCGTTTCATATGACTTATTTATCATGCTCATTGAAATCATAAAAAAACATAAAATTATGTATATCTGTTTATTCATTTAAGGGGTTTTAATGTCGAGTATATATAACTTTTTTATGATAAAAAATATTATAATATAAGAAACTATCAAATTACTATAATTGGAAAAATAATGGAACAAAAATATTTTTAAAAGACACCTTTCAAGAGGATTGCTCGTTATATCTGTTAATATAAATTTTCTAATCATGGAACAAATTAGAAGAAGCAGTGAGCATGAATATATCGTATATATAATCTTAATCGAGTTCTAATAATTTATCTGCATAATTATATTATTGAAAAGCCTAAATACATCGCATGTGCTTTTATTAGAGTAATAAATTTTTTTGTTATTTTAGTCAACATTGACACATTTATAAAAATTTATGATCATTTGATTATTATTTTTGATTATTATTTTCGATTCGATGACGTCACTTATGTATTTTGTTTTTCATAATTGATTTTACACATTAAATATGGAAGAATTAAGAATTTAAGATAAGAAACTTTGATGTTTATGATGTGTTTTTGGTCATGCACCGAAACCAATAAAGAAATTCATATTAGATTTATCTAAATTTCTGGTAACTACATATCCAGAATCATTTAACTTCAATGTATATTGCTCCATATGTATGAGTTCGAAACATATCCTTTTGAATCAATAGAAATTATAAAACACATTTAATCGATCTAAACTCAATAATATAAGTTAGCACAACATAAAAAATTCGATAGAATTTTAATTTTTTATAATTTAGCAAAATACCAAGAGATGTAATTTAAATTCAATTAATCAATAAAAAAAAATTACTTGAAAGAATAAAAAATAATATATTATAAAAATCAACGCATAAGACTAACATTTTTAAAAATAAAATTAATAAATGCGTGATCATTTCTGATTATTTTGATTTTTTTCGAAATGATTGCGCTATTAGAGAGGAAATGGGCTACATTGCTTGATTTGTTGCATTCTGTTGTTTTTTCAAATTCTGATTGTATTTTGAAATATGCAATTTTTCTTCTTAAAATACTATGTATTACACTTTAAAGGGTGCAGAGAATAAGAAAACGAAAAAAATTAAAAATATTAATGATATGTCTCCTCAAGTTTTAATTTTCAAAAAATGATTTTTAGTCGTTTATAATGTATGATATATCTTTTTTTAACATATCAACCAAAAAATCCCATTTCCTCTCTGTTGGCGCAATTAATGCCAGAAAGACTCAAAAATTGATTGCAAGAATTATTCATGCCAAGCTGTTTTATCTTTCCATTAGAATTGATTGTAATACAAAAAAAAAGCATATTATAACCAATCAAAACTGAAATTCATACAAAAAACAAATGGTTGAATGTAATTAAAGTGTAAATAAGTATTTTATGCATTTATTTTCAATTAAAGTATCATTATAGTAAATTTTTCTATCTATCATGCTTATAATAATTATTATTAGAGGTATATCATAACTTTTTTTTAAAGATAGATAATATAGCTTTTTATTATCTAATTATACATATTCTTTTAAAATGGATATTCGAATAAATAATCGGTTTCGATTCTATGAAAAAATGTTCAAGTATAAAAGCAATCGGTTAAGAAAATATTGATTATCTAGCAAGTTGGCTCTAAAAGAAAAAATAAAGCTTTTTTGGTTTTTACATTATCTAACTAACATTCAATACAAAACTTATATGAAAAAGTGCTATTTTGCCCTTATATCCTATATTTGGATTTCAAATTGCTTAAATAGACAGAAGAGTAACATGTTGCATAAAAAAATAGTGCAGAGTCCTGATGAATATTTTTGAAGATCTTCTTTTTGTGATTTATACAGAGGATAAAAAGATTTAGCGAGTTTATTGCACCGGTTTTTTCTCTTATTGTATTTTTTAGTTTATAGAAAAAAAAACAACAGTACTTTTAATTACAATCATAAGCTTACAGGCTCTCTAGAGATCGGTAGAAAGCGGAAAAAACCACCACCTGCACAATCTTAGATATTAAAGTACTCCGATGTTACACTCCCCTCATACCTTGCGGCTTCGATTACTGAGGGTTCACGGTAGCAGATACTAGGTGAAAGTGGCCCTCGCCGTTCTGCACCTAGTGCATTTCGGCGGTATTGTTGAGAGAGATACTTGATTGTAATAAGTACCTCATCAGGAAGCTTCATGTGGGAAGCTACCGACTCCCCCTCAAGGAATATTTCAATCACAGTAATTTTATACCCTTCTGAACAACCTTGCTCAAAAGAGTATTTCATTACTTGATGCTTTTTCCTTGCATCTTCAAAACATTGGCACTGTTACAAAAAGTGCCAAATTTCTTTTTACACTAGCTTTTTGCAGCAGGCACATCCATTGTATAGCTCTGGTGGCAGCGCTTGTGTAATTACTAATTCGTCTTAAACTTAAAATTTCCTGTTCTTAGCTCTAACAGTGCATTTTCAGCTATTGAATTTAGTGAAAAAAGTATTTCGCTTGTTCGTAGCTTTGTATCGTGTGTAATGTTGTACATGTCGGCATTTCTACCGGCTATAAATGTGTCTTTTCAGGATATTTCCCGCATCATTTCTATCTTAACTTGGTCAAGAATTAATTCACTTGTCATATTTGTGTAAATATGCCTATATCTTAGCCATCGTTTTGTTGTTTTTGTCCAGGTTGATTTTCTAGACTTGAAGTTATTGGCTGAATCAATCAGTTCTGCCATTTTTCCACTTGATGTTTTCCATTTTAGGAATCCTCTTACTCTTGCCACTGCACTTGGAACATACAGTGGTAAGATATCCATTTCTTCATAGACTCGCATTCTGTTTTGAGTAGATAGAATGTCATTAAAGAATTTGAAATTTAAATATTATTACGTAAATAATCATTCATCAAAAAAATTATTTCTATTAAAAAAAATCTTCCATTCTGCAACATTTATTTTCCTCAAAACAGACAAAATCGTAATAATATCTTTTTATCGTTAGATTGTAACATATTTTTGTTTGTATACAGGTAGAATAAACAAATAAAAACCTTATCTGATCATTAGAATGATTCTTAACCACTCTAATAAAGTAACAAAATTCAAATATATGTATAAAAGTACAAAAAAAATGCAATTCTAGCTTCACTTTGAGTCTATAGTATTTCTTGAATTATTCGGTTATTTAAAGGTACTATCAAAACACTATATAATCAATCATACCGAATTCAAGAAATATTATATATTTAAATATCTTTTATTAATTTAGAAATGAATATTTACACAAAAAGATATATAAATTCAAAGAGATTCAAAATCATAGCATGATTGTATCTTATAAGCAATAGGGTCCGCTTTTGTATAAAATCTACAGAATTGGTTTTTTAACAGCTACGCTTTATGTGTCTCAATGATAATTTTTAGACCCAATCGTATGATAGAGTCGCAATATAATGAGAGATTAAGAGCGAAAAAAAAGCATAAAAGCGGCTCTATCTCCTTCGATATCAAGTTTTTTAAATATTTATATTTAAATACCTTTCCAAAATCTTCTAAATTATAGAAATATTTTAGTTTACTTTCATTTAAAAACTTCACTAAAATTTACAAGCTTTTCTTTGCGATATTTTATATTAAATCGACTGGTTCAACTATTTAATCAAGAAAAATACATTGTAAAGGATCTATCTTAGATAAACTCGATTTAAAAAGTTAGTAAATCCCCATCATCGAAATCTGCTAAGTTAAAAAAATTTCTGTCATGTATAAATATCTGTCGAATTCATTCAATAAACTGTTTGGAAATCTCTATGTGATAAGAGAAGCAAAAAAATCCTTTTATATACCAAGATATTGTATAACGAAATAATCATGTACTAGAAAAAAAAGGAGCAATAGATTTCCCCAAAAAAAAGCGGAATCTTCTCTATAAATTGCAATCTATTGGATTCATTATTCATCGATATATTCAAATCGGCGGGCAAAAGCGCATTTATTACGGATAAAATAATATATAAAAAATTAAAAATTCCAAGAGTAGTGGTTAGATAATTAAAAGGATTGATAATAATAACATGTTAGCAAAAATTTTTTAAATTGGTAGATTTAAACATTATATATTAAGTTTTAAACTATGGGTTCCTGAAGCTAGTGCTATTTTGTGGTATTCAAAGACAATCTATATATAATTACGCCAATAAATTATTACAGCTAATCTAAAAGGAAATATTGAACTATACAAACAGAATCTGATATTTAATAACATTACAAGAGTTCTTGGGCCAAGAAAAATATATTATTCGAGTATTTTGCAATAAATAAAAGATTTATAATTTAAAATATCTTTTATAAGCGTAATTAGCAGTTGCAAAAGTATATTGATTTTTTCGGGAGATTTAAGAATTATATAGCCCTAAAACCGGATAGCATCGCATCGGTAGAAATGCATAATGTGTTATGACATCTAGATTACTTGAATATTAGCAGAAATAAATATCGGCAATTTTTAAACAAATGGATAAACATCATTATAATACAAGTGAAACGTGAAGTCAAAATTCTTTTAGTGGTATCACATCAAAACATAGAAAATGTATATTTATTTTTTTATTTAGCAGAACAAATTAAAAATTTATATATTTTTGATGCTATTAAAGATATAAAAAAAATATCTTAAATCTAGCTTTAAAAATACGACCTAAATTTCTAATTTAGAATATAATATAGCAATCTTGTTTTCAAATATATTTAAACACTTTATTATTTCATGGTAAAAATCAAGCAAAGACAAATTTTACATAAATCTATTTACTTCTGTAAAATATCAAATCATAAGGTTTACTTTGCTTTTTCATATAAAGTAAATATCGAATCACAGTTTAGAGTACAATATCATCGACTCTAATTTTATCCATTAGCTTTGGGAAATTTATAATTTTTCTTTAGAAAATCAGCAGAAAGAACTCGCTTTCTAAATTTTTTTGCGTATTTAACTAGATGGTGATAGGGTAAACCATTTTAGAATGATATTTCACCCCATGCACTGATAAAGTGATCAAAAAAAAAATTGTTGCAAAAGAAATTTGATTGTCTTGATTTTTTATACTTTGTTATAAATAAAATTTGAAACATACTTTTGATAGATTTTTATTTATTTATATAAAAAATTAATCATAAATTTAAAAATATTAGGAACAAAATTATTGTAATATATAAAAGTATATATAAAGTACATCCAATAAAATCACAATATAATTAACATGTTTATCTATTTAAAAAAAGGAAATTCAATTTTGATATTTATAAACGGTTTGGTACCATAAATTTTAGTTAAGAAATAAGGATAAAACAAAGATGATAAATTAGAAAGTATTGACCAAGTATTTAGAAAAGGCTATGAGAGCAGTGTTTTATCTTTAATGTTATTTATGCAGAAAAAAGGATGATGAAACAACGAATAAATGGTGCTTTATTAGAAATTGAAAGTAAAGTGCAGAAAGACCTGCCAAAAAAACGTAAATAAAACTGAATGGATCATAATTTGTACAAATAGTTTTTATATTTTTAATTTAATTTGCTATCAGGTTAAAAATGCCCTAAGCGATCTTAGGTAGACTATTATTTTTCAAAAATAAAATATGAAAAGACTATATAATATAAAAATGCACTTTTATTTACTACTGTTCTTAAAATTCAAATTGAAGCCAGAATTTACAAAATAAAATCCCAAATTGATTATATAAATATAAAAAAATATGCGTAAATAATATCGTATATTCCACCTTTTAACATAAAAAAATTCAATATGAACCAGAGACAAGCCTATAATAAATTTAATGATAATAACACTTGATTTTTCTTTCTTGGAAATACAATATACCTATTTAAAATACAAAATATAATGAGGCCGAGTCAAGCTTATATAAAATCTGATAATCTAGAAATTAAAATTTTGGCTTTATCTTTATAAAAAAATCAAAAACATATCTACCAATGAATAAGTTTTAGTGGTATATCATACAAATTGACAATGATGTCTGCTTTTTATGTGTAAATTTGAATTATCTTAGGCAATAGATAATCGAATATCTTGTGAACAAAGTAAAAAGCACCCGAATATAATCATAAAAAAAGAAAAAACAAAGATATTAAAGCACGTTCCTAAGATATTTCTGTAGTTTTATAGTCTTAAATATAATGAAGAATTTTTTATAAGCGAATTATATTCTAGAACTTCTTAAAATGCTTTCCTACACGCAAAATCTGTTTTCATGGTTTTTAAATAGCATATAATATACGATTAAACATTAACATAAGATTAAATTCTTAAAAAAAGAATTTATTACTAAGAAAATGGATGAAAATTGCAAATTACGCTGTAATCTTAAAAATTTTATAGGCCACGTGGTATATATATAATTTATAAGGTTTTTGTTTTAAATTACATTTTTTAAATATTTCTAATTGATAAACATAAAAGTAAATATCCAGGTGTTAGTAAGATCACATTATTCTTTAGATTTGTAGTTGGATGTAATGTGGCTTGTTTTTAATCGAAGAACTACAATATTATTATATTTTATCTTTTTATGCCAAGCTACTTTTAAAATGATGGAGGATAAATAAAAAACAAGACAGGAGAACTACAAAGACAAACATTTGTAAACCGATCCTGTAACGATAATCTAAACCGATAACTTACCTGAACCACACACGGCCACACGCATTCATACCACGGCTCTGTTTACTCTAAAGGCCATCTGCAAGAATACACCCGCCGAGAAAGTGCACTGGATCAAGAGGCTTATACCTCGATACTGAAACGATTCGGAAGAATGCCGAGATCTGGCTGGCAAGAGTTCCTAAAGAGTCACAATAGTATCTTTAATTGTGATGTAAGCATGAATGATATACAAATCAAATCAGAAAACGTTCTAAAAGAAATGATGGGAAAAGAAGACAAGTCCGGAATTTAAAGAAATAGAAATTAAAAGAAAAAAACAAAGCGATAAAGAAGATTACTATAGAACACCAAGTCATTGCATTAATCTCGATAGATGCAAAAAAAAACATTTCTATGATGATTTACGGACATGGAAAATACGTACATCACAAACCGCCTAAGAAAAAGAAAAATACCCTTTACTAAAGTTAAAAGCGATAATATTGAGGATTTGAATGAAGCGGTTAATGCGCATATCACAAACAACACCCCTAAGGTATGTGCAATATAGGAAAGATCTTGCAAGCTTTTCAAAAGAGTTACGAAGAATTAACATCGAAACCTGTCTAGGAAGGATTAAACTACGTATTAATAAAGAAGGAAAAAATAAAAAGGAATGATCAAATTAACACAACACTCAAATCCCACTTTAGAAACTTAGGAGAACTTTCAGAAAGTAGGAAAAGGTTTTTAAGAAAATTCATGAGACAACAAAACAAAATATTTGACAAAAAAAATAATGATTTTGCAGTGATTAGTAAAAACAACTGAAAGATAAGATAATAAAGCAAACGAATCGATCAATATGAAAAGAGAAAAGAATTTACAAAAAACAAACTGCCAGTTTGAATACAACAAAAGAAAATTTTATAGAGCATTGAAAGATACGGTAAAACCAGAAATGAAAGCAGTAAAAGAAAATTTTGTAAATTTATAGGCAAACAATGACTAAAAGCAAAAAAAATAAACTTTGATGCTTATCTGCGCAAAAATGCGCTAGAAAACACACAACAAATTTTTTTTTACATCAGTAGAAAATGATTCTTCCAGATCATCACGTACCTAGCTTACTAGAAAGCTGCAGGATGAGATGGTGTATGCAACTTCTATACCCAAAAAACACAAAATTTTACATAATATTATATGAAACAGTTAAATCAATATGCGTTGCATACAAAATGATAGAAATTTGGTTCTACTCTGGGTTCACGTACCTCATACCCAAACAAGAAGTTTTAAGAGGATCGGAATTCAGACCTTTTACATACATTTTAAACGATACAAATTGACACCCAAAGCTGCAACGATGATATTACAGAAAGACGTAGAATCCCGAAATCTACTATGGAAAATAACTTGGGACGGTCAGAAGAGTACAGGGAGCTACAGAGTCGCCAATGATAAACGACGCAACAAAAATTGAACACAATAATGAGATACACGTAACATTGGTTCGACGTAAAAAAAGCATTTGACTCAATCGACCACGAATATCTTCTGTTCTGCTCTAAAAATCTTAACATACAAGAATGGATGAATGACTTTATACAAAAACTAGAAAAAATTTATCAAAGGGATACTACAAGGGGATAGTTTATCACCACTACTGTTTTTTCCTTGTATCGATCCGCCAAGCCACCGATGAAATGAAAAGTTTCCATCAATATCCATTAAACTTAATAAGAATGCATTTTTTACTATTAATTTTCTTTTCATTGAAGATTTAAAGATTTTGGCTAAAGATGAAAGTAACGATAAACCAATGTCTAATGAAGCAACAAAATTCTTCGGATGTATCGGAATGTAAATAAAAGTGGCCAAATCAGCTTTTAACAACAAGATTTCAAATATATTGCCACAATAAGAAAGGAAAGATGCATATAAATATCTTGAGATACCAGATGATTCCAAATCGAGAATTAAACCAAAAACGATAGATAAATTTAGAAAAAAATGCTAGAAAGAGTATATAGCATATGCAAAACAATATTGAATGGTCAAAAATAATTAAAACAATAAATGAATATTCAATATAACTATAAACCACTACGTGGGTTTATTAAAGCTAGAACTAGAAGGCTTAAGAAAGCTAAACGATGCAATTAGGCGGATACTAATAGAAAATTGAATACACTTGCAACCATCTAATAAAGAAAGATTATATCTTCAAAAATATGAACTATGACGAGGATTATAAAATATTCTGTATAAATCCGAAATAATTATCTACCAACTATATAGAACTCTAAGCCAAGAAAAAGTACAATCACCCAGAAAAGCTGCAATATTAAAATTTGAAAAACAAAATGCGATCTATCTATCCGTAAATAATGAATTATCAGAACAAAATATGAAATAGTTGACATAGATTTTTCAGCGCTTGAATTAAAACAAAAAAAGAGTTTATTGTGTAAAATACATCAAAAACTTTTCGATGTTAATAAAAAATCAGCGCTTGAAATATTAGGATCCTCAAAGTGGCTACAAAATGCTAATATCAGACCATCTGAAGAAACTAGGTTCTGTTTTAGAAAAAGAAAGCCTATTTTAAACAAGAGAAGGATCAAGATGTCGTCTCTGTAATGTCTGTTTGTAAACAGTCGATCACTTGACAAGCAGATGTAGAATTACGTGCGCGATCATGACAATAAAGAAGGCACAACGATATTTTAAGATATATTTACTATATGTTGGCGAGAAAATACAATTCCAAAAAAAATCAAATAAATCCGTTGACACCCTGTACAAGAAATAATGTAAAACGAATTCGCGGAGATCAAAGTAGATACAAGAATAAAAACATACATCAAGCTATCGAATGACAGGCCTGATATTTTGTATATGACAAAAAGAAGAACTACACTATTCAGATTGAAATTGGCGTGACAAGTATTGACAATATAAACATAGCCGAAAACGAAAAATTGAGAAAATATGATCTACTAGCATCTGAATGTTATTAATATACAAGTGCAAGACAAAAATTATCCCATATGTTATAACATGGGACGGTGTGGAGACACGATAATATAAAAGGGTTCAAAGGAACTAGATGTCAAGAACCAGGTTGAGGCATATATTCAAACCTTGGGATTGAGAAAAACTCTTGAATTAATAGGTCTCAAAAGAAGGAGAAAATTTGAAGAAGACTTTGTAGAGGATAAGATAGCTGAAAGTATATACGCTGTGTGTATAAGAAATAATGCAAGTTGTTCCCAAGAACAAAAACTTTTAAGTACAACTATAAATTTGGATATAAATAAAATAAATACACAAAGTTTATGTTGAAAAAAATTAGTATATACGGTTTTTTATCTTGTAGATTTGAATTCACAATAATGAATATAGATAATATAAATTATGAAAGCCTAAGGAAGTAACTAAAGTAAAACGATATAAATTTTCGTTTGCATCTTAGAAAACGGAATAATAAAAAATGTATTGTGTGTAAAAATTTCTGATGAGCAACTGTTGTATCCGTTTGTACTAGGCGGTGTTGAAGATACTTCTCAGGTATGACATAACACGCGTTAACAAATTTATGGTTTGTAAATGGTTTTTTATAAGTACTATGTTTTTTAAGCCAGGTTTTGTATTTTCGATCTCGAATTGAGATCCTATTGCAGATTTTGGATTTGTGGCTGTGTTTAAAATAAAAATTTCTCTTCATACTTTATGATGACGTACGTATTCAATATATATGAAATATTGAGTAAAATAATTTAAATCAAGATTACGTGTTTAAAACCAAATAAAGTAAATTATAAATTGGATCCTATGGCTTAGGCCCATATTCACACATACAAGAATGCTGGATCGGTATTTCAAAGAATAATATGGAAATATTGGAATTTTATTACCGTACAGAAAGTAATACGAAAAAAGAAAGTTGAAATAATTCGAATATTGAAATCAAACATAATCATAATACTCTTTATTTTGCTCCTAATCAAACCAGGTCTATAATGAAGTTCTTTTATTTTGTACATAAAAATATACAAGTCGACGGAATATATAAAAGACTGTTAGAAAAATTTCAATGCAATATTTAAGCTTTGGAAACGAAGATAAATATGAACAAATTATTATAGTTTTATCATATCTAAAATGAAATACTATTATATCCAGATGATTGAATAAAATCTCTATACAAATAAAATTACTTATATTTGCAAAAAAAAACAGTGAATTATAAATTAAAATCCTAAAAATCTTGTCGTGGATGTTCCAGGAAAGATAGTCAGATCAGTTGATACAGATAAATTTCTTACAATCGAATTCATGTAGAATTTCCCATTTAACATCATTTTTGTTTTGTTAAAAATAATTTTATATAGTAGTCAAGCATATCAGAAATGCTTTTTTTCAAAAAAAAAAACAGCCGGTGAAGATTTTAGTGCTTCTTTATATCACCTTATATTCTATTTAAAAATTTCTTTCGCATATATAAATTTGTAAAAAAGCATTGAATAGTGTTTAGTATGAATAGATAATAGACTAAAAATTGTGATGGTTTTACATAACTAATATCCTTACCACAAAATTTTGTAATATTATGTGAAATTATCAAGTGAGTGTATTCATTTTGGAAGATTCCATTGATTGCTACTACTGATATTAATGATAAATATTATATGTAAATTATACGAATTTAATTTAAAAAATATTATCTTCTAATTAAATAAAACATTATGTCACTCGCTCTAGAAATATGTAAGCACTAAAACCTGTAAAAAATCAATGTATATAATAGTTATTTATAAATAAAATAAACAAATGATGATATTTTTTTCTAAAATAAAAAAATTAAGGTACAGTAGAAATCTTATGAAAATATTGTAATCAATAAAGCAAAGAATAAACTTCTATTAACGAAATATTAGGATTGATTGAATGGAAATTTTTTAAGGATATTAGATACTTTTTTTATCTGTTGCACCCCCGTGTGTGATTTTTCATTTTTCTGTTGATATTTTGATATCTATGGATTTTAAATTTTTAGAAGGTGAAGGGCTTTTTGTAGGAAGATATGATTCTATCTACCTCCACATTTATAAATTTTGCTACTACACTTACCCATATCGTATCATAGCGGAGCAGGCTTAAGTGAATTTTCAGCCTCGTTTTCGGCGTCTAGCACAGCAGACCCCTAATTACTTCTCAGCTCATTTGTCCTTTTATGCTTTTACTTTCTATTCGCAGACGGCTTCATTTTAGGTTTATTGTTTTTAGTAACTTCATATGAATTCGAGGATGGGTTGCGGTTGCATATCAGGCAACTGATTCGAGCTCTGCTCAACTAAATTGGCCTCCTATACATGAATTTACAAAATGTAAAATTTAATTTTACAATAGATAGAATGAGAAACTATTGTTGAAATAAATTTAAAATAAATTTTTATATATATTTTTTTAAGTGATTTTTATTTATAAGTTAAGTTTTGTATTGTAATTTTACTTTTTTCTCAAAGCTTAACTTGATAGATTTTCTTACAAATCTAAATTTTTATAATCTTGGCAAATCCTTTTCTCTTGCATGTTCTTTGATACCCTTCTCTTTAAAAATCTATTAGTTCAAGGGTTTTGTTCAGTCTTGTTTTTTTAATATAAGCTTTTTTTTGGTTTGTAAATTCTGCTTATAACATGTAAGTTATATGAAATCGTGCTGATATTTCATTGTATGACATTGGATTTATTATCTTTGTGTTTGATTTGTTTTTTAATGCCGTATCAGATGCATATAAATTATATTTGTTTCATGTTTACGACGATGTTTATGTTATATATACTATTTACACTTATTTTTGTTAAGGTGATGCATTTATCTACCTTATTCGTCTAAATCAGAGCAATCACTAGGTAGTTATATGTCCGTCTAATTATGTATCTACTTTTATCATAGAAATTTTTTTCATAATATCTTTGGCGCTCGTATAAAAACTATTATATTTTTTAAAAAGTATTTTTTCTCTCTAGATTGAAGTAAAGATATCCTATATTTTATTTACCCTCTTTGTGTAATCATGGCCAAGAATTTTTTTACATTTTGTTTCAAGGTGATCAAATTTTTAAAAAGATTATTACGATAAACACATTAATTAATTTATATTTTTAAATATTTTTATTGCGTGATGAAGTAGATTCTGACTACTTCTATGCTCTTTTTATCCCGTTCTGTTAGATTTTTAAGAAGATGTAGTATTTCCGTTATGTAATCGTATAAATGGAAATTTTTTTGATGCAGCATAAATTCTGGTAAAATAATGAATAATTTTTTATTTTGTTTTTGAAACGGAGATTAAATGCCCACCTTCACGCGATTGTGTTTTGCAATTAAAAATTTGTTGATCAAGGGCAATGTGCCGTGTTTATCGATATTTTTTTGTGTACGACACCCTTATTGGCGATGTATCTTCGGCATATAAATTTGTTATTTTCTACTGCAGTAATAACTTTCGATTGTTTCCCTTTGTGTTTTTTGAATTGTGTTATATTTAAATTCTTTATACATATAATCTATCTTTGATATATAATTCTAGATATGAAGTGTTGGTCAATAATAGATTTACTACATCATCATCTAATCTTCAAAAATCTACTGGTTCTAATTTCAGAAATTCATTATATAATTAAGAACTAGTGATGTTTTATATAAATATCTAGAATCAACTACGTTTTTACTGTGCATTGTATTTTTACATAAACTTCGTACCATATGTAATGTTTTATTTAGGTTTTATTTATAAGCAACGTGCAATAAAATACAAATTTTTTATGTAATTTTAGGTTAAAACGTAAAAATAAAGCAGTTTCTGTGCTTTTAATAATATTTTTGCTGATATTTCTGTGTTTATTTACAATCCTACATATAAAAGAATGGGCAGCTTCACTTTTCATTTTATGTCTGGTCTGGTCGTCTTTTATCAAGATCTCACTGCACCGATAAATAGAATGTGATTCATATTGAATTATATGCCTTTTATGAGGATAAAAACCTGTGGTGGATTGAGTATTATATTCGATTTATAAGCTCCATACACATCAGAAAAAAGCAGGAATAAATACCCTTCTTGATGAATTATTTTATTTTTATTTTTTTGAGTTTATTATAAGGAATGAATTGGGTTATATTGTAAGTGATATTATATATTTTATCGCCAATCTTGTGTGTTAAGCCTTCTTTAACTTTATAATAAGTATTTTTGATGTATTGTGACGTATTTTTTTAAAAAATTTCATTTTACATATCATTTGTGATTTTGCTTAATGTTAAAAGCAACTTTTTCATGGTCTGTTTCTTAGCGCCTTGTACTCTTTGACCTTCGCACATTGATTTTAAATAAAAAGACTTCCATATTCTGCGTCGCGTAAAAGAATAATCTTCACCATATTGATTAAGAGTTCGTATATGTTTAAATAAATGTTATAGATAGTGATTCAGATCCATTATATGCATCTTTTTTATATATTAAATATGTGATTACTATAAAACACCATTTATTATCCTTTTTTTATGTCAGGAATAACAATATATACATTTAATCTAATGTTGAGCGTAAGTTCGTCGTTTATGACATAATTTTATTATGATTTCTGTCGAATTTAGCAGCTTTTTACTTTAATCAAAAAAATTCAATATATCAAGAATTTGATTGCGGAAATTAAGCAATTTTTAGTATATTCCCCAGAGTGTTAAGACACTGATATTCTACAAAATTATATGTTTTGGAATTGTTTAGTTCGTAAGGTTTTGACTAAAATTTTTTTATACTTTTCTTGGTTGCTTTACTTACAGATTCTGATTTTTGTATGATAGAATCGAGTAATGTCTTCTGTTGACTATAAACTGGATATTTGTTGCGTAAATTCTTTTCTCTTAGCATATTGCTATAATTTATTTGTCTATATTCGTATATTTTGCTTATTTATTTTTATTGCTTAAAGAACGTCAATTTTCTATCAATGATCTTTTTTATTTCGTCGCATACCTTCCTTGTGTATTTTTTTCGGTGCTTCTTCAGTTTTCTTATTTATTCCACGTACTTTTATGCTCTTTCGTATATAAGTCTGCTTTCTCAACATTCTCGCCTAACATAGAACTGCATTTTTTATTTTAGTAGTGGATTTTCTTACATTTATTGCATACTACTTTTGGTATCTTTACTATATTGCACATGTTTTATGTGAGGCTGGTGATATAAAGAAGTATCAATAATATATATCATAATTTATCAAATTGAAATATTGTAGATCAAATAGAAAACATATTATTATACTAAAGATTTTATTTTTAGTTTAATTTTTATACTGTGTCTTCTGATTTTTTCTTAATTCAATATTAACCTGATTATTTCCATTCTACGCATGATATAGATACTCACGACTAGACGCAAGATATAGCATCGTTTTCGATAGTTATACACTTTTCAAAACCCATTATATCAAGTACTTTCATGTATACTCTGGTTTAGATATATTTCTCGATTTGGTAGATGTCTTCATGCTCTTTCATGTACCTTTTATGATCCTGGGTAATCACACCATTCATGTTAAGATTCATCGTTATCTAATAAAATTTAAAGTTTTATAAGTAATAAAATTTAAATATTATAATATTATCATTAGCAGAATAAAAAACATTATGGTACATAAAAACAACAATAAGCAATAATAAGAATAATATAGATTTTTTTTGCTGATTTTGAATATTTATATTTCAAATAAATTATTAAAAGTTTATTTTTTACAAGCCTGGGCATAATATTTTGTAGAAGAACAAATTAATAAAATCATGTATAGAAAAAACTTTCTAAAATTAAATATGGAAGTTTTATTCATTATATACTAGCGAATATTGTTAAGAAACTATATGATCTGTGAAATAAAGATTGCTTTAAAATTTAGAATTTTATCAAGAAATGTTGATAGAAAGCTTTGGATTCTAATAATAAATATCCTTGATACAATAAATAGGGTATAACTTAGGCAGATATATCTGTATACTTATTATTAGATCTATAGTATACGATTTTATTGAAATCGAAACCTTTAATCAATGCAAAAAATTTATTTGAATTTCATTTTACATAGAAGAAAGATTGCTTCGATGCTTTATATCAATAACATTATATCTTGTATAAGAGAAAGGTCAAGTAACAAGTTTTCTGGATAAAATTAGGCTATAAAAATATAATTTATAAGAAAACGGTTAAATTAGTTTTTTTTTATTAATTTAACTAGTTTTTTATAAAATATTTAGTTAGTTTATTTATTTATTTATAGTTAGTTAGTTAGTTATGATAATCTAAGTGATTTTACCGTTTATCTGAACATGGGATGGTAACAAAATAGCATAAAAATATCTAAAGAATACGAAGTTTCATACCAAATCGAGACTAATATTCGAGCTATCGTATTGATGAAAATACTTGAAAAATAGGTTTTGAAAAGAGTGTAGGTAAGGAAGAAGTTGATCGAGAAGAATATATAGCGACGAGTCTATATATGATGTAACTATGGGAAGTAAATCAATTTGGTATACTTTAAGCTAAAATCTAAAATTACAATATCAAAATTAATTTAAAAATAAAATAAATCTGATAATTTAACATACTGCATTAATTTTTAAAAAGTAAATCTGATAATCTAACATACTGCATCAATTTTTAAAAAGTAAACATGCTTTTGTAAATTAATTCATGTTTTACATTAATTGGTTTTTGACTGAATCTCCATTAAAACGAATAGGTCTAAACTTTTTTACTTCTAAAATAAAAAAGACTTCTATAAATTTTTATATAGATTTAAACTGTCCTTTAAATTTTGGGACCATATTACTTTGTAAAATGTCTGGTTGTTTACTTTTCTTTCTATTAGAATTCTTAAATGGTAATTAATTCAATGTTAGAGTTACCTACGTTTAGTATAATTGATCATATATCAACAAATTAAATTATTCTGTGTTTATTTTATTACCTCTGTGCCTACATGAAATATTTTTTCGATTCCTTTTTTTACTATCTGTTAACCTTGTTTTAATTCCATCATATTTTTTGACCCACTTATGTTGTCCAAAAATATAATTGATTCCGATGACTTAATTTCTGATATTGAAACTGCAGGTAAAACATATACTTTCCCACCACAAAATATTACATCAACGACACATAAAGAATATACTTATTTTATAATTTATAGCTGTTTGATGAATCCAACACAAGAAATTATAAATCATCTTGTTTCACACACTCAAGATAATCTATCATTATTCATATCTATTTTAAAAAGGCTACTCAAAGGCAAAGCAATTTATATGCAGGATTTTTGCGTTCAAAATATTTTTAAAAGTCTAAGATATTTGCACAGCGCCTACAATATGTCAGATTCCAATTTTCTCGACACATTAATAATAAATTTATTACGACTCGTTAACATTCCGAACATTAAAGACGTTATTGATATTTTGGATTTCTTTTCTGATGGTTTTATCCAAGAAAATGCCAAGTTTCCGAAAAGTAGTGACTTTTTTATCATTTTCTTTTTTATAAATGATATACGATTCCATAATTTTGCTCTTAGAAATGTGAATATGCAGGAAGATAAATTTGCTAAAGTTCTTGGAAGAGATTTTGTTTATAAAAGATTTTACCATGTTTTTAAGTTAAGTAAAAATCAAGAAAACAAGGATAAAATTAAAATGGAAGAATCTAATTTCGAATGTTTTTTGAAGTATCCAACGCAGAAACAATTTTTAATTTCCAAACTATCAGCAGAGTTGGAATTCAATTTAATATTTTATTTAGAAAATGTTAAATCCAATCACAAAATATATACAGGTTGGTTGATGTTAAATTATATTACTAATTTAGATGTGGCAAAAGATGTACTAAGATTTCTGGTTTCTGTTTTTTATACTTCAAATACAAATGAGCTTATTGAACTTATTATTAGAATCTTGGAGGCATATGAGTTCAAGGAATATTTACTATTGGCTATTTTTTATGATAAAATCGTTTATATTGATGAAAATATCGAGGCATCAACTTTTATTGCTGTGTTTGTATCTTTTGTAGTAAAAAACGAAATCAAAAAGATAATGAAATTCATTTCTAATTTTATGAAAAACGAAATATATTCTCACAATTTTAGTACTTATTTACAAAAAAGTCGTATTGATTTGTCCCTTATTCAGGAAATTATTAGCATAAAAAATATAAAAATTGTTGATGATAAATGTGAACTGCACTATGTAATAGAAAGATTGGATTATGAAAAATATTATGAAATGGTACAATTGATGAAGTCAAATGCTACTCCAATAATTCCTTATGAATATTATGAAAAATATATACATTTAAGTCAGAAATGGGATGGGTACATGCAAGTATTTTTTTGGAAATTATTAGCATATCAAAAATTGATTTTTGATTTTGAAATTGAGGCTGATAATTTAATTACTATTGAAGCTAAGGAAGGGTATGAATTATTTAGAAATGTCAAAAAAGAATGAAATCAAGAATCTTTACAGCTTTAATATAATGTTATTTGTAGATTAAAGACCATGATAAATATAATAATTTGCACATAAATTCCTTTTTAAATACTTCTAGATGTTTTTTTACTTATATATAATTTTGATTTATAGATGTTGTCTGATGAAAATAGATCAGGGGAAGGTGTCAAAAGATGCATCAAAGAGTTTTGCAATATCCACAACACGGTGACTACGTCTAAATAGATAAAATCGATAAAAAGAAAATTAACCCATAAACAAATATCTAATAAGTGGATGTGGTCTTATATATTTATTGATATGTAAAAAGAAATAAGAATATATTTTCTATTTTTTGTCTGTTATTATAAAAACTGTGACCATCGGGAAATTTTATTTTATATCCGAATATATCTCTTCATTATATGCAATTATTGTTTCTTCTTTATGTTGCCTAGAGATATATGGTAACAAAAACTGTGTCTGAAATCTAAGCTTTGTAGAACCTGTAGTTAAAATATAAAAAAATATAATAAATTCGTAAAAAAATTAAAATATATTATAATAATTTTTGGTAAAAATAGGAAAAATTGTTAGCAAGGGAATCTTCCAATCGCTAGAATAATTCTAAATTAAAGATCTACACATTTGTGATAAATCTGGATATTAGAGAATCTGTCGAAAATTTCAAAAAAATCTCTAAAATATGAGCTTTTTATCCTTAACTACTATTTAAAATACTACTAATATAGTAAAAATTGTAATTATTATAATTTAAATGAACATACTATTTTAAGTTCTGGAACTCGAGATTTCTAGATCTTATATATAATTATGTGGTAATAAACAAAAGAATTAAGAAATTTTTACAGTCTCTTTTATTTAAAAAAAGTCCTAAAATATGTATTCAGAGACAATGATACAGTTGGTTTGTATATTAAAAAATATATTTTATAATCTGATTCATGTAAACTTTAATCCTAAGATGATATCAATATGAGACTTGATTCTTAATTTGCTCTTATTATATAAATATTTATAAAAAAGATTGCTTTTTATTAACTTTCAGCTGTTAAATAATCTGAAAGAGTAAGTTGGGCCCTTATGGCTTTATACAAATATATATTTCTAAAGGTGTATTATATATTATATAAAGAATAAAATCATTAAGCTGCCATCGTATAAATTTATTTGTTCATGGGCTATAAAATCCCATGATGACAGCTATGCTAATTTCTTTCCTTGTAAAATGAATCGAGAATTATGATTTGCAATATATCCATTATTATTTTTTTATGCTTCTTTAGCAATGTATCATGTAGATTTCTTCCCTATGGGCGTTTAAATCTTTTATATATAAATGCGACTATATATTCAACTATTTTTTCTGCTACCTGAAAATTCAAAAATTTTATTCTGATTATAAAAGCAAGATACACGTTCTCAAAAAAATTAAATTGCATGAATGTTTTAATGATGTTAGAAACATAATCCATAATTCTGAAAAACGGTGATTTTATAAAAAAAAATGGTTATATCTTGAAATTTAAGGCACAAAATGTCATTTTTCAAAAAATAATATATCTTAGCAAATTTTTGCATTAAGGTTCACAATAAAATTACCAATTAATAAAAAAAATGTAATTTAAATACATAAATTATCCATATTTTTATACTAAACAAAATCACATAAAATAACATTATTCAAAAATTTCTTTGTGTTTTAATAAGAATAATTTACCATATATATTAAAAGTTTGTAGAGTATGTAAATTATATTCAATCCATATTTTTTTTAATTGTAAAAAAATCAAATTCTCAGCCAATAGTTAATTTGTATGTCATAGTACAAAGCATAAGTAAATATAAGTTTTAAACTTGAAAGTTATTCAAGGAAAGATATTACGAATAATTTCAACAATCAATATAAAATATGAGGCAAAAATAAGCATTGCATGTAGCCTTGAAAGTCTAGTGTATGAATAGATTCAAAATTATCTGAAATAATTTCAACATTCTTTTGCTAAGTAGATTAAAGCCCGATACAATAATGGATGAAGTTTACAAAGCGGCCCGAATAATGAAACAAATCTAGAATTTAATTAAATCAAATTTTATAAACTTTTAATGTTCAGAAAGTATTTCATTGAAGATTATTTTTATACGCTTTTTGAATGATAAAAAAAATAAAAATTGTCCCTTTATAATGAAATTGAAAAGCATATCATCTATCAAAAAAAGAAAAATCACTATAGAAACCTAAAAATCAAAGGTTCTAACAAAAAAAAAATTTGAGAAATTTAGGAGAATTTCAAGCACTTTCAATTAAAAAATAAATGTATAGATGTAAGTAAAATATATGTCTTAAAAAAATTGGTTATGTATTTAAAATTTCAGAATCAGAATTGTAAACGTCGTAGGATTACCATAAAAACTGCTGTGAATAGACAGGACATTGAAGAAATATTTTTTAAGCATTATTCAAAAAAAAAGCAAAAATTACTGTATCTGGTCTGGCTGCAGAAGTTTAATAAACGAAAAGCGGAAGTATGACTCTGGATACCGAATAAAGGGGTTTTGTGTTTTAGATATGGAAATAACTTAAATACTTTTTTTAACGGGGTTTCTGTTATTAAAACATAATTTTGGCAATAAAGAAAATAATTGAAATATATGTGGAACTATATAGTGTAATTTATCCTGATAGTTGGAATGTATGTCTAAGGTATTATATATCTACCCAATTTTACACAAAATTTTTTATCATACTTTAGGAAGCAAAGACGCAATTACATCTACTCATAGTAATAAAGTTGTGCGTATAAATAATGGTCTCAACCTTGTCATCTAATATAGAAACAGAACAAAATGGACATAATTAGAAGACTTGAATCTCTTTAAAAAATAATTTTAAAAGTTTACAATAAAGTTGCATATAGCTTTTTTTGACGCTAGAAAGTTTATTTCTATAAAAAAATTGCATATACTTTATAACGTTAGTGCCTGCAGGGGACAATATACTACAATAAAATATGTTTAAATATAATAAACATCAATCTTTTGCTTCAAAATTTTTCTTTTAGAAATTCGATGCACGTAATTTTTAGATAAATAAATTATAAAGCTTTAAATAATAAAAATAGCATATATGTAAATATCCTTTTACTTCCTATTAGGGCCGTATTGTACAAGAGATCCTCGCAACTTTTGTACTATTCAAATTATCTCACAAGATTTATTTTTTGTTCTCTAATATATTTTAAACTTTGATATTTTATCCTATCAGCTTTGAACCCCCTACTTATATCACCTTTTCTCATAACTGTTACCCTATTCCATATATCATTTTCACTTTTCAATTCCTCCTTTAATTCAGTCGATGTTTGATTTAAAATATTAGTATCTTTTAGCATCTTCTTATGTTTTATATCCTTTAAAATCATCATTAAAGAATTTGCATGAAATTCATTCGAGCCAGTGGTAATTATGATAAAGGTCATATATAAATTACTTGTCTTTTTTGCGTATAAATTGGCATCTTGAGATTTAAAAGCTAAAAAAGAACTATGAATTATATTAATATATTTTCGAGGCGCATTATCTTTATTTTTAAAATGTTAACAGATCTATAAAATGTAATTTAACAATCTTCGTCAAACGAATAGATCTAAGATTAGAGTAAATTAAGAAAAAAATTTAATATGTATTTTCCAGTTTATAATATCATATTTATAATTATTGAAGGGTAAATTTCAACAAGAGTGCTATTTTTAAAGGATTTTAGGGGAAGAATCATGCATATTACAAAATCATTCGAAATTTTAATTTCTGAGCTTGGAAATACAGACTAACAAGAAAAAACATTTTTTATCAATCTTTAAGCTATTAAAACTTAAATATATATTTTATAAATACTGGTTTTATCCATTGACTTAAAGAGGGGTAACAGTCAATCTTCAAACCCCAGTTTATTTTTCTGCTAAAATATTCAACAATTCTAGCATAATTACAACGATATCAATATAATTGAATATATAAAACCATACATTTATAGCATAAAATGATGTTTTTATAAACTTATTCGATGAAAGCGATTATAATCCTCCACAATATTTCTTAAAAAGAATTTTAAAATACATAAACTATCTCTAATCTTCTGATTTTTCTTGTAACTTTATATTTTATAACTTTTATTGGTTGTATATATTTATTTTTGATTAATTAAATGCTAAAATGATCAATAATTTCACTAAATAATTGCTGTGCTTCTAGTTCCTATAAGAAAGAAATAAAAAAAACAGTTTTTGTTGTCAAAAATAGTACAATATATTATACTGGTAAGTTCTTATTTGATTAATGATCGTTTTTTTAATAAGGATCTAAAAATAAAATAAATATGAGGGAATAAAAAATATATGTGGAAATGTAATCGGATTTCTTAGAATATAAAGTTTTATTATTCATTCTATAAAAAATCTTTTGCAAAATCATTCTATAAATGTTTTTTAGATTCTGAAAAATTTTAAAATTTTATATTAAATAATGTATTTCCAATTTGATCTGCAAAGTTTCTATTTATCAGATAATACACGATGTAAATACTTTGTTTCACAAGTCGAATATTTTGAATCTATGAATTCTAACCGAAACTGATGCGTACGCGCTTACAAAACACTTGAGGGGGAACTTGATCTATTCTCTTTAGCTTATAAGATGCATAAATAAATTATTTATATATGAAAAAAATTTATGAGATACAGTTCAAATATTTTTTGTAAGACAAGATAAAGTTTGGGGCGAGCAAACATAAAAATACTAAAGAAAAATGCACCCTGAAATAAATGTATGAAAACAAATTTATTTACACAGAGAGTAGGATTTGTTTTATAATTATATGCCAAAAACCTTTATTTTATTACTTATGTAAGATATGTGATGTTTATATATTTTTTATGAATAAATAAAATTTATTAGGGGCAAAAAAGTTAATATAAAAGAAGTAAATCAATTTATCAAGAAATTTAAAGTTCATGGTAGCCCTTTACCCACGTTTTTATCTAAAATTAGAAAACACTAACCCAAATAGTGTTATAAAACAAAGAGACAAAACCGCATATAAATATCAAAGGGGAAAGCAAAATCTGGGATTTTTCAAATCTTAAAAAAATTTTCAGATAAATAATATAAATACTTGCTAGAATTTTAATTTTTAATTTCTAGATAATAGATTTATTGAATGAATGCCAGTGATATATGCTCACAATTTTATTGTTTTTTATAAATAAGATTGGAATCTCGAAAGGTTTCTAAAGATGAATTTAAAGATATAATATTAATTTTTCGGATCAAGAATGCTATTAAGTTTCAATTCTTGTAATTATTATAATAATAGCCGTATTAAATATCTTTCCCCCAAATTATTCCTCAATAATAAATAAAATATTTCAATTTTGATGCTAGATATCGGTTACTTGATGTTTTTATGTCCAATTCTTTGCTTCCTAAAAGCTTAAATACTAGAAAATATTATTTTTATCAACCTTTGTAACTTCCATTCCGATATATAATCTTCTATTTATATAAAGAGCTGCAGAACGCACGAATCTTATAATCTTTTCTTTTTATTTCCATTTTATTACAGTCTGCCTACCTCCATACATTTTGGTTGGACCATATTTATTTATTTGATATTAAGGTTAAATATAATACAAAATGGGGAAAGTTTTTTGAAAAACTATAAAATCGTTCGATATTATGTTAGATAAAATTGAATGTGATGTTAAAGGTAAAATACTAAGCCTAACGCTAAATTTTTAATCTTTGTATGTTTATTTATATATAGAAGCAAAAATAATTTAAGAGAAGTGGTTTCTTTTGTGGCTTTCTTGATTAACTCTAAAAATTATATAAAATAAAGCATAAATAAATAATGTGATTATTGAAATTCACGTTAAAGAGTTAGTAATCCAACAGGAAAGGAGCAAAAACTGTAGAATATAAAAAACGGATGTTAACATTTAAAATATTATATAAAGAGGCTGTACTTCCACCATAAGCACAAATTGCAGTATACAGAAGAACAGATATTATAATTCAAAATATTATATAAAGTGTTGGTAATTCAACAGAAGCACAAATAATAGAACTGATGAAAATCGAGAATTAATAAATCTTTAAAGAGAAAAAGCTGCATGTGAAATTGTTAAGATGATAAGGTCGAAAGAAGCATTAAGTTAATATACTGTAGAGCAGTTATATGTTTTTCTTTAAAAAATTAAATGTCTGAAAATCAAATTAGCCCATGAATAAATTTATGTAATTATGAAATATCAAAAGCAAAGCGTTTTTAGTATTATAGAAATTTATTATGGTTCAATTGTTTTCTAAATAATAAAAATAAAATGTTTATTTACAATTTTAATCATTTCAATCCAATTTGGTTGCAGCCATATAATTATCATCTTATATCATCCTTTCCAATTAATTCGGAAAAATGACGAGACCAGAAGATTATGCACAACCACCCGAAATACACTACAAAGAGAATGCAGAAACATATAAAAACTCAACACGGCTCAAAAAAATACAACGAGACTTAACAGAGACTGCACTCGATATTGTTCTAGGAATCGAAAAAAAAGATGCGTCTTCGAATTACAACAAACAGAACCAACGCATTTTTTTGGATCTCGGGTGTGGGACTGGAATGAGTGGGCGAGAAATTTCACGGAAAGGGGGTTTATGGATTGGATGTGATGTTTCCAAGGAAATGCTTATGCAAATTTGCGATGGTGAAGATTCAGAAGATATGGAAAGCCCATACGAGGAAGAATATGATGATATAAATTCGAATGATAGTATTTCACACGAAAAGGAATTATATGAGAGTGTTCGTGAAGAAAATTTTAATTTGCCTTTGGTTAATAATGAAAGTCTTCAGTTTTGCGACAAATTTGAATTGGAAAAGATGGATACCGAGAATTTGAAAAAAAAATTGAATAACGAAAGAATTGGGAATGTATTTATTGATGAAAATAAAAAGTTGCTAAGAGCCCCTGAGGCAAAAATAATATTAGACATCGCTTATGAGTTACCTTTCAAGCCAGGAACTTTTGATCACATAATCTCAATAAGTTGTATCCAATGGCTTTTTCACAATCGTTCGCTATATGAAGCAAAAAAGACATTTTTGTCGCTTTTTAATAGTTGTAAATCTGTTCTTAAGATCAATGGAAATGCTGTGTTTCAATGGTATGGATCTTCAAATAAAGAACAGGTGGATATACTCATAAATTCTGCAAGAAAGGCTGGGTTTTTTCCAGATATGATTAATGTTGGGGCTGGAAGAAATAAAAAATCTTATCTTTTACTTTCAACACATTATATTAAACAAAAAACACCTTCGACCGGGGAAAGGACCAAAAAGTTATACGGTGTAAAAGCTAGAATAATGAAAATAAAAGAAAGACAGAAGAGAAAAGGTCTTGAAGTCGGCAATGATAGTAAGTTCACGGGAAGAAAAAGATGCAAGAAGTTTAAATAAATTTATTATAACCCTTTAGAATAAATTCATTCTACATTAATCTACAAGTTTAAGACAAATATTAAATCATATATCATAACATGGGATTGTGGCGTAAAATAATTTCATTAAAAGTATTGTTAAAAACTCGTGGTTACAAACCAAATTGTGACATATTTACAAACTATACGATTGGGCAAATTCTTGATTATGGTCTTTAAAAGAGGATAAATATTGAAGAACATGTAATAAAAGAGAATATAGCTAATATTATAGATTTTAGTGTGTCCGTGGCAAATCAATCACGTCTTTCTTGAAGATAAAATCTAAAATTGCACTACTAAATTAACCACTAAAGAAAAAAATGAATATATTCTAATCATTTTAGCCCTTTGATAAACTAAATATTTGACTTGTATATTATACAAAATTTATACATAGTTTTGAATTTCGGCTTTAGATGTGGGACACAGATTTTATATTTAAAATCGCATATTTTTTATATTTAAACTACAAAGAATATTTCTGTCTGTATTCGCCTCTTTCGACTCATAAATATACATTTCAAGGCATAAAATTAAGCACTTAAGCACTTATTATTTTTGTTAAAATAATCTTAAGCCTTTTTAAATATAAAATCTCACGTTCTAACTTATGGGTTATTTCTTAAGGGTAAATTTAGTTTCCTGTAAATATATTCTAAGGTTATTTTGAAATAATAAAAGGATTTATTTATAAAATAAAATTGTTCTTAGGATACTTGAAAGTATTTATTGACGAAAATGTGTATTTCTTGATATACAATTGTATATTTAAATTTTTATTCTTATAATAAGGTCGATTTATATAGACAAATATTGGTAGTCAACAAATTCTAACTAACCATAATGGTCTGTGTAATTTATTTAGATATTTACAACAAAGTATCATGCTATAATATTTTTTTGAAAATAACAATCAGGTGCGAAGACTATTTTTCTACATCAAATAGCTATAACTCTAAAGCGTATGCATAAAATATTTTACCATATCGAAATAAATGCTACTGTACCAATTATATTACGCACAAAAGAAATAATGGTTCCAATTTATCTATAAAAAATAATTTAAATGGTCATTTAACACATAAAAATACAAGATAAATTATAATTTTGGAAAAAATATATTTAAACTGTTATTAAATGACTTAAAGCGTCTTTTTAAAGCTTCATATAATTAAATAAATTTTTTTAAGAGGGGATGAGGTTATCTGTATGTATTTTTGTTTTATGTAATTGGAAATAAATTTAAAAGGGTTAATATGGTGATAATGTTTTATTGGGATTTTATTTTCATATGAAAAAAGTTCATATTTGTGTATATTCCTTTCTAAAAATACAAAATTCATATTTGTGTATATTCCTTTCTAATAATACAAAATTTAATTTTGGGTATATTCTTTTATACGTTACAAAATTTTGTTTTGGGTATTTTATTTATATATAATACGAAATTCAGATTTATGTGTATTCTTTTCATATAATACGAAATTTAAATTTGTGTATATTCTTTATAAGTCTAAACACATGGAGCTCTAAAATTTTGTTCTAGAATATTAACTTCCGCCTAATTTTATTTTTCTTTAAGCCAATACAATTTAAGCTATCAATTTTCTTTAAATCATAAACCCCGTAAAAATATATTACACAGTATATTTTTTATACTTTAAGGTTTTAGTGAGGGAATGAACTTTAATAAGACCGACAGCTTTTCTATAATAGAGTATTTTTTATATCTTTTTCAATCAATATTGCAAATAGCTCTAAGTTATAAAATTATTGCATTATTCTTCTTTAAAATCGCAATAGAGAAACTTTTTTTACATAAAAACGTTTTATTTTTTGTGCTTTATCGATCATAGAAAGTATAGTAATAAAATTTATTTTTCTGATTACAGCTGCTGCTGTTGTGTAAAATGTTTTTATGCTTGTGTAATATTTTATTTGTTATAAATTCACAAACCCAATATAATTTCTTTATATGAATTGAATTTATAACGATTTTGATTTTTTTCTTGGGTGTATAATTTGATTTTTAGTTGTTATACCATGTAGATGTTTTATATGTATAATCCTGTAAACTTAACATTTTATAAATACATTTTTTGTTCAAGGTGCATTTGATCATAATCCTAGAAGAATTTAGTATTATTTGCACATGAAAAATTGTCGTTTCGCTATATTATATCAAATCAAAATCTTGGAAAAATAAAAAAGCCTTAAAAAGAAATTCTATTGCCTTTTTTTATGTATTATTTTTGGTATTATAGTTTATGATTTATTTTTCAAACATAACGTGATTGATTTCATGTGAGTATATCATGTTCATAATATTGACTACATCTTCTTCTCTTATTTCAATAAAATATATCCAATTTCAATAAATTTTTATAGGAATATTAGACTTTGAAATAAAAAAATTTCATTTAAACCAATTAATATAGTTTTACTTATTTTATTTCGTTTTTCATAAATAATAATCTAAAAGATTTTAAAATACAAGAAAGTTTAATCTCCTACATTTATGAAATAATTGTATGATGTCTCAAATATTCCTAAACACTATGTTTACTTATGAATTAAACTGTCAACTTGATAACCTAAAACACACATAATAATTTGTCGTTTTATTTTTTTTTCCAATAATAAATTATTATTTTTTGAGGGGATTTTTATTCTGAATTTTATTGGGTATTTAGGTTCGAATTATTGTAATTACACAGATTTTGTTTTAAAAAATTATATGCTGTTTAAAAAGATGTCCTAATTGAAATTCATATTTGTAGCTTAGTTTGAATCATATCTTGGTGCATAAAAGAAAAAACGGAGAAAAATATGAATGATATTTCTGATTAATAATCGAAATTGTATTCTTGTACCTAAATTTCATCTTACCCTTTTGATTATTCCAATATTATTTTTTTATTTATGGGCTAATTTGATTCTTCCCTTTTAATTGTATCAGTAAAACCTTTGATAGCACATAAAAGCTGATTAGGAAATATTCCCTCAATCTTATCATATTCTTGAAAGTTTTCTCATTAAAGCTTCACCTCTAAAAAGGGTTTAATTTGAGTATATTTCTTTGAACATCATCATCTTCATAAAATTCCCCTATAAGCCTTCTATACTTTGAAAAATCATTGATTCAAGTGTTTTCCTCTAATGCATTATCGTTCTTAGCTCAATCCTCTTCACAACAATCTTTATGCATATTCTACTTTGAAAAATTATTGATTCAAGTATTTTCCTCAGAAGCCTTATATTTCTTTGAATCTCATAAAATTCCTCTATAGCCCTCTATAGAGGAATTTTATGATCAAGTGTTTTCCTCTAATGCGTGTGGTATTATCGTTCTTAGCTCCATTCCTCCACAACATTCCTTTGAAATATTCTACTCTCAAGACCTTTTGATATAAATGTAATCCTTAATCTTATTGTTTAATAATATGCTTCCGCTGGTGTTCTTAGCTCCTTAACATAAATATAATCAGAATTATTGGTTTATATTTGTGGTTAAGCTTCGTCAAATCACTATTTACTTTGGCTAAGGCATATTTGTCAATTAGGAATACCCGAAAATTCTTAATGTATCTCTTGGTATCTTCCTCTATCTATTCTTATGGACAGCCCACCTTATCTCAAATATTATAAATTCAAGTGTCATTAAAATAATCAACTTTTATTATTTATGGGTACATTTTCTTTTTGTCACTTTATCTATTTAGACAAGGTCAGCACATTGGGAATATTGCACAACTCCTTGATGCATCTTTTGACACCTTTCCATGCTCTGTCTTCATCAACTGCTCTTCTTCTCTCAAATGAGATGAGTTCAAGTGTCTTGCGGAGTGTGAGAGCTTGCATGTATGCTTCCTACTTTGTCCGGGATTTTTAACACCGTAACATATTTTTTATGGAATTTTGTAACCACCCCACCATACCAAGTCATTACATTTGTTTTTTATTTATTTATGGGTTGATTTTCTTTTTATCTATTTAGACGTGTTCAGCGTGTTGGGAATATTGCAGGACTCCTTGATGCATCTTTTGACACCTTTCCATGCTCTGTCTTCATCAACTGCTCTTCTTCTCTCAAATGAGATGAGTTCAAGTGTCTTGCGGAGTGTGAGAGCTTGCATGTATGCTTCCTACTTCGTCCGGGATTTTTAACTCCTTAACATATTTTTCATGTAATTTTGTAACCACATCATCACAAGTCATTACATATGGCATTTATAAATAATCAAAATTATTTAATTAATTACAATTTTAAAGTTATATAGAATAATTGCATAAAATTAATTTAT
This sequence comes from Rhyacophila brunnea, assembly GCF_057557595.1. Lineage (NCBI taxonomy): Eukaryota > Metazoa > Arthropoda > Insecta > Trichoptera > Rhyacophilidae > Rhyacophila > Rhyacophila brunnea. The sequence goes on from NW_028232789.1 coordinate 43,900, forward strand.
TAAAATTCAATTTACTTAAACACTTGCCTATTCTTTGTGCTTTCCAGAATTTCATTGTATACTTCTAAATTATTTAGAATTGATTCAATTAAAATACACGTTGTTTCCTTTTTATAAGCATTTGAATATTTCAGATCTTTCATCCTTTCAACAAATAAAATCGGAATTTTTGCTTCACATGCAAGTGCTGGAAAAAATGATACCATATCTGGCGGTGTTATATCACCTGCAATTATTAACAATGAGTTTCTCGTTTTTGATGATTTTTGGACCTCTAATGTGTTAATTGTATCAACTATATTGGTTAAAGCTTTTTTACAAGCTTTAATGCCTCTTCTAAATTTCACTTCGTCTTGTTTCAATATTTTTTTGATAGAATCTTTGGTTTTTTCATCGGCTAATGGTTGTGCAAAGTAAAGCATCTTCGGAACGATGGGCTGATATTTATTCCCTCACTTCTAATAAAAATTTAAATTTCTGAACGAAATCTTTTTAATTTTATAATACATTTAACTATTTGCCTGTGTTTATATTTTTACCAAACAAATAAATGTGAATTTTATCGCGTTGATTTGTACTTGATGGTTTCCATCCGAAATATATAATATATTCCTATGCTAAATTCAAAACCTAAATATTTATCTAAATGTAGACCATTTAGTTAAGCACATGCATATTTTTAGCCCTATATGAAAATATATCTCATATTCATTTTACTTAACGGATGTATGTGCGATAATTCTTATGTTATATATTAATAAAATAATATCATTAATAATTCTTATAATAATTTTATATAAATTTCCTTAAAGGCCTTTTTTTCTGCCTAAAATCATCATAAAATAAGCAAATAACTATTGTAGAATACATTCATGCGCCCATAATATCACGGTAATAAAAGTGTTCGTTTATGAGTAAACATCTTCAATCCATAAATTGAACAAAAATGGGCTAATAATGGTTTGATTTGGCATATATTTAGGTTAAATAATATTTTCCGATTTTGTATCGAATTAAACACTAAATCTGACTGCTTTAGCATAGCACATGATAATTATAATTGTTACTTTCTCAAGAGTTTAAAACCATAAGGGAGGCTCAAATTTATAACCTTATTAGCTCTAATATTTTTAAAATCAAAACAAAATTGCCACGCAATGTATATTATTATCAATAATGATATATTTATAAGTGGATTTCTTCAACCATAAATTTAATTTATCTAAATTATGTTTAAAAAACATTATAGTAATGTTATAGATTTAAGAAAAACTTATTTCATGAATATATCTTGTTTTTTTATGCATTATTATTTCCTATTTTATAATAAAATAAAAAGAAGAAAAACATAATTTTTCGGATAGTACGTACATCCTTTCTAATTTTATTTTATATTCTAAAAACAACATATAATATGTTTCAATCAACTTTCTGCTTAGCTTAAAAATAAAAAAATATATATAAACAAAAAAAGAAATTTAAACCAAATTATGATCAATAGAATAATACATATACGGTTTTAAACTTCACATTTACTGACAATAGTTTGTAATGCAAATATCAGACCCATAATTTTCTCCTTAAATTATGAAAGATATGAACAAATCACGCAGAAGAAATAGCAAAATAAAGAAACAGGTGGTATATAACGGTTTTCTATTTGGATAAATCATACCATGACTGACTAATCCTATATAAAAAAAATAAAACTTAGAATATGCACTTGATTTTGGCTCAACAAAAATAAACTAGATTCTTAAATGAAAGTAAAAAAAGAAATTATAGATATAAAATCTAGGTTATCCGTAACTTTATCGTTATTTACGCGTTTAATTATAATAGAAATCCAGCATTTTATCAATGAAAAAAACACATATTTTTTTGCGTAAGTTTTATTGTTCTTTCTACAGTGATTAAAAAGTTAATTTATACAACATCGTTATTTTTTGTCAGACGACAAATAGTATGAATAATTTCATATATTTTTAAACACATTGTTCTTTTTTAAAACCATATACAAGAAAATCAAAGTATTTTGAATCTACATAGTCAAAATATACTTAGGATATCCTTTCTGAATTAGAAATAAACCACTTTTGATTACATAAATGAATAACATGATTATTATAAAAAAAATCCGAGGTATAATAAAAAAATCGCATCCCATACGGTAATAAAATTGAAAATATACGGAAATATTTCAATTGAATCTATTTTTGATCAGATAATTGTTTTCTAATGTTAACAAAAAAGATTTTATGCAATCATTGATTGTCGATGAAACCATATGAAATTTGAAAAGAAATATACGAATCAATATACATATTTCATAGCTAAAAAAATTATACACCCTAAGAAATAGTCTCTCTAATAAAATTTTGCTTTTCCTCAAAATATTTAGAACCGCAGTGAGCCAAAAAATTCATATATAATGTCAGTAAATAGTATATTAATTCTAATATACTCACAAGAGCATATGAAAATTACACACTGAAAATTGTCTAGATATTTCCAAAAATATTCAGAAGCCAAATGGGCCAAAAAATTCATATATTATGTCAGTAAATAGTATATAATTCCAATAAGCACACAAGAACATATGAAAATTTACTTAGATATTCCAAACATATTCAGAGCCCGAATGGGTAAAATAATTCATATATAATGTCTGTAAATAGTATATTAATTATAATATGCTCACAAGAGCATATGAAAATTACACCCTGAAAATTATCTAGAAATAAAATATATATTATAATGCTGCTAAGCGTGATCCAAAATGAATTTGGAAAACTATCTTTCATCCACGAAGTTGGGCCTTTTTAATTTTTTAAGGCACATGTTATTATATATATATATGAGGATATAACTTAAGAGTTAGATTCGCTTTAATATTGCTATTAGGCTAATTTTAAGAACTAATTAGAAATACCAACACAAATGCAAATAATTTATATAGAATGAGGGCAAATTTACCAACATAATGATATTTTTAAATGCGGTTTTTTTAGCAAACACGATGGTATTTTTGCTATTTATATAATTGGTAGTTGTATAATCATGTGTCTATCATCTAATTTTTAAGGCTCATTTTATGTTTGTATCCCAAAATTTTATTAGTTTTATATTTAAAAAATCATTCATATTGTTCATTATTGTGTGGGTCGAAGTTATCGACAAAATATAGTGTTAATTTTGTTAAAGCAAGATGTTTTCTGATACTATTTTTTAGCATACATTTTGTTCTAATAATTACCAACATCGTGTTCTAAAGTCAAAATGTTAAATTTATATATATATTTTCTATTCATTATCTTCATATATCTCATCCATGGGAATGAGGTAAGCCCTTGAACCAATATGTCTTAAACAAACAAAAGGCATTGAAGAAGATTTTAGAGAAGTGAGTATAACAAGGATTTATTATATGATTTCCTCCCAAGAAATCAATATGGTTCAGTTGTAGAAGAAATATAAAATTAAATACCAAAATTAATCCATCAATAAAATTAGCTGAGTATTTTCGTCCTATAATAAGATTTAAAGTATGCGTTAGCTGTTATTTCATAAATAATACGTTATTGAATCCTTATTGTATATTAATTTAACTATTTATCAAATTTTTACAAGCAAAATGATTAAATCACATTTTATTCGTTAATCGCTTACAGCGAATGTTCTTGGGTTCTTATTTTTTTTATCTGATCGCAGTTTCAATTACGTTTATATGCTGAGCATTAATATTTTTTTGATTCATGCTTAAATCCAATATAAATTTAAGAAATTTATACCTGTTTGAAATAGTTATACGCATACGATACAACGCTTAAAATATAAAACTATTCATTTGTATATTTTTAATTTTATTGGATAATTTTTTTTAAAAATATAAAATTAACATCGGAAAATAATTACAGGGGTTGGAATACTTATATGTATTTTAAAAAACCTTTTTTTTGCTGTTTTTTTTTGTTATTGACAAGAATTTGAGATTAGATAACGCGATACACTCTGAATAATGAATAGATGGAATTTGAATATATAATAACAGCGAAGGAATTTTAAAATAAAGCATATATAATCTTTAGAAAGCGGTTTAACTGTTAGATATTTGCAATATAACTAAACTTGTTAACCCAAATCAAGAGTATAATATTTAGAAAACGGTCCATAGGGTAGTAATATAAATAAACTTATTCACTCAAATAGCAAAAAAAATCCAAATATCTAATGATATAAATATCTATATATTTTGAGGTTCAAATGTTGGAAATTTACTATCGGCAGCTTATAGAAAAAAAAATACACTATATACCGATTTTCCATGGATTTTAAAATATCAAGTTAGTTTTAATGTTTAGTCATACCAACAACAAAATAGATGTGTTTTTATACCAATTCATAGATATTGTGTTAGAGTAGATCTTATAAAGTTTTTACATAAATCTTGTCGGCTTGGCATACTATATCATACAATTTTCATTTAAAATCATCATGTGTGAAATTTTATATAAAAATTGAATAATTATGATTGCTGTCATAATCTTATATATATGAAAGCCGCAATGAGACTAATGTAGAATACACGAAATGATCACGTGTTATAATATAGCAATTTTTTTTATATATTTTAACGATAAATTTTATGATATGAAACTATGCAGTAAAATCATAGATGCGTAATTTTTTGAAATATTTGCAAGACTCTAAATTGGACCAAATTTCCGTCTATTGTGTCTTTTTAACATAATAAATAGTCCGTCAATATAAAAAAAAAATCATTGAATTATAAAAATAAATTTAAATAATTTAACTTTTGCATGTGTAATCGAATCAAAATACAAAACCCAACCAAATTTTATTTGAACAAGCAAAAATATATTTAAATTCTGTATATGTTTGATTTTGCGCATATTTTGAGATTATGAGTATGATATAAATTATATTTTTACCCTAAAAATACCTTTGGTATTTATCTATTTAACAATTAAAGCAAGTTTAATATATGATGACCGTTCTGCCTGCTTAATGGCACTTCAATTTTTTTACTCGACCATCTTTTTTTAATTAAATTAGAAATAATTTTATATTTAAACTTTGAAAATATTCGGTATGAGTTATCTGATCATACCTGAGATATTTTTTTATCGATTTTTCTAACAAACAAATTGTGTTTCTTGCATTTTTTTTCGGACATTGTTTTTAACTATTTCTTCCACTTTTCATTTGTTACGTTCTATAAAATACATTTTAGGTGTTAAAATTAATTTACACTATACCCGGAAATTTCATTATTTGTTACATGCTCCTTCGTTTAACTTTTTTTAATTGGTAAAGCTCAAAATGTGAATAATTATTACATAAATAAAAAAAAAGTATCCTGTAAATTTTCCAATGATCATACAAGGGTTTTACTTTTATAATATAATATGTCATCTATTATGCAAATTGGAAATTTTATATCCAGAAATAATTCTTTCAAACTTGTAAATAGATATCAAATTTAGTTTTATTCAGAAATTTCATGTTTAAAAATTTAAATTGAATACATAATTTGCTGTCAAAATGAATCCGATAATAATCATTTAGAAATATGCTTCATTTACATAACAGTTTTCATTATTTATGATCCAATTTTTAATAAAGGATAATCCTAATGCATTTGAATATGTTTAAAAATAATTTCTACTACATACAATACAATAGATAGATAAATAAATAAAAAAATAAATAAATATAAAGGTGGGGAATAAACATTAATCCAAAAGACAAACAATTTTATCCTGTGAGACAGAAGAAAGCAAAAGAACAAACATAAGTTATATAAAAATAAATCTGATAAATCAAACATACTCATTATAGATAAAATAAATGAAAATGCCTTTTTAAGAGAATTTTATGCGTTTAATATTGTAATGAAAGAATTTTCTTGCTCTTTAAACGCATAAGCCGCCAATCTAAGCACAAACTAGTGTTTTGTTACCAAATAAGGTTTCAAAGAATTATGTCTTTATGAAAATTTGGAAATACAACTACAATATTTGTTGATAAAATTAAAAGAAAATTTGTTGAAAAAAATAAAATCGAAATAAAAGAAAAGGAAATAAATTTTGAACTGCAGAACCAACTTTATGGAATGAAAAAAATATATTGTGCAAACTATTTTATTGCAAATTTTAGGGGCTGAACATTCAAATGTGCGAGAAATTAAATAAAAAAAAAGATATTTCATGAAAAGTAAAAAATAAAATCAATAAAAAGGTTTTAGAGACATTAGTTAGCACCAAAATTCTCAAAATAATAACAAAATCTCGTTTAACCTACACATAGAAGAATTGACTAATGAAAGAGCTACTTATAAAAAGATATTTAACAAAAAACAATCAAATATTAGTGACAATATTAAAACTTCTAGAAATATAGGATATAAAGATATATATTTTATTACGTCTGTAAACGCCTTTAAGAATTTTTTTACATGAAAACATATGAGACTGTATAAAAAAAATTTTAAGTAATTCTAATATATTTGTTGTTAAAAGAAGTATATGAACAACTAAATGTTGTAAAATAAGGCAGATCCCGCTTAGAATTCTAAAATAAGAATAAATAGAAGTGAATTTTGTTATTTATTAGTTTGGCAAACGTTTTGAATAGAGCTGATAATTTAGGAAATGTTCAGTTTGTGGGAAATAAATAAACTAATGAAATTTAGAATGTTATTAAAAGACAATGCTTAACATCAATTGATAAAAGAACTGGTGTTATTTTTTTATGAAAAAATTGGAAAAATACATCAAATATGTATCTAATTAGAAAAACGCTATCCCTGGACAAAATTTATTACTTTTTGTATGAAAATATGTCCGCATAAATCCACTGACAATTATAAAAATACATCGAAAAAATTATAATCGTAAAATATTGGTTTTAACAATAAATATAAAAGAAAAATACACACATTTGTGAAAAGATGTTCAAATATGCAAATTTACGCCAAATCTTATTTTAATTTTTTATAAAAACTTATTACTAGAGTAATAACAAAATACTGCAATTCCAAGTAGAAGAAAAAAACCTTTAGCCAACAACTTAACTCGGGACGTGCGCAAAAAAAAATATTAAAGAACAAGCAAAAAAAACTCCTTAATTAAAAATATTGCAACATAAGGCTGTTACAAAATATTTATTGCCAGTTAATCTGATAAACACACAATATTGACTCTTGTGTATCAGATACAGAAACTCACATTCTTTTATAGAAAAATATAGCTGTAAACGGAACATAAAACATTAAAAAAGATCAATTTTAATAGATAGACCTATCTCTACCATGATTTTCTATTTTTATATAAACGCAAAGTCGATAGCTCAATGAAAAATGTTTATCCAAAACATATCACTACATAAAAATTATATAAAAAAACCATTTTCTATCATTTGATAGTGCATTTTTTTTATCCAAAGCGTCAGAAAATTTTTGAATTTTGGCTAAAGAAACTAAGTTTTCTTGAACACATACAACTAATAGTGAATAAAACGAAATGAGCAATATATAATGGCACTCCAAATTAAATGTATATTTTATTATAGTAAAGATGCTATTAATATACTGGTATCATAAAGATAGTATAGGTGCAAAAAATTACATGAGCATATGAAGAAATTTTTAGTGTGATATTTTAAGAATTCACATCATCTCAAACTAATTTAACAACAAAAACTAGTCAAATAACTTCAAAATAACTTGTAAACTACTATATAATATGGTGTTTAAGCTATAGTCGCTAATCTTGATGTAGATAGATAGTATTTTAAGTGCAGTTATGGAAAAAATCAAATCATTTATACGCTGTAAAAAAGAAAGATTGCATTCTAAAGGCAAAGAAACAGAAAGATAACTACAAAGGGAAAAAATTTATCGTAAAAGTTATTTTTCTGTTTAATAAGATATTGCTTAATATTAGAAGGGTTAAAAAGAAGTGATGTTTTATGCAGAAAATTGGAAATGAATCAAACTCATTTTTCGTTAATAAAAACATACCTAATACCGTGAATGATTGGTAAATTTTATTGGCAGAGTTAGCAGAAAAAGCCAAATAAATTATTTTTTATTTCATGAAATCTGATAAAAAAACACATCAAAATCCTACAACTTGTTCAAAGTAGATCAACTTTATATAGCTAAATCGTAAATTTTAAATAAAAAGATTGCAAAAAATATAAAAGCAGAATTAATATAATCTTTCATGAAGGAAACAAATACTGTATTAAAACTTTAATGCTGTAAAGAAAAATATTAAACAGGTTTATTTTGAAAGTAAATCTTAAAGATGAGCCATGAGTACACATAGATATACTAAAGAGGCTATTTGTGTTTATTTATGCTTACTTATTTTTTTTCGGTCCAAAAATTTTAATCTATTAAAGGATGATGATGCTTTCACAAATAAAAAAAAATAAAATTCTGATGCTAAAACAGCTCAAATAATAAAAACAAAAATTATATCTTGCTATGTCCGAAATATAATTTTATGTAGGATGAAAAGAAATGATCAAATACATATAAATATAAATTAAAAATATATATTTAATCTGATTAAAGTAAAAAATATTATTTACTGCCAAATGAACTTAAATCCATTAATAAATACTAATCACGGGGATTATTATGGGTAAATATATTGTACAATGTGATCACAAATAACATAAAACTTAAAAAAGAGGCCATGAAAAGCATATTGAAACTTGAAATACGGTTAAAACATCATATCAGGATAATTACTATAGTTGAATACTCAATTAAGGAAAAAACCCTTAAAATGTTTTAAATATTATATTATAAAAAATTGATCACAAGTACGTTTTTAAGATTTGTCTAGCAGTTAATTTGGCCAAATTGCGCAGATAAAAATCAAATCGACATAAAAATAAATAAATCAAGCATATTGCTAAACATATTGTTTTAGGAACAACACATCCTTTTAGTCACAAAAAATATGAAAAAACAAATTTGGTGATAAATTAAGTTTTTTAAAAAACTGATTTTCAATAAAACTTCGCAATTTTCATTTCTTTGCATTAATGTTCTTAATAATCAGTGTATTTAAAGTGTATACATACACTTGCTAAAAAAATTTCAATTTAATATCATAAGATATCTTTTTATCTAAAATTCTATGATTTTTTAAAAAAAATTCACCAATTTCGAATTTTATATAATCATTGAATAAAAGAAAATTTGGTGGTTAACATAAGATATCAGATACAATAAAGATGATTATCCTTTTATCAAGATTATTATTTTCAAACAAACGAAAAAATTTTAAACTAATTTTTTTAAAAATAATTAAGGCTCAATACCATAGTATAAAAGCCAGATGGGTAAGATTTAATAGATATATTTGCTTAAAACCATTTTGTACATCTAAAGATTTTTTAGCAAAGATGATAATTTATTCGTAAAATATTTGTGTCTCTTTTTGAAGTATGATAAAATTCGACCTAAATTTAGATATGACATCTTTACTAGAGGTAATTCTATATATTTTTATGCAAAAAATCGGGTTATAATGATGAAATATATGCCGAGGTTTAATAAATAACTTTTACAGTAAATTTTCTAATTAAACAATTTTTCGTAAATTTCTTTATTAGGGCCCAAATATAAAATTTCATTTGTAATATCCGTCATAGATGAAAAAAATATTATGCAACGCTTTTTAAATATGTGATAAAAATCAGCATTTCAGATGATTATTTTGGGATAAATCATTGGATTGAAATTTGTTTTAAATTAAAGATGTCCGATATTAAAGAAAATATAAGGCTTTAATAATTATAGACTCATATTTTCTGTAATTTCAGATTAAAATAGTTAGATTACTTTTAAATTTATCTACTTTTAATGCAGTTCTTCATTATAATATTTTATTTTATTCATCGATGATAACATTCACATAACCATGATGGGTATTTGTAATTGTAAAAAAAATCATTAAAAGAATAAAGTATTCTGTTTATGTATAAATTAAAGACTGCGCATCAAATTTTGCATAAGTATATTTTAAGTAAACTTTGGAATTATTCACATTGTAAACACCACATTATTTAAATTTTGAATTACTAGGAAATTTATTTTTTCCTTAGAGCAAATCATTTTTGGTGTATTAAAAAGCCTTAACATATTATTCATTTCATTCTTATAGTATGATACAAGAAAATTGGTTTTAAATAACCGAATCCTGTAGTTTTTACCAATGGCCAAAATTATATAGACTATATTGCAAAATTATTTTCTTTGTATCTATTTTATTGGAAAAATATTTTTTTGTTTATTTTTTTTAATTTTATTTTTCACTTTATTACTTATGATTTATTTTATCATTCTTGAATGAATTTTTTTCATTCATTTACCACTTGATATGTTTTCTATGTGCACGTTATATCTATGATTTTGATTATCTTATCTTTCTTTCAAAATATAAAACAATCCCTCTTTTCAAAATATGTATGACTAACAATTTCTTGCCTATTTTATTTTTATCTGCTCGTTTTGGTTTGCTAAACCGCGTTCTTTTAGAATTAACTTCTTATACTGTTTTACTATACAATCCAATTTTAAGTAAAATAATTATAACAGAAAATATTTATCATATTATCGTAAAAAAAAGTATCAAAAATACACTATGATTTCTATTATGAGAAAAAAATTTATTTATAAAAAGCAATCATAACTAAAAAAACTTCAAATGATCATTACCACCAAACATTCTATTATTAAAAATATGATTATAAATGGAAGCAAAACGATGAATAAAATTGCTGAAACAAAAAAAGTAACCGCTGCTATGATTATATGACACATTTTTTTCTGTGGATTGAAACACATATGACAGTAATACACCTTAATGAGACCAATAAAAAAAACTTCCCCTTTAAACTTACAAATAATTTTCAATAATTACATAGCAGAAAGCATGTACTCCTTAAAAATATTTATTTATTGTATTTTTAGACAATATCATATGTCATGTATTTAAATTAAATCGTAAAAAAAACCATATATTGATTTTAAAACATTTTTTATTTCTTTAAAGAAGCTAATTGTAATGTAGTACTATGAATTAAATGGGTTTATATGTTTTTTATAAAATGTTTTTATCCTCTAAAGATATATTTATAACAGCATCGAAAGGTTTTATTATTACAATATTATATTTCTATTGAACTTAATGAGTATTTTAGGCCGCTGAATTATATATATGATTATTTTTGACGTTAATTAAAATAAATTGTTTTTTGCTCTATTTCTAGTTAAAGAACAAATCAAATATATTACAAAATAAAAAAAGACACAAATGAAATTTTTAAAAATTTATCAAGTCAATACTCTAAGAAAATACAGCTCATTTTGCATTTTTTTCGGTTGTAATTTAGATCATTGATAGATATATTGTAAATTTTTTTGAAAATGATTTTAGCCTTACAATAGAGTACGAAATGCAAATTTATATTTTGACGTCTTTATAGTGTAATTATAGCCATTTGAAAAAAAAATAGAACGTCTATTTTAACCCTCAGTTTATAATCAATTCCTTTTTAACCTATAAAACTTAGCTCGTGGTCGAAGAAAAGGGGGTTTATAATGCATATTTCATGCATAAGTATGGTTAATTCAATTATAAACAGCAATTTAAATTTAAAATTGCAAGAATTCCGCTCAAAAATAATACTTACGAAAAATTCAGTTTATTTATTAGAGGAAAAGCGTTTGAAGGGATAGAAAAATAAAATAGGCATACTCGATTGCACAAAAAAATGTTTTACCTACATAAAAAAAAATTATAAATCGTAAGATAAAATAATTTCATCAATTTGCACAATATAAATATATTATAACAATATATAGATTTTTTTGTCTGCCGTAAACTACATTTTGATCCAGGTATAAAAGATAAATGCTTTGCAATATAATTATACCATAACATAGTATTAATCTAAAATGCAGTAAATTTAGATTTATAAGGGTCTTAAGACTAAAAAAAACATAACTGCGATAAAATTACTAAGGGTTACTTTATAAAAAAGAGCTCTTTCATGCGAAAAATACACCTTAAAAATTATATAGATAACAATATTAGAAATTATGAGATCTTCATGATCAAAACCTTTGCATATTTATATACTGTAAAGAGCAGATAAAATTGTTTTTGAATGGTTTTCAGCATAAAATATACTTTCTAAAACAAGTTACTCTAATATATTTTTCCATTAATATGTTTTTAGTATAATATTTTGTATTTAACAGACGCCCGGTGGTATTGTTCAGTGGTTTACAAGTCGGACCCCTGTGAGGGGTCGCAGGCCTTACTTACACCCACCCCACTAATTTCCAAACGAATTTACCCTAAAAAAAATGCCCAAAGGGGCGGTCAGTGAAAAATAAAAGATAAAGCACTGACAAGCCATGAGAAATAGGAGGTTGATGTGTAAGCCGTTGAAATGATCCTCCAGTGTGGAAAAAGATCCCACACCTTTCAGCAAGGATATAGGTAAGTGTAGGTTGTTGTTGTAGCTTGTATACCCTAGCGATGAACAGTAGACAGAACCACATTCCCTCCACATCATGACTGCCGCATATGAGAAAGGGCCCAACTTACGGTTATTACGGGCTAAAATAAGTGCAGGGGAGTCCCACAGAGAGATGCTGCAGTTAAGCAATGGTTTTTATTTATATAAAGCGAACTTTCTAAAAGTTATATAAGTAAAAACATAATCTAATAAAGTAAATTCGATTGGAATTAAAAATTTTTTTTAACAGACTTCAAAATAATCATTTTGTCACTAGTATATAATATTCGCGTTCATTTTCTTTCAATTGGAAATTTATATAAAAAATTAAAGCATAGAATAAATATATGATTGGTAATTCGAAAATAAAATTGATAAATTTTAGAAAAAAATATATAAACGCATGTGGTATTTTAAATCAACCGGTGATATATTTTAATTTACTTTTACAAAAAATATAATAGGAAAAAGAGATCTTGTATAGTAATATGATTTTATAAATTTGTATCTATTGATAAACTTTATTTATTTATGGGTTTTTTTATTTTTATAAATTTTATCCATTTAGAAGTAGTCAGCCTTTTGATAATAAAGCACAACTCCTTGATGCATCTTTCGACACCTTCCCCTGATCTATCTCCATTTTATGCTCTTCTTCTCTCAAATAGGAGGAGTTAAAGTGTCTTACGGAGTCTGAGAGTTTGTTTATGCTTCTAATTCGTCCAAGATTTTTAACACCTTAACATATTTTTTTGTGTCTTTACTGATACATATATTTATATAAATGTCTTTGATTCAAAAAGCGAAAATAGCATACTATACTATCTAACTGTGTTTTCTTATTTATTTGAACCCAAAAAAAGTGTTTCGCTTAGTTCTCACTTTTGCTTGACAGGTGTTAGATTATATATTTTATAATTAAGATAATTTAAAAATACTAATAACAGAATACAAGAACCTGTAACATCAAAATAAACCAAAAATAGTGAAAGGTATCTAAATTATAGAAAGCCCCTATAAGCGTTTTTTTTTGTTATAAAATATGTAAAATAAATTCAAAATCTCTAATAAATATGTAAATGTTTATCTCTAGCAGAATTATATAATGTTATAAAATTAAAGAAAAATATATTTATATATTATTAACTCAGCTAGAACATGGGTTTTAAATTAAGTTTATAAGAAAAATACTGCCTTATTGTTAATTTCAAAAATAAATCTATTATTTTACTTTTCTGTGTTTTTTACATATTTTTATTATCTAGTCAACTGAATATAATGATTAAAAACCTAGCAAATAAAGATATTATAATGGCATAAAACGTGTTTTTGGAATTTACATGAATATTAATCTATCATAGAATATAGCCGCATATATTCTATTTAAAAAAAGATTGTTATGGATGTGATTATTCGAAGAACAAAAATATTATACTATGTGCAGTGGACAGAAGAGTAAAAAGCAATGAATTTAAAATTTTCATATGCACAAATAATATTTTAAACCCTTAAATATATGATATAAATGTATTTTTTATATATAATTTGATATATATCTATAGTCTTATTTACCTTGAAGAGTTTCTAAACATATATATTTAATTTTCAGCTTTCCCAGTGCATCAAATCTTATCAAAGTTTCTTATATATATATGCAAATCTGCATATAAATTACCATATGAAAGAATAGAAATTATAATCGGAAGAATATATCGCAGTATTTATTTGTTATAAATGCTTTCATAGAACATATTGACCACTTTCGGTATATTTATATCCAAAGTTTAAGTAAAAGGAGGGTTGAAATAGATGTTGTCAACGTAATTAAAAATAAAATTAGAGAAGGTGATTTTACATATAAACGGACAGCTTGAAAACTATATAATTATTTACTTTGGAAAAAGTAAATATAAAAATTACAAAAAGATAATGAAATATCTCTCTTTTCAATTGATAAATATCACAAACAGATTGTATGAACGTTTATAGTTCAGAAATGTGGAACAAATCGATGAGAAAATTCGGTTTTTGGATAAAAGAAAAAAAAATCATGCTATGATATCTTTTAAACAAGAAAAACTATATGATCGGCATATTTTATCTTTGTGGTGAATAAAGACGGGTAATTTCTTGCATAAAAAAGTATGATTCTTGGTGAGAGTATAAGTGTTCAAATATTGATGTATAAATTGAATCAGTCGATTCTTTGGGATCAGAATGAAAAAAAATATAAGTGACATATTCTATGCAATAAAATACCCTTATGTTTAAATTTTCTCTTATCTAGACCTTTACCCCCTAAAATTAAAATTATTTATGCAAACTCAGTACAGGAATTGAATAAAAAATTTATAATAGGATATAATAATACATAATCTAAATATATATTTAAATTTTCAAATATTATGATATTTTCTTATATTATAAAAAACAAAATTATATCACGTTGATAAAAAGTTATTTACTCTAGAAACGAAAAATTGAATGTGTTTAAGAATAAAAAAATATAGACAGTATTCGTCATGGACGTAAATACCTTAATACACAAAAAAAAATTATATTATTTTATAAATTGGGATGGAGAGCTTCCAACATTTATAAAATATGTTACAGTTTTAAAATGTAAGATGTAGATGAGGCATACAGAAAAGCACACCAAAAAAAATACAATAACTTATATCTTTTGTGAGAAGCGAAGAAGCTTTTAATTTCAATTGCGTTTATTATCACTAGATGCAAGCAAAGGCATTGCAGTTTTCACAGGTGACACTTCATCTTAGCAAAAAAAAATTATTAATTTTGGAAAAGTAACCATCAATAAAAATCCCCGTTACAAACACTATTTTATAAAAAAAACATTTATTATTAAGCATTTTTTAACAGAAACTAGGGGATGAGTTTGTCGTTATAAGCCCATCTTTTTATTTATTATATAAGCTAAGATCGCCATGAACCATCTTTTAATTATCATGTTATATATTCATGCTTTTTTCTATTAGTATATCTTTAATAACATAAAATATAATGTTAATATTTTCATAGAAAAAGAATTAAAACAATTATAAGATATACAATTATTATTTCAATATGAATATTTATACAATTTCTTTTCTACCCGTTGAATAAAAATTATTGATATTTAAGCTTAAAAAATAAGTTCAAGTTAATACATATAATTGTCTTATCAATTTATTTACGAAAGGACTCGATTTTTCAGCTTTTTACTTTTTTCGACAATATATAGTTTTATATTTATGCACAAACTAACCATGTACATATTAGTAAAAATAAACAGCATTTATAGAACCATTGCAGTAAGTTATCTGTCCTGAATCTTTTGTTTGTGTGCGTATATATTTTTTTATTGATATTCACTATTGCTATATATACGTCATATTTTATTTTTTTAGATTCTAGATATGTCGTGTTTAATGAAAAAATTCTTGTTCAGCATTTTATATAAAGAGTTTTTAAGTTGATAATATCACTATCGTTTTATGTTCTGAATATTCGATATGTTATTGACTCAGTTAAGTTTAATTTAGATTAATGATATCAGTTTTCCTTTATTGTAGCATGTATAAAATTATCAGTTGCATGCATTTTAAATTATTATTTGAATAAAATCAAATTATAAAATAGCTTTAAAATACATATGAATATTTTCTAAGCTAATGTTCATTAATGTTCTTCCTTTGTTCTATTTTTTTAAGCAAATTTATGGACCTCTTTACATATATTGCATTACTATTGAAACTTTTTCTATTAAATGCTATTAAGGCTTATAGTTGAAGCTTTAAAAATATGTATAGCATTGCGACAGTGTTTTTTTATGTTAAATATCTGTAGATGTATATTTTTATACATCTAAAAGACCCGTAAGAAACAAGAGGTTATAAAAACAATGAAAAATTTCATATAAAGTATTCTTATTATTTTTACTACTTATACCACACAGTAAATTCTATTATATTTATGCCATTGCTCTCAAAAATTATGGCTCTTTTTGTATTGACTTTAAAATCTAGATTCTATCTATTTTTTATTTTTTTATTCATATCGCAGAATAGTATTCGGATTAAATTCCATGCGTGATTATTGATAAATTTTAACCGTGTAGAAACGGTTAAAATGCAAATACAGAGTGAAGAAGAAGAATTGCATTGAGAAGCTTAAAAGAGAATATGTATAACATATGCTCTATGATCTAAAGAAGTGTGTAAACGAGCAGCTAAACGATATATCTTAATTTTCGCATTGATGAAAGGGCTAAAAAGTTATAAGATAAAACCAACTCTCTATAAATCAAAATATTTGTTTATAAATCTAAAATCTATCAGATAGTATTTGAGCTGATTAAGAGTGTCACGATCTATTAAACAGCTTTTAACCATTAAAAATCAAACTTTTGCATATAAACCAGAAATTTGCTATGTTAAATCTGCTAAAATAGCCATTTCAGGGCTTTGTTATAAATATATCATTTAGTAAAATAGTTTTTATTTTGTTATATTCTAAAAAGTGATGTCAAAAAAAATTGCACAAATAAAAAAGTCATTTTTGAAAAGAAAGTATTTATATAATTATAAGATACTTGGCTATTATAGTGTTGTCCTACGCAATTTTTTAAAATTTCAAGCCAAATGTTATTTATACATTGAAGATAATTGGCGGCATAAATATGAATAATAAAATATATTTAGCATTTAGTAAACCACAATTATGGCAGAAATCGACTATTATTGTGTCAACCATATCAAAAACATAGTATATAACCTTTAGAAAGTTAAAATAAGTATTTTCCACCAAACTCATCTTTTTTAAAAAATTTATACCATTTTATCGTAAATATTAAGTCTTATAAAAGACTTTTTAGCAGAGTAGATATGTTTATCTTTTATTTATTTTCTTATCGAATTAAAATTATAAATTATCAGCTAAGTATATGCGGTATTATATGCCAGATAAGAGGCTTCTCTAAATTTTTTCTGTTTTTATTGTCTTATCTCAATCATAGTTCCTGTTTTGTTTTACAATTTTCGAAATAACATTTTCATCATTCGAATTAAATATTAGTACAGAATATCAATATTCTTGTACAGTTTACAAATTCTATCATAATTTATTTATCTAAAGTAATTTTAGGGCAATAATTTGAATTAAACTTTAGACGGAACCGAAAATTTAGACTGCTGTATAGAATAGATTTGCTTGTAAAATTTTTTAATATTGTACCTTTAAAATATTTCTGCATCTATCTTCTGCTTTGAAGGCTCTCTAATTAATTGTTTCTTTCAATCTTACTGTTTCTAAGTATAATGCGGCTTAGGTTGGCCTTCTCAATCCCTTAATATACTACCTATGGCATTTTGTATCTACACAACCCCATGTTATGACGTATGGTACATATTTATTTGGTCATTTATAATTTATTTTGAATTTAAGGTGCATAAGACTATTTTTTGGATGATTCGAAATACAGATAATATAATCTACATCTGTCAAGATCAAATTTTTAGAATGAAAAAAAAGATAAATTCAAATTTCAAACAGCAACGGCTTTTCAATTTAATGAAATATATGATATGAACAAATCCATTAATTTATGCGGATGAATAATTTTTAATGAAAACCATGATTTAATTTTATTCTGTCTTTATAATAAATCGAATATACAAAGTTATTTAATATTCTTCTGTATGTTAATTGATAAATTTTATACAATTTTATTCTTTATGTAATACATCGATCTTAAAGCATTATATTCAGCAATTTAAATTATTCATTTTAGACTTTTCATGCTCAAAAGCTGCCATTTCGAGCAGTAAAGAATAATAATCTACCAGAACGAGCATAAAATCATGATATAAATAAGTCATATAACATAAAAAAGCTTTTATTAAGGAAATATTTGCCTGCCATCAGACAAAAGACATAAATTTATTAAAGGGGTTGTATATTTAACAGCATATTTATATATTGACGAACAATAATGTTTTTGTAATCATAATACAATAGCCAAAACAGTAATACATTCATTTTTTTATCTTTATTATTTATATGTGTTTATTTTATGGAAATATCATTAGAATGTAGCATTAAAATAACTACAGAATCTAGGTTCTTAAGTTATGATTTAAAGATGTATATAGTTTTTAACCATTTTTTTGCATATGACAAAATATTTTAAAAATATACATATTGAAAAAATATTTTGCAATATTTCATTTTTAACCCTCTAAAGATTATATATTCAATGTATTAGCTTCGAATCATATAAATATTTGTGATTTTAAATATATTTTACATTTTATACATGCTATTTTTTGAAAAGCGATTTAATAACTTGTGAAAATCTCAACGAAATGCTAAATTTTTTATTCATTGTTTCTTTCTGCCTTGCATCAAGTTATATATATATCAGTTTTCAGATCAAATCCCACCTTTTTTAATTAATCAATTTTGTTTAACCATCATTTTGTTTCTTCATTTCTTATTGGGATGCTGATTT
This sequence comes from Rhyacophila brunnea, assembly GCF_057557595.1. NCBI lineage: Eukaryota > Metazoa > Arthropoda > Insecta > Trichoptera > Rhyacophilidae > Rhyacophila > Rhyacophila brunnea. The sequence goes on from NW_028232789.1 coordinate 62,984, forward strand.
ATTTTTATTTTGCAATCTATCATAAAACTTTGTTGTACATTATTCTAAATCATTTTTTTAATAATATTTAAAACATCATTATCCGTTAGCTAAAAATTTCTCAAGATTTTATATAATTTATCCTAGATATATAAAGGTTTTTTTGTGTAATATTATTTGTCAAAAAATTATGTTCCCTTAGGTTTTGATCGCAACTTGTGCCTGGTCTAGGATATGTGAAATAATCTAGATTATGAGAGTATATTTCGTATGTTTAAAAGTTTTGAAATCTTAAATGGATTATTGTTACCAAGGATAAATCCCATTGGTTATATTCAGTTCGAATAAATGGGTACAATTCGTAATATTCCATGAAAAGGCATTGAAAGAGTCTAAAAAGCCAATTTGAATCAAGATAAAAAACACAGAATCCACAGTAATGCACTTTAAAAAAGACATTAATTGGATTAGAGACAGCCTCTTAGAAAATAGATATATATTTTTTATTAGAACTTATATAAAGTTTATGTTTAAATATAAATTACATGGCTTTTAAGCTTTTCCATGCATTAAATGTGTTTACTATTTGAATTTATTCTTCTTTGAATGGTTTTAATCGTATCATTGGCAAAAAAACATTTACGCTATAAAGTTTATTTTTTATTCTTCAATTTTAACATGATTAGTTTTACATGTGCACATAGTATCTATACTTTTGAATATCTTTTATTTTACTTCTTCTTATATAAATTTCTCAAGCTTTTTTCAGTCCAAAAGTTTTACAATGTCCAGCAGTTCCCAATAAATTTTATTTTATTTGCAATCGCTACAACTATAAATTTCGAAATTATAGAAAATTTAAATTTTTAGAAAAAAACTGTTCTGTAATAATAATTTTAATCATATCAAATTCTCAAATTTTTTGATTGGTTGTATTATAGATTGAAGATATTTATACTTTAACAAATAAATGTTATATTTGTTCATCTTTTTTGAATAAGTAGATATTATAGCTAAGGTTAAAAAGTAAGACGTTTTTATTTCAAAAAAATCTTTTAATTGATTAAGAACTTCGATTAATGGAAATTTATTAGAGTAAGAAGAGCAGATGATTTGATGATATTATCACGAAAAACAATAATTATATTTGTTTTGATATATTTTTACAATCTTTGAAAATGAAATATTAAATATATTAAAATTACCATAGGAAGCTTTTTAATAAATACACGCTGTCCAAAGTTTTTAAAAATGCTTTTTAAATTTGATGTGATAAGAAGTTTATTTTTTTGTCCAGACATCAAGTTGCCATCGAACCTATATTTCGGCACGAAATCAATTTTGCGATTATATTTTGTATGTTTTAATTAAGAAATAGGCCTTGGATATGTTACAAACTTAAGTATCGTTTTTCAACACATTTACAAATTTATCATTTTTTGTTAAAAAAATATGATTCGAATCAAGCTATGTATTTTATTTTTACAATATGCATCAGCTAAAAAATTAAATCTGAACAAATATGTGTATATTTTATTAATTACATATTTTCTCGACATTGTTTATTTATTTCACAAGAAAAATAATATATTTTTGCTAAATGTTTCGAACTTTTTATATCTCACTGCAAAAAGACAATTTATTTATCTGGAAATGAACGCTGAATGTGTTAAATTAATAAAAACGTATACAAATAAAAAAAGATATTTCTCTAGTTTCTAACTAAACCAGTTAAAACCATTATATTATATCTTAAAAAAATTTAGTGTAGATAATAATAGTGTAAAGTCTTGTATTATTACAATTTTATGCCCAAAATAGACATAGAGTGCGATAATTCATATTATTATTCAACTTGAAAAGTTTTGTTTTATAATAGACATTGTTGCATAAAAAAAGAACAACCGAAATATTCTAGAATTTTAAATTGTGTTAAAAAATGATTTTTTCTAATTATGTAATAAATAAAAGACTTAAAATCAAAAGATACAATTTTTTATCGAAAATAAATCCATTGTATATTAAATTCTTATAAAGTTGGGTTGTGGTTATAAAAAAAATTTCTTAAATTGAAAATTATGCAGGGAGAGGTTGATAATGTCACAGATGAACATAAAATTAAATACTAAAATTGCAAAATTAATTGGATAAAAAATTTACAGCAAATAATGTCGGTTGTCTGTTTACTGTGCCATTGGCAGAACAAAAGCTTCTATATTTAATTATTCATATAAGGAAACAAAATTAGGTGAAACAATTTAAAAACATCCAACAAAAATCACATTAATAAAGTCTTGAAAGCTTAAAGTTAGCTTTACACGAGTACTCTCTAACTTTCTAAAGATTACTTTTGACATTAAAACATTCCTTTTACAAAATTTTAGAAATCCCCATAAATTATAAAATAAGACACCAATTAAAATAAAATTTACAAGAGTTAAAAAATATAATTGCATTCAACTGTGGCATTCATATTTTACAAAAAAAAATTGAATACTTCTTAATTAATATTTCTGAGATGAAGTAACGTTTTTCAGGAAATATATACTGGAAAATAAGTTTTAAGTATTTATAATAATGGCATATTATATAGTTTTATTCATATAATATAAGTTTCTTTGAAAAATTTTCGTTAGATAAAAAGCATTATATTTTTCGATTGCTGCATAAAATAGTTATTGTTTTTCAGATAATTTTTCTATATTATGAATTCATGATTTTTGCCACGAAAGCATATTTTGGAATAAATATTCTATAGTATCTATCAAATTTTCATAAAATAGATAATACTTAACTGTAGTTTTTTGGATCAAGTTTACTTATAATATAGGTTAGCGGGTCAAATATAAAACCATCAAATTTAGGATTTAAAAATACAACCAGAAGCGATCAATTGTATTTATCGCAAAACCACAAATGATTTAAAATAAAAATCCGAGAGAAAAAATTTTAAAATTTATATGTGCACTGTACACTAAATCGAGTTAATATAATTATGAAAGTTTAAAAATTTATTTATGCATTTTGTAAATCATACATCGCTTTGAGAACAAAAAGAAAGGCCGGAATTATCCAATTATAAACACATAAAATTATACTATACGTAAATTAAAATATCTTGTATATAATCTATTTTTCTAAGTATCAGATTTTAGATGAGCTCATATTAATTTCAAAAAATATTTAAATTACATTCCAAGTTATCTCATAATATTATAAAATATGTAGATTTCATATATTAAGAGCCAAAAATTTATGGACTATATTCATTCATATTTACCATTAAAGCCTAAGCTAACGATTTACTTATTATTCTAATTTTCATATTACGGTTGTTGTAAAATTAGATTTCTGAAAATATACTGGATAAAATATTGTTTGGTTTTTTAAATAATATGATTGAAAGATCATGGTGAATCGGTTGAATCACGTTTTAAGTTTAAAAAAGCTAAAATAAAGCTGTTCTGGAAAATTTACAAATTTCTAAAACAAGGTAAAAACATTGTATATTTAAATGGAAACGGATTCTTAGTAATTTTTATGTGAAAAAAAAGCAATTTATTTTATATTGAATCTCTATATAAGGAAAGTCATGTCATTCGAAATCAAAATAATTTGAATTCTTTTAACAAGTATAAATACGATCAGAAGTTACAAAATAAATGGTTTATTTTATTGAGTTTTTTCTTTTTTGTTTAATGAAAGGTGCACAAGATTATGGTGAGTTAAGATCAGAAAATAATATTATTAAGATATATATGACAAACTTTCTGTCTCCTTATTATAATCCGCGAAGCGATTATACATCAGAAGGCCTTGAGATGCGCAAACTTATAACAAATTTGATAGATGAAATTCCAGTAGAAAGTAGATATGAAAAATGGATTTTTGACTTGGATTACTCGTATAAAGTTTTGGTGAATAAAGAACTACTTCTTACTATGTTAGGCAGGTGTAACAATGATATAAATGTATTAAAATCAAAATTCAGTAATAAAACGCTATTAAAAATCTTGAATTCTTTAAAAATCGATGGAGAGAAATCTTCTGTAGAATTACTCAGCGGTAACATAATTATCAAGGAGAAAAAAATAAGGGAATTGTATAAGAAAAGACATTTTTTACGTATATTTGAACAAAGATTTATTTTGACGCTTGAATTCGTTTTATTAGATCCACATATTTTGAGTGAGATAATTGAAAAACTTGAGGAGCACGGTATAGTGATTGCGGAATACCTTAAGGAAGGTATAACGCAAGATGATTATATTAAAGAAGTCATGATTTTACCTCATATAGACGAAGAAGATATTATTGATGATTCAGAGTCTGTTCCTAAATGTTTTTTCAATCCTAAATCCAAATCCTCTCATACTCGTAAAAAAAAATACAAAAATATGAAAAGTGTATATAATCACGCGTTTCTTCAACTTAAAGCCCGCTACCAAGATAGATTGATTCTTTATTGTATTAGAGCAGGTAAATTCGGACCTTTTCTATTCAAATTACTCATGCATAATTCCACTCTAATTTTTGGGCCAAATTATACCTATACGAAAAACATTAAAGAAATGAGCAGAGTTTTAGATAGTTGTATAAATGATCATTGTAATCGATGCAAAAATTTTTATAAAATTGATCAAACTGAAAATTCATATTCCGAATTAAATTATACAGACTCGAGTTTTGAAGCATCTAAAACAAATACTTATGTTAAATATCCTTCATTTTTAGACAAAATACAAGAATATCATTCTTCTAGCACAGATACCTCATCATATAATAGTGAAGATTCTAGTTCGATATCTTTTAATGATTTTGCCGCTCAAATTTTGAATCTGTCTGGATCTTTGGCGACAAGTAATAATAAAAAAAGCCAAATGCTGATCACTGGCAAAGGTGCAAAAATAATGCCCCCAAGTGAAAGTAAAGCGAATATCGAAAGTAAAAAATCCCAAGAAGCCCAAACACAAAAAACTAATTGCGCAGGTGATGAAGAGGATTCTGACATTTATTTCTCGGCAAAAGAGGAATTATCATCCGAAATTTCGGATGAGGCCCACAATCCAAAGAATTACTCGGCTTCTTCAACTACTATTGCATCAGAGAATGGCGTAAATTCAGCTAATACATACAAGGCCCCAATCCAAGATAATACTATCCATTATTCTAGCTGCAGTTTTAAAACACCAGACTATAAACAATGGAAGAATTGTTTAAAAAAAAATTCAGAAGAAATCGATTTATTTAAGAAAATCAAGAATCCCTTTGCGAAATTAAAGAACATATTCAACTGAGGCCAAGAAAAAGGAATACAAATCTATAAAATTATAGATTTTGTAAAAAAATCCTCGGAATTGTGCAAATTCAAGATAAAAGATTAAAATATTATACTCTAAAACATAATTTCTTAACCATATATCATTAATATAGCAAAAAAATCCTTTATTTAGTAAAATTGGCATATCTTAGTTTAAATAAATTTCGTACTTTTTAACTAAAACGGCAATTTTTATGCAATTAAAGTTCATCTTAAAAATTTGAATACTAAATGCTTTTAAATCAGATTCTACATATAAAGATAAAAGAAAATAGTATAATAAACAAATTTACCATACATACTATATATCGTCGCCTTTCACGTTTTGTAATCTATTAAATATAAATTTTGTTCAATAGATTGCCTTTTAACATGAGGTTCCATCTTTTACAATAATTTACATATTTTTTTGTAATATATATTTACATATAATTTTTTATTTTATAGTAGTCCCCAATCTAAATCAATTATAAAACCACAGGTTGTCAAATTTTTATTAAATAGATATAAAATAGTGCTTATGTTTCAGCTAGGAAAAATTTACATGTTTAATTATAGTAATTTGAAGTATTAGGATTACTTGCTTGTAAACATAATACGAAAATTATTGTGCTTTTCATATACGTGGTGGACCCTCTTTAAACTGAAAATGTATATCTTATATGTGTAAAAAATAAGCACAGAAATTGAAATTAGAAATATTAATTTATGTGTCCTATCAACGCTTATAGATATGCGCATTATTTATATGTGAAAAGACTTAGAGTCCTAGAGTACTTCTAAATTTTACTTTTCTTACATACAAAACATTACAAAAACATATATAGTGTTATGGGCGTATTATTTTAATTCTTTAATTATCTTGTAGAGAAAATTTTTTGGCGCTCGGAAACAATCAAAATGCCGAAATCTCGCCTTACACAGTAAAAACATAAATAAGAGAGAATAATAGATGATATGAAAATATATAAATTCCTCGTAAAGTAAGTGTATCTTATAAGAAATCCCTATATTTGTTATGAACGAAAAACATTATTAGTGCTCTTTATTTTTATTGTTTTTTTAACTAAACCAAAAAACGGAAATAATATAAAAATATAATCAAATAGCTTGTGCGAAAATAATAATGTAGTTTAAAATTATCAGCCATGATCGAATTTGGCTGCGCCCATCAAATAATAAATATTTAATTTAATTTAATTTTAGAAGTGCAAAATTAAATAAAAGAACGTAAAAAGGTTACAAGAAATTGTGATCAAACAATAACCAAAAGCAAAAAAAACAACCATTTTATTTTTGTACTTATAAGATAGATACATCGGTGGTCATAGATCGCACCTATTTAATTGTAAGAGAAAATTCTTTATAGACCCTTTTACATATAAAATGATTTTTGGGAAACTATTAAATTTAAGATTTATTACATAAAATAATCTGAATTTTTAAAAATAAATCCCCCTTTAAAATGATCATTTTTGATCTGGAGATAATTGAAAGAAACTACCCTAATAAAGCTAAGATCTATAAATGTATAACATTTTTAGAATACAAAAATACTTACAAAGCAAAAAGAAAATTGCTGTACTTGGTTAATTTTATAGAAAAGATGATATGTGCACCAACATTCATACTTATTTAATTTATTGATTGAATTTAACTTATAAAATCACTAAGTTCTTTAAATTTAATTCTAATATTCATCAAGTTTATGTGTATTAAATTGTTTCTATATGAAAAAACACGTTATTCTCTTATACCGCTGGATAAAAAGTGTATTTTTAGCTTGATTTTTAACAATAATATTATAATTTCGTGTATGCGGTATCTTCAAAATTTTTCTGAAAATATTAGAAAGCTTTTTTTAACATATATATGTGTAAATTATACTAATATTTCTCACTTCATCATATATTTTGATCCCTGATTCATACATTTATTTTTTTCTAAAAAAGCGAATATTAAAAATTCTTATATTAAAAAAAAACGATTTTATAGCAGAAAATACGCTAGAGATGTCATTTTTGCACGTATATTATATTAAAAAAAGGTTTTATACAACAAACTTTGATATTTTAAATTCAAATTCTTTATAAATTTATTCTATTGATTTTTGGTACAAATAGCAAGCCTAACCCGAGATTATTTAATGTATTATATACTTTGCTGCCGGAACAAAATAACATGTGAGTTTCGGTGCTCAAATTTAGATTATTTATAAAAGTGAAACCATTTTTGTTTAATACTATCAATGAGTAAACAGCAAGAAGTCAAATAATATGGTATGGTAAATGTGTGTTCACTGGTATTGATGATATAAAAAAAGTTTTCAGATACTGAGTATTCATTATCCACTAAGATCACATATAAAAGGCTCTATACAGAGTTTTCAGTAAAAAAATAACACCCAAATACGGAATTAATCAAATTTTTATAAATTCATATGTTGTAATCATCTAAATTTTTTTTTTGCGTACATATTAAATTATCACTTAACACTATATGTAAAATTAGTAAAAAAATGATGTTTTTTCACCCCGAGTAGCCTATTTAAGTTTTAAATCAAAATAAGATTTTTCCGGGAAAATTTTCGTTTCGCGCTACCAAATAATTGCCATATAAAATACCATCAGTTTTAAAAAACCAAAAATATTCACTTTCTCTTATCGATTTAGCATGTAAAACTTAAATTTTATTGCCCTCATATTTCAAGAAAAAATATTATGACCATATATTATATATAATTCTTCCCGCATACTAATTATTATATGGTATTTATAGGTAAATACACACGATCAGTTATATTTGTAAGAATTTGGCGTTTAATTCTATGAAAATGGGCTTTAATCAATAACTGTTCGGAGTGAAAATTAATTACTAATATAAAAAGTGTAGAATAAATCAGTCTTTGTTCTAAGGACAATAAAATAAATAATTTTATCGGGTTTCTATCCGTTTTTTATTTATCTATCATACATAAAAGATTCATGTGTAAAAAAAAACAATTAAATTTTATTTTTTAGTCTTTTTTGATTTATATTTTCTTGTGCAACATTAAATTTTAATGTGCGTAATAATACTAGTTTTAATGGTAAAAAGTTCATTTATGCATATAACAAACTAAAGAAATATTTAAAGTCGAATTATGCCTTCAAGTTATTTATATCAGATGTTTTGTGATTATTTTATAAATTATATGCACAAATACATCTATATTTGTCGAAATAAATATATATGCATAGATCTACAGCAAAATATAGGATATGCGTCACACAAAAAAAATTTAATACCATAAATGGGATATAGCTGTGATAATATTCGGTTATAATTTATGAAAGGATTCAAAACATCCAATTATTATCCAAAAAAATACCAATTTTTATTTATCTTTTTTAGAACTAATGTTCTTTCTGCTTGTCGAAGTAATCTAGTTATCTAAATCTCCAGAATTAATTTGATCAAAGCAGATAGTAATAAATTTTTCGCGTTTTATTGTATAACTAGTATTTATCCATATCATGAATTTGTTTTATTTTTAGTTTTTAAACCACCTCCACAAAATAAAATTATAACTGTCTGAGAGGAATCTCAATTATGCCCAGTGTGCGATATATATTCACAAGAATTTAGGCATACAATCCATTGTTATATTTACATAAGAGGAATTTTAAAGAGCATGGAATACGGTAAATCAAATATACGAGCAATTTGTATTACATGATCATATATGAACTATCGTATATAATCATTTTTTAATCTGAAAAAATGCATAATGAACAAAATTTATCGCGCTTTATTGTTTTTGTTTATATTTTCTATAAAAATTACGCAATCAGACCGCACGTATCTATTAATATTAATTTAAATATTTAAATCTTTATATTCTTTCTTTTAAATAAAATCGATTATAATTTATTTTTTATTCATCGGCTAAATTTATGCATTAATTTTAGTTTTTGTTCTCGAGCACGACTTGCTTGATTCCTTGCGCGTCACGCGTATTTATACTTTCGCTTATCTTCTTAAATACCTGTCCTTCTTTCGAGACCTATTAATTCAAGGGTTTTTCTCAATCACAAGGTTTGTATATATGACTTAATCTGATTCTTTTTTTCTATTCCATCAGATACCTTTTATGATAACTTGTTACCACACCGTCCCGTGCTTTAAACATATGGGGTAATTTTTGTCTTTACCTGCAAATAAATGACAGTTCAGATGTTAGCAGGTCATATTTTCAATTTTTCGTTTTCAACTATCTTTATATTGTCAATATCTGTCACTTTATTTACGATCAAAGTTATGCAGTTTATCTTTTTATCATATACAAAAATATCAGGTCTATGTTTCGATAGCTTGTTATCACTTTTTATTCTTATATCTACTTTGATCTACGCAATTTGTTTTCCATTTTTTTTTGTACAGAGTGTCTGCGGATTTTCTTGGTTTTTTTTAAATTGTATAACTCTCCAACTTAAAGTGAAGACATCTTACTATCTCGTTTTTTCTTCTTGTTTAGTCATGACCAAGCATTTTTTTGAATATCTGCATGCCAAGTGGTCGAATGTTTTTAAAGAGTCGTTACAGTGAAGACATCTTGATCTTTCTCCAAAGAAAACTTTTTTATCATGAGCAAAACTGAACCTAATTTCTTCTAATGGCCTGATATTTCTATATTGTAGCCTTTTTGAGGATCCTAATATTTATAGCGTTGAATTTTTATACATATTCCGGAGTTTTTGACGTAGTGTTTCACGGCGTATTATACACAATAAACTCTCTTTTTATTTGAACTCAAGCGCTGAAAGATCCATGTCAACGAGTCCGTATATTTTTATTAGAAATTTATTCATTACGGATAGGTGGGTCGCGTTTTCGTTTTTAAATATAAAAATTCTGACTTTTTTGGGTATTTTTCTCTTTCTTGACTCAGAGTTCATAATGGCTGGTAGAGTATTCTTTGGAATTTGAAATTCGATATATTCTAATATATGTCCTAGTTCATTTCTTTTAAGATATAAACGTTCTTTATTAGATGGTTGCAAGTGCATTTCATTTTCTATTAGTATCGCCTAATTTCATTGTCTAGCTTTCTAAGTCTTCTGGTTTAGCTTTAATAAACCCACGTAGTAGTTTATTAGTATTATTTCATATTCATTTATCGCTTTCTTTATTTTGGAACATTTAGTATTGTTGTGCATATGCCATTAATTCTTTCTAGCATTTCTTTTCTAATTTTATCAATCGTTTCGGGTTTAGTTCCTGATTTAGATTACCCAGTATCTGAGATATTTATATTCATCTTTATTCTATTACTGTGGAAATATCTTTGCAATTTATATTGTTAGTAGCTGATTTGGCCACGTTTATTTCCATTCCGATACATCTGAAGAATTGTGTTGCTTCATTGGACATTAGTTTTAGGTTACTTTCTTCTTTCCCCAAAATCTTTAAATTGTCAATAAAAAGGAAATGATTAGTTGTAGAAGCCTTCTTATTAAAATTAATGGATATTGATGGGAACTTTTCATTTAATCGGCGGCATAGCGGATCCATACAAAGAACAAACTGTAGTGGAGATAAAATATCCTCTTGTATAATCCCTTTTTCAATTTTCTTCTCGGTATTTCTTCATTGTTGAATTTTAGTGATAAATTTCAGTTTTTTGTTAGTTTAGATATAAAGAAATCATATAATCCTGTATTCCATTGTGTATAAAAGATATTTTGAATTTAGAATATTATGAAATCTAGATTTTTACAAAAATGGAAATGAATATACAAATAAAGTAATATAAATATATTAAGATAAGAATTCAATATTTGGGAGGTTTTTTAAATCCTTTAAATAATAAGAATTCGAAAATGATCATTCAAATTTTCTTCCTATTTTTAAAAATAAGAGCATCTGATGTTGATGATAAAACAAGAGCCTCTGATTATGCATCCAGTGATGAAAATAATTCTGTAACGAGTCTTAAAAATAAATTAATGAGCTCATATAATCGGGAAGAACAATTTTTTGTTGATCTTTCAGCAGCAAAAACAGATATATCCAGTAATAACCTATATAGCGTAAAAACAAAAAACAACAACGGAACACCTTCGGTTTCTAAATCTAAAATTTGTAAAAATCCGTCATTCTTAAAAGTATTCAAACATGTTACTGGGGTATTATATATTTTATTGCCTCTATTTGAAGAGAATTCAGAAAAAATGAATAAAGAACTAGGGAATAGGCATGTTCAATCTAGAGCAGAAAAAATAGCTAAAAATTCAACTATTTACATCCTACAGCCATTTTTAGAACATTTAAAAATTGTCAAATATGTACATTGCGGTAGTGTTGATCCGAATAAGATGGAGCTTTTTATTTTTGATGCAAAAGTTTATATCAAATATTTAGTGACTGATAAATATAGCTTTAAAGGTCGTATGGATAAAGAAAATAGCAATGTGATCCAAATGAATCAATATATAAGAATTGTGAATAAAGTATGCCCCAAAATATTTTGGTTTGAAAAGCATAATAAGAAATATATCAGGGTAAAACAAGATGTTGATCATAACAAAGTTATTCTTATATATAATAGCCAGCAGGAATTCGAGGAAATAGATGACGTAAAATATGTGAAAGTTTATCAAAAAGGCGATCAACAGGTTGTCATAATTGATTTTGTGGAATACTTTTTGATGAATATAAAATCCAATGATTTATTTGAAGAAAGCCGATCTCAAAATGACAAAAAGGGTTTGACATTTAAACGCAACGAAGCTACAAAAAAATTAGAATCTAGAAATCCCGACAAAATTTTAAATAACCGTAATATAAGTCCACTATATGTTATTGAAGAAATAAAATTTTACTTTAAAAAAAATATAGATGATTTTAATCTATTAAACAAAGAAATTTCAAAAGAAATAATGCAATTTGATGAAGAAAAATTTTCAAAATTAGTAACTTCCATAGAAAACTATGTATCCTGGTTTAGAAAAATCCCACATTCTAAAACACATGAAAATCAAAAATTACACACTCCGCAAAAAATCATAGAATATGGCGAAATTCAAATCATAGAATATGACGAAATTCAAATGAGAACTTTTGAATATATCTTAAGATGTGATTTTAAATTCAATTTAAATACGATTGTACATCAAATCCAGGTGTATTTAGTGAATGTAACGAATTACTATGAAAAAGAAACTAAATGTGGAAGTCATATAGATACTAAGAATGAAGTGCGCTTCTTTTGTGAAAAATTTAATGATGTTAATATATCCCATATCTTTAAATCCAAATTGAATAATGTCTTTGAGGAATTTAATGCCCTTATAACCCATTTAGACGACAATAAGATGTACTCAAAAAATTTTAGAACCGGAAAAAGCAAGCCCTTATTACAAAACACAAAAATACACATAAAACTACAAGAACACAAATTCAAGGTAATTCAAAAACTAATAGAAATTTTTTGTTTGGAGGATGTAGTGAGGCAAATCAGCTCTAAAATGAGAGCAAAGGATGTATTGATTTTCATTAATCTTATTCGAAATCTTTTATTAAGTATTTTATATGATAGTAAACATCCAACAAGAATCTACTATAGATACCATACTGTAATAGTATTTGAATATTTACTGCTTCAATCTGTTGGGCCAGAATTAAATTTGAAAGTAGAAAACTATTTCAAATATAAATCACCAGAAATCTACACTTTTTTTACAATCATTAGTCAAGGATGTAAAAAGAAGATCAGCTTAAATTATGCCGCTACTAATAGCGTCGACATAAAACCTTTATTGGCTTGTGAGTATTATGATTATCTAAATGCCTTCTATCGTTATTTTTTTGAAAATATAAACCTAAAAATAAAGAATTCTATAAAAAGTAATTCTATAGAAACGACTAAATTAGATTTGGAAAACCATTCCATCATATAAATTGTTTAGGGGGTCATAAATAAAAAATTATATGAAAATACATCCATATGCACTAAAATCTTTTAAAGGGGTTTTTTTCTTAAAATAATAAATAACTTTTGAGCGCATGTATTGAAAAAAATTGTTTTTGTAAAACCATTGCGTAAATATTGCGAGCTTGAAAAAATTTAATGTCTGAATAAGAGATACAAAATCAACCATTCAAAACAAATATAGTTTATTTATTTTTATTTTATGGTAAAAAGGTTATTTTGAACTTAAAACCAATATTAATCACATATTTAAAATATTTTAATTTATTAGTGCCCCTAAACTTTGTAAAGAAAATATATGAATATCAAAGGCTAGCCTAATATATAGAAAGATAATAATAATATGTTTACTTTTTTGTTCCCAAACTTATCACGTGCATTTATATATTTTAGGAAATCAAAAGAATTTTATTGATAAAATAAAAATCATGTAATAGAAGAGCGAGAAAAGTAATAAAATGCAAAACGTCCTAATGGATCCTGAAAATAAATTTATAAAAGGCTTACAATCGAAGAATTTTTAATGAAAAAGTACTATAACTCCACCCACTCTCATAATGATCAAATAAAAAGTAAATTTCTATTTAAGAACTATGCTACGAGATATTAATAAATTAATCTTCTATTCTTCATATACATTGGGCCTTGATTGCATAACTAATCACTTCTTAAAAAGAACGATTCAAAAAACTTGTCTTTGGAGCAAAAAAAATAAATTAATAAAATTCAGATGAATAAAAATGTTAAAAAACCTGTTATAAAAAATATTTACATCATTTCAGATAAAATGAATGAAATATGAAAATATTTTGAACCATAAAAATTTTTTTAAAAATAGAAATTAGTAAATCGAAAATGTACGTAAAATATATTAACAAGAAATAAGGTTGCTTAAAAGATCAGATAAAGGGCATTTAAGTAAATTAAAATGGGAATTATTAATTATTCTAGCTGTTTTTTTAAGATAAGTAAAAATACTAATCACCTATTAATAGATTAAAAAGGTAAAAATAATACAGAAGATCCCATATACTCTCGATGATCATGACAAAAAGTATTATCACCAATAAAAAAAAATTATTTTGATGAAAGAAGAAAAAAAATTATGGAATAAACAGCCAACATAGCATTCTATTGCATTTTAAGAAGCGAGTGTTCAGATAATTAAATTGAAAGTTTTATGCGAAAAAAAGCTAAATCTAAATATTATAAACCAAAAATAAAATGCACTCGTAAAATATTTATAATAATACAAAGATTATAATCAAAAAAAATGTTTCGGCAAAATTACAAAAGATGCATGGTTGAACGTATAAATAATTTAAGCAGTTCAATAAAAATGACGTTTATATTGTTTAAAAAAGTAAATAAAATTTCGAATTGAAAGCAGTTGTGATCGATTAATGAGATTTGGGAAATTAATAGAGGTAAAAAAGGTTTTATGAAACAATTTAATGGTATTTTAAAGAATATTGGTTAATAAAAAGGTAAACTATTATTTTAATAATCGTTTAGCTTATAAAAAGAACGATTCAGAATTTTTTAATAATTTTATATCTTTTTAAATTTATACATATATCTTTTTCACCTATATATGCTTAAGAGCTAAAATTGAGAATGATTGGATGCAAGAAAGAATTAAATTTTACATTCCAAAATAATGTTAACAATTGACCTGATTCAAACCCATAAATTAGTTTAACAGTGCTACTATTTATTTTATATTGCAAAAAATCACTTCTGACTCACGCCATAAACAAATTTTTTTAAAAATAATGCTTCATTCACGCCATATGTATATAAAATTGGTACGTTCCATGATTAAGCGATTATAAAAAAATTATAATACAAGCAGATATTGTGCCTCAATAAAAAAACAACAGATTATAATTTAGAATCTTTTAATAAAATTTAAGGAACTGGTGAACTAATATGTTTACTCTATATCACATAAAGAAATCGATTTCAATCGGAAATGTGGACGTGTAATGCCATTTCTTCTTAAAAAAATAGATTCCAAGGGCAAAAATACTATGTAGAAAACATGATACCAAAAAAACGAATCTCCAGGCTAAACGATCGCCCAGCAAACATGAATCTTCAACAAATTGTATAACGCCGATTGAACAATTATACGTGAGTAGAGAATAAAGGTCTGAGATAACTTACCTTTGCGAAATCACATAGTTTAGTGTTATGATGAATATCCGTTCTCAATCGGGTTTTTTGTGTATAATGTGTGTGTTATGGTACTTTTATTTATCCTGAATTACTGGCTATAACAGCAAACTATTTTTGTCATCAAGGAAAAATATTTTAACGCAAAAGCACTTACCTGAATCCGTTATAAAATGTATTGAAAATTTACAGTTCGAACACTAAGAGGTTGGGGGAGTAAAATTTTTCATATATGTAAATAATAATATATTTCATAAAATTCAAGAATACACTAAAAACATGGTAGGATATATACGGATATTTACGATTATCAATAAAAAAAATATATCTGGTTGACAAAAAATCAAAATATAATCTATTGGATACATAAATGACATATATTATCAAAGAATCCTTTAAACTTATTTCTTAAAAGAAGAATATGCTGCGTCTGTTATTTTTGGTATATATTTTAATAATTTTTTAATTTCAATAAATGAAAAAGCAAACAGTAAAATTTGAAATCACTCTCTTTATTTCTGTTTTATTAGACAACACTTTAGTTCCATCTTTAAGTGGTTGTGATTTCTTCTTAAATTATTCATATTGTTTTATGTTCGGGGTATTGCATATTTTTATGCGTATATAAATATTAGATGCCTCTTTTGTATTCAGTTTTCTGCCCTTGCAACAGTTTCATGGTTATATTATAATTCTTTGGTGTGTAGTTTTGTCATAGTACCTTTATATTTATATTTAAAACGGCTCTATTGAAGTTTTTGGCGCTATTTTTATACATTTATTGTAAAATAAAATTATGGCGATGTTTAGTGTGTGATATTTAGCCTTCCATATTCAATTTAAATGATTGATGTTTCGAATACTTTTTAAGCAAGGGAATCGGAAAATAATCATACAAGCATTAAAGCCAGCTTAGCCTATAGCTAAACGAAAAATATTTAGTATAATACACGGCAAAAAGGCTATTTAGATACATTCCACAGATTATTAAAGGTGAGGACCGAACTAAGTTGAATTTTTTTCGAACTCATGGGTAAGAAATCAAATCCTTTATTGGTATTATGGGCATATTTTATACTATGGGATCTATTAAGCATGGCCAATTAAAAAAAACAGTCTTTCCTGAAGGGTATAATAACTATGACCGATGTAACAATAGTAAAATTATTTTAGTGTAAAATATTGATCTTTATACACGTATATTAAATATTATAGGCTTTGGTAACATTATAATGTTACTCTTCGCTGAGCTTTTTGGTTTATCTTTTAACAAACTGGTATTTTACAAAACACAAAAAAAAATTACATACAATCATTGCTAAAATAAAGAAAGTTTTTATGATATCGGAATTTATTTAAGCTCTATTTATACAGATTTTATTATATACTCAAGCTTTTCCTATCTTAATATGAAACCATTAGCATACAGTTAATAGTTTCTCGTTTATTTGCCAAAAGCCAACTTATTGATTGCGGGAAACTGTAATGTTAATATTTAAATCAACACCTAAAAAATTTATATGCTGTTTATAAATTTATCACAAGAAAAGGTGGTTTTTATATCTTGCCTTTGATTAAAGCTCTCATGAATATTAGATTTATAGCATTATTTTTTTATAAATCGTGGTATAAATTCAATATTTTAAGTGTATACTATTATTTTATATTCTAATTAATTGTTTTTCTGTCTTTTAGCTATTAGATAGCATCTGTTCAATTGTTTCTATTGGGGTAAATTAAACTTTATTTATTTTTACTTCAATAAAAAATCTATCTATATTGCACTGCAAGTCATATTTTAAGTAGTTTAGGAGTGCCAACAGAAGCAAAATCATGATCACAAGCATTCGGTTATAGGAAAACACCTGTATTGATGGTTTTTTTTTGATGAAGAACGTTGAGGAATATTATAAAGAAAAATAAATCTAACAATATATTCAAACTCTGTTCGATAGATCAATCTAAAGTTTTAGTTGAACAAATTTAAATAACTTTAAGTCAAATTATCCCATAAATAAGTTTAACGATATGATCATTTTAATTCGACCGCACGTCATACGATGGGATTTTGGTTACAAAACACCAAGATTTGTATTAAAGAATAATATCGCGGGGGAAGCATACGCACTAATGTGTGGATTATTAAAAACACACGAATTAATAAGTCCTTAAAAAGAAAAAATACCTAAATAAAGATTGTAAATATTATGGCTTAAAATACAATATAATAAATCTGCTAAATAGAGCAATCGAATGTTTCCTATATATGTATATCTTAAAATTAATTTAACATATAAATAAAAATCTTAGGTTTCATTTTATCATTGTCTAAAAATAATTTACACTTTCTTGTTTTAGGAATTTATACAATAAGGAGTTAAGCGTTCAAATACAAAATAACATTATAAAGAAATTATTTTTGTGATCACTTCGTATCAATTTCTCCTCATTATATTGTCTATCTAGGATATAATATTTGAATTTAAAAATTGTTATCTTATGAATTCGTTTCAATATCAACAATAAAATCACCATGTTTTCTTACTATTTGGCCACTATGAATTCATCTCCCTATTGAAATTAGATCATATCACATTTTTATAAATTTATTATTTTTCTTGATGGTAATAAAGTATTGCGATCATTCTAAATTCAAATTTCTGTTTTATAATTTAAATAATAATCATATTTTTTTATCGATGGGGTGGTATAGTTGAGTGGTTTACAAGTCGGACCCCAGTATAAGGTCGTGGGTTCCACTTTCACCCACCCCACTAATTTCCAAACGAATTTACTCTATAGAAAAACACCCAAGGAGGCGGCCAGTGAACAATGAAGATAAACCATAAAGCATTGGTAAGCTATGATAAATAGGAGTTTGCTGTGTAATCCGTTGAACTGGGCCTCCAGTATGGAAAAAGATCCCATATGTTCAAGAAAGGATATAGGTAAGTGTAGGGTGTGGTTGTAGCTTATATACTTTAGCGATGAAAAGTAGACAGAATCACATTCCCTCCACATAATGACTGCCGCCTATGATAAAGGGTCCAATCCACGGTGATAGCAGGTGACAAGAAGTGCTGGGGGAGTCCCACAGAGAGAAGCAGCAGTTAAGCAATAGTTCCTATTCGTAAAAGCAAACTTCGTAAAAAGTAATAGAAATAAAACATAAATTAAATTCGATTAGAATTTTTTTTATCGATAAACGTAAACTTATCGGTTTTTAAATTTACTAAAAGAAATAATATGAATTGCAATTACATACCCTTAAAAAAAAACGAATATAAACTTTTCTTATCGATTAACAAAGATATAGAATGAATTAAAATTAGAAACCAGTTGATTTGGCTATAATAAATTCAATGTGCAAAAATAAAGCGAATCAAAAAGGATAATACCAAATTATGTAAAAAGAAAAAACTCAAGCTCATTTTACCAATACCAAATGAAGATATATATTTTCCAATAGAAAATTTGATTGACGAGGGAAATAAGTCATTTGAAAAATTATAGATATATATAAAGAATTTATACCAATCATAGATTAAAATATTGGCTTAACGATAATAAAGCTATAAATATAGAAAACACTGTTGATGAAATGAAGGAAGTAGTATCACCAGCCGGCGAATATATTGATTTAACAAATGGAAAAGATTCTTGAACCAAAATAAACCACATCAAAATTCTATCGATTCAATTAAAGAAGGAAACCCGCAATATGTGAAAATTTATACGTGAAAAAAGAATACAGTTCCCATAAAGAATGATCTAGATGGATCTAAATATAAAAAGATTTTAAAGAATCTGAATAGATGAATGGAAACGAATCGACTCATCTTATTTGAATGTAAATACACTAGCACAAACAAATAATGATGAAAAAATACGGTCAAATTTTTTCTTTGAGGATAATCGTTTGGGTTATCTTATTGCTTCTAACAAAATTGACGAAAAAGAATGGGCCTAAAAATATCGAATAAAAAAATGAATAATTCGTAGAATATATTTTTAATAAAAAGGCGGAAGAAAAATTGGAGATAAAAATGAATGTTATCATGGTATTACAGTCCATCATAACTTCTCTTAAAAAAAATAGAGAAATAATAAACATTACCGAATGAAAATATACAAATAGCATCGATTATATTTACAAACTATTGGAAGAATAAAAAACACTGTTCAGCGAAAAAAATCAAGAAAAACGCAAGGATTTTTTCAAATTTTTGTATTAAAGGTTTTTATGATACGAATTGCAGCGAAGTCACTAGAAAACCTTTTGAAATATAATAACAGAATCATCTTATTCTCGATTTTTGAATTTCTATGGTGGTTTCGTAGTAAAAATTCACTGCAAATTTAAAAAATTTCTCTTTTCGGGGCCTAAACACTTAAAAAAAACATTACCAATACGGTGTATAAAAGTTAACTTTTTTTCATACTAATTCATTTTTTCATGCTTTGTTTCATCATATAAAAATTTTTAATCAAAGAAATAATCGAAGCAGATTGAAAATAAAAATTTAATCGAAAAAAATCATCCAAAGATGTTATTTTTAAAAATCCGATAATCATTACTTCGAAAGAAAGCAATTACCTAACTTATAAAAATTCTGAGCAGATACAATCTAATGAAACGATGAATTTAGAAGCCGAAAATTTGCATCTTCATTAGTAAATAGGTATAAAAATACCCGAATTATACATAAAAAGGTTCAAAAGAACTATTTTAGAGTAAACTAGGCACAAAAACAACGCTTGTAATTTTTATTTGCGGTTTGAAATATTTATGATCAGGTTAATCTGTAAAATGTACCATAAAATCTAGGATGCAAAAATATAATTTTTATATAACATACCTTTAATTTTCAACTCATAAAAATAAAATAAAAATTTTGCTAAAAAGGCAAAGATTTAAAAAATAAACATTTTAGATTCCAAAATATTCACTGGCTTATTTTGAATCTCCACACTTTCTATCATTTATTTATATCATCGAAGAATCGGATGAAAGTAAAAAAGTCAATTTTAAAGAAAGTGTTTCAAATAACTACAATTACAATATATGTAATATTATTTATGATAGATATGTAGTTAGTATACTTTCTAGCTCTTAATGTGTAGAGTCTTTGCAAAAATATATACGTTTATATGGTTATAGGCACCGCTGTAATTAAATATGCTAATAAGAACTATATGATGTATAATAATTTCGATTTATGCTAAATTTAATCTTTTTGATGGTATTTTAACAGTTTGGCTGTTAAAAAGGATGAATATAAGTTTATAACACATAATTGTTAAAGAGAATAAGTTAAAAATACATGGTTCGTATGCTTAAATCTCCGGCGAGGTTTCTATGATATATCGGAATTTTATTTCTAATCGAATTAATTATACGGTCTTAATATCGATGATTTTATTTACCAATAATGCTCAAACAATATCTACACGTTGGTAAAATCATGAAAGATTAATGCTAATTACTTAGAATAAAATATATTTATACACCATAAATCAGATTTCTAATATAATTACATATTTAATCTTTTTATTTATGCTTTATTTTGGAATGTAATTTTAGATTTTCTCTTCAGACATAACAACATTGATTTCCCGTGGCACATCATAGATATACTCTTGGCTATGTTCTCTTTTCTTGCATCTTCCTTAATACCTCTCTAAAAGTTAAGGCCTACTAGTTCAAGGGTTTTTCTCAATCATATAGTCTACACAAAATATTCCACGGTTTAGTTTGTTACTTCGGGTTCTTTCGATAAATTTTATGATTTTGTGTGACCACTGCATTTTATGCAATGAAAAGACCATAGTAAAATATAAATGTTTTATGATTTTTAAAATGGACACAACATAAAAATCAAGACTACGGAATAACAGTGGTAAAAAATTCCAAATTTTTCTTGGGAAAAACGAAGAAAAAAATTACCTAAATGAATATTCTATTTTAAGAATGCAAATGATATTATGGAAACAATTTAAAAAATTAAAGAATTTAAAAGTAAAATGAACGAATCCTTATACGCTTGCGTGACAACCACGCCTTTTTGTACAGTAAAAATATCTTAATACCACAAAAAGTTTATAATAACTTGTTTTTAAGACGAGTATAGACCTAAGAAATGAAATTTTTAGGTCAATAGTGGTAGGTAGAGATTTTCGAAATTTGAATACGAAAATATAAAGAAAGAATAAATAGAAATCAATGATCAAAATGCCATAGTAGAAAAATAAGGGAGAGAAATTTTTTTTAAAATGCAAATAATTTACCATAAAATTTATGTTGTTGTTATAAATCAAGCGATGAGAGGATTAACGGAACAAATAAAGTGATTTACAGCAAAGTAAGTACGGACAATCCAAGAAGACTTAAATAATATTGTAAAGAAAATACCAGTGTCAATCACCTTATAAAAAAGCAATAAAATTTCTATTACAGTCATACATTTGCAATAAGAAGAGTACACTAGAAAAGGGAAATAGATCTAAAAAATGCATTTTGGTGGTAGAAGAAGAATGAAAAAAAACACTATATAATTACATCTTAAGAAGCATGTGCTCTAAAGAAAAAGCATAATATCTTCCCATTTATAGGACAGCTCAAAATATACAGAAACCGAAAACCGGATATCTTGAAGTTACAAAATGTCATGAAGAAAATAAGGACAAATAAATTCGAAAAGAAGAATTAGTGGATTTGTAAAGTTTTAATGTGCAAATAATTAATTTGAATAAAAAATAAGAACAAATTTAAAATGAAGTACATGAAAATAAATTACATGACTAAGGTATATAATAGTGAAAAGATGACTAAACAATCCTTTTTATTTCAATATAGGGTCATTTTTAATAAAAAAAAACCGAATGTACTTTTTTTAATTCTGGGGATTTAAAATTTATCGGTTATCAGCCTATCGGTAAAGCTGATCGGTAAGATGAAAAATGTTTTTTTTATGGGTTAATTTTCTTTTTATCGATTTTATCTATTTAGACGTGTTCAGCGTGTTGGGAATATTGAAAAACTCCTTGATGCATCTTTTGACACCTTACTCTGATCTATCTTCATCAACTGCTCTTCTTCTCATAAATGAGATAAGTTCAAGTGTCCTGCGAATTCTGAGAGCTTAACATCTAAGCTTCCACTTCATCAGGAATTTTAACTCCTTAAAATATTTTTTATGTAATTTTGTAACCACTCCATCCGAAGTTATTACATATGGTATTATTCTTGTTTTAAATTTGTATATTAAACCAAGTTCATTCACCAAGATGACATACATCTTATGTTTTTCATTCTCAACTTCAGTTAAGTTATCAGGGCTAGTTGTGCTTATTTCAATTAACGTATTATTTTTTTCTTTTTTATCGTATAGAAAAATATCAGGTATATTTTGTTTGATTACTATAGCTGTTTTTCTTCTGGTATCAAATTATATTTTCGCATTTTCGTTATTTCTGATCTCTTGTACTGAGTGAGTTCTGATCTTATAGTGTTTTAAAAATTTTATCGTCTTGATAGGAAGAAATGAAGACATCTTACGATTTAATTGTTCCTTCGCGTGTAATCATGCCCTAAAATTTTCTTGCTCCTCGTTGCAAGGGGGTCGATCGTTTTCATGGCTTCGTTACAATGTGGGCATTTTATCCTTTCCACGAAAAAAACCATTTCTGTCTCGAATAAAACAAAATTTTCCTTCTTCATATGAAATAATGTTACTCTCTTTTAACCATCTTGATGATATAACATATCAACCATCATATCATGATTAATGGCCCCGAAAGGCTTTAGATGTAATAGTTCTGCTTTTATTTTACACAATAGACTCTCTTGCTGCTTTTTCTCCTGTGTCTCGGATGTCGTTTAAATAATCGTTAAATTTATGTGGTTTAGTTTATAATATTGAATAAATATATTTTGTTTAAAAAAATTGTTGAATATATGTGGTTTGATTTAAAATATAATCATAGTCTTTAGATTATGTTTTTAATACATTTCTATGGTCTTGTTTTATGAATAAAGAAAATAACCTTGTTATATTATTTTAGTAACAATAAATACAATTTTTCCAAATTTTCGGAAACATACTCATCTAATATCATCTTGATTACATAGTATTTCTTATAGATTTTTAATGGAGCGCTGATAGGTGCTTAATCATGTCATCGAGGTGTCAATCGGTATCCATGGTGAAATAGAGGGCAATATGGTGTAGACAAAATGAATCTAAATAGAAATTACAAAGAATCGTAATAAAATTATTTGAAAATTCACATTTCACAAAGTTTATATTGTATTTTTCTGGCTTTAAAATAATAATTATATATTCATATCGATTGAACATATTTTAATTATTGTATAAGAAAATTTTAATAAAAGTTATATAAAATTTCAAAGAAATATTTATTGTTACTTAATAAGCCATTTATTTACATTTTTATGTCGTCAGGTTGCAATTTTCCAATCCACCCATAAAATCCAATGGACGATATTGAGCAGCATCACAGAATCCAAATCTTCATAGCATCTTTAATTGAAAAAGCCAAAACGGGACATCCAGGCTCTGCAATTTCTTTAGTGCCTCTTTTTCACACATTATTTAGTTCAATATTACAGTATGATCCAGACGATTCGCGATTCGGATCTCGAGACATTTTAATACTCTCTAATGGACATGCATGTGCCGTTCTTTATACTTTTTTGCACCTAACTGGACGTCTTGAATTTGATGATCTGCTAAATTTTCGATCTATACATTCAAAAACACCTGGGCATCCAGAAATATCGACAGATGGTGTTGAAATAGCTACTGGGCCACTTGGTCAAGGATTGGGATCAGCAGTTGGATTTGGAATCAGTATAAAGAAGGTAGAAAATAATATACGGGACATTTTAAAAAGAACAAGAAGTAAATGTGTAGAAGTATCTACAAATCAAGGTAAAAATAAAGAATTTGGTGATGTTGAAAATGACATATTCAATCCAGCAGTTTTTTGTATTTTTGGTGATGGATGTTATCAAGAAGGAATTTCACATGAAGCTTTTAGTTTGGCCGCACAATATAAGCTTGATAATATTATATTTATTTATGATTCTAATGGGATTACTATTGATGGAAGTACAAAACTTTCAATGTGCGATTCTGCAAAGAAAAGATTTGAAAGCCACGGATTTGACACTTATGAAGTTGATGGAAATGATTATAAAACGATTGAAACAATTTTGAAAGCTAAATTGATATCTATTCGAGGAAAATCCGACTTTAAAGATAATAAAATTTCTGATAATATATATAAAAACCAAAAATCGAATGAGATGGCTGAAAATTCCAAATGTAAAGATAAAAAATCGAATGATAATTATAAAAAATCTAATGATAAAGATAAAAAATTTGATTCTAAAGATGTGACGTCAAAGGATACATATCGTTTTACAAAAGGTGCCCCATTTATTCTTATTCTAAATACAAAAATTGCTGCTGGCACTAAACTAGAAGGGGACGCCAAATCTCATGGCGCTCCGCTTGGAGAAGAAGTTATAAAAGATTTAAAAAATAAATACGGATTAGAAGATCAGAATCTTTTTATAAAAGAAGAGATCTACAAACATTTTAATAAAAGAAATACATACATGCGAGAAAATCGACTTCAATGGAATCAAAAGATTGAAAATATCCTTTCAAAATATAATGAAATAACCACTGAATTCAAATTAAATGACGAATACCGGATCAAGAATGATTTACATTTGATAAAAAGTCTTTTAAACCAAGAAAATAAATTTTACTATGATCCTGATTCCAAACATACTTACAATATTTTAAAATCAATGAAAAAGGATGTATGTAAAAAGGCAACACGTGTTTGTATGTTTGAATCTCTTAATGAAATAACTTCTTGCGCATCTTTTCTCCTTATTGGATCAGCCGATCTTTCACCATCTTGTTTAACAAAAAGTGTGCATATAAAAGATATAATTGAATTAAAAGACGAAAATGATGCCTGTATTAGGGGCAACCACAATACCAACTATAATAACACGTATATAAGATACGGAGCACGTGAACACGGGATGTTTGCAGCATCCAATGGAATCTCTGCACATGGTTTTTATTTTCCAATAACTTCTACGTTTTTAAATTTTTCAACATATGGATGGCATTCACTGAGACTTGCGGCTCTTTCTGGTCATAATAGTGTATACATATTGACACATGATTCTATTTGTTTGGGCGATGATGGTCCAAGTCATCAACCGATTGAAACTCTTATAATGATGAGATCCACGCCAAATGTTGTCGTCTTGAGGCCTTGCGATTCTGTTGAAACGAGATTCTGTCTTTGGTATGGTATTTCTAGAGGAAGAGAAGACGATCATGAAACTAGTGATGGTATGCATGATGGCAATTCTCTGGTTTGTGTAAATGAAGATGTAAAAAATGATTCTAAGGGCTTAAATGCTTCGACCGTAATTAATTATGGTTATAAGAAAACTGGCCCTACTGTTATTTCTCTAAGCCGACAAAATATTGAACAGATAGGGGAAACTGATTTCGATGAGTGCATTAAAGGCGCTTACATTGTGCATAGGAATTATAATGATTCTGAAAATAATACAGATGTCGAAATTACAATACTTGCAACAGGATCGGAAGTTTCCCTTGCCATAAATTCTTCTAAAAAACTTAAAATGAAAATAAACGTTGTTTCTTTGATTTCATTTGAGTTGTTTAATGTTCAAAGTGAAGAATACAAAAAATCAATTTTAAAGGGGTTTATTGTATCAATAGAGGCGCAATCTACCAACGGTTGGAGAAAATATGCGCAATTGTGTATTGGTATTGATGAATTCGGCTTAAGCGGAAAGGGCGATGAAGTATATGAATTCTTCGGCTTTTCACCTGAAAAGGTTTGCGAGAAAATATTGTTGGTTTTCAATAACTAATAAAGCTCTCCTGTATGTTTAAAAATTTATTGACACTTATGATTCTTATATTTTTAAAATTTATATCTTATCAAATAAATTGGATATAATGAATTTGAAAAACTTCATGAATGTATTCTACTAAATTAAACCATACAATTTATGAAAACAATTAAGACCATACTGGGCCATAAGAAGAATTTTTCCCGAATCACATGGTCAAATTGAAACGGTTAGCTTTTTGTAAATATAGCGCTTTATGTTGTTCTATGGGTATGTATAAAATAATTTACGATCATCGCCTTGTATATATATAATTGGTCGATCTAGTTACGAATGCCAACTGAAGCAGAAACATCATCACAAACAATAGGAATATGGAAGACATTGGAACTAATAAGTTGGAAATAAGACGGTGCATTAGGTAAGATTATATTGATGAAGAGGTTGAAAGAAGTATCAGTTAAATCTGCTTAATGCGCATTTTGAAGTAAGGCTTGAACAAGATTAAATAGCTAAAAATCAAATTAACCGGCAAATACATAAATTAAAATTGGTCGGCCTAACCGAAGTCGTATGTTAAGGGGTAAGAATTCTATTGAAGTCAAGCATATGAACAAACAATACAGTTGGGGAAAAGACATGATTTAATATTCCATGAAAGGTGAAGAGATAGTGATGATAATATTAAAGAATTATTAAGCAAATATGTTCTGTAGACTAATATTTAAAGTTTTGCTCAAACAAATTTAGATGGCTAAAAATTAAGTTACTCCACAAATAATGTTAGTTCTATGGGGCATAAATGCTTATCAATTACGACAAACTATATTCGCAAAAAATATATATATATTTTCATATGATTAAATAATAATTAAGGCTTTTGAAAAAATTATTTTAAGAAATATTTTATCAAAACAATGCTAGAAGCTTTTTAGATTTATGCTCTAAGTCTTTTTTTGTGCAATTTTTTTTCGAGAAGATGTATATTTATATCCAAATGTGTAATTATATATGCATTTTATTATTTGAATCATCTTCAATAACATAAAAACATTCATGTGATTTTAAATGATTATTTCCACATAAATGATAACCTCTTTTAATTTCTTTGCCAAAAATCATTGTGAAATAGCTGTAAATTAAAAAAATATTCATTTGCTTTTTTAAACTATCTTTATAATATCATGACTTCATAGAATTGTTAAAATTATTTTATCATTTTTAGCCAGCATACAAAAGAATGTCAACTCTTTATAAAATTATCTTAGCGCGACCCCATTATCTATTAAAAAGATTTTTAGTAATATATTATTAAAACCCCCATATTACGCTCTAAATATTTTATAAAGTCTTTTTATATTCATACACATTGTTTTATTGATAGTAATTATTAAAAAAATACATTCACATGATTCTATTCTTCTAAAATAATCTGTTTTTATGATTCATCTTAAAAAATGCGCTAAATTAAACTACAAGTATTTTTATCCTTCAATGTCGTCTAAGTTTTATATTTTCTTTTTTTAATAGGATTTCTGGCTTAAAATGTATTTATTATAGCAAAAATTCATTTTTTTCTTTGACTTATATGGTATGACAACGCTATATATACATTTATATTTATGTAAAAAATTGAATTATTAGTTAGGATGGCGATCTAAACTAATATTTTAACTCACCACTATTTATAACCTGTATAAGGATGAAAGTACTCACATCCATTGAATTACACAAAATATTTTTTTTCTAAATTTGTTCTTTTTATTCATCAATATACTGAATAGTAGAATTACCCATATAACAAATATTTCTTTTCTTATATCATGATCTACTTGCAAGTATCCACTTATGATTTTATGTTCTAAAAAAGTATTAAACCAAGTTTACATACGATCCTCTTGTTTGTATCTATATTTATTATATTATTTAAATTTCAAATGACTTTTGTCATAATAAGGGTTCTTTTCAGGCATAAAAATAAAAAATCAAGAGAAATATTTCGAGTAAATCTAATAAATAAATACAGAAAATAAAAAATTGTATAAAATTTATTTATATTTCTGATAAGACCACTTTTTTCTATGAAAAACTTGAATATCATAATCTATTTTTGGCAGTATACCCTGATAATAACGATTCAAACCTAATTTTCTTATATTATAGGCATATTTTTACATATTTGAAGCCAATTTCATTATTTTAAATATAATTATTTATGCATATTTTAGTATTTTCAATTCTTTTGTAGGAAAAAAATACTAAGATACATATTCTACTTAAATTTAAAAAAGGTGCTGTTTGCGTTATTATATTAAATAAAAAAAAAGTTGAACGTAGAATAACAACAAAAAATCCAAATAAAATAATAAAAATATACCATTACGATTTTTTTGTAAAGTATGTGATTATATATGCGAAAAATCTCTTGGCTCTTATTTAATCTATAGGAATCGGAAAACAATTAATTTTTTACGCTTATATGCAACTTAAAAATTATAACACAAAATGAAGTAGTTATATATTTAAAGCACGATAAGCTCTTATATATCTTCAATATTTTGATCTATATGATATGTATCTGGATAGTTATATTGTATATTGGTAAAAATGATATTTCGATCTCATGAATGGAGACTAACACCCTCAAATTTGCATTTAGATTCACAAAATGCGCAATGTATTTTATTCTTGTTTTTGACACATATTTATCCCCATTTGTATTTTAAATCTAATTTATTGAGAAAACGAAAAAAGTTAAAGCTATACTATAATTTGAAATATAAATAAAACAGCTTATATTGTATTTAAACAATAATTTTTTAAAATTAAAATTAGCTTTATGCATACTAATGCTTATATGCTGGTCGAACCACACTTTCAAGTTATTTTTTTTGTTTTATATTTTATGTAGCGTATTCTTAAATTCAAGTCTTAAATTGACCCACTAGCACCTCTGGAGGCTACAAATTGGTCTTTGTGTTATTTAAAGTCTAATATTGAGTCATTATATGCCTTTTTACCTTTATGCTTGCCTATTTATAAAATTATATTTAAAGGCCAAGATATAATACTTTTTATTTAAAATTATGCGAAAAATTGTAATTTCTTGCTTTTTCATCTGAATCGTAGACAAAATTTGCTTTTACCATATATTTTGCTGTTCATCATCTCGCTCTACGCTTATTTCTAAGTCAAAAAAAAATATTTTGCATAAAAATTTAAAAGGAATATGTGCCTAGATGTTTAAGCCAAAAATTATACAAGTTTTTAATTTTATATAACCTATATCTAAATTAATATACGATTTTCTAATTATATTTACCTACTTTGAATTGACCTTTATCTATCTCATAAGGTTTTAAAATGTTTAGAAAGGCACTAGATTTTATATTAAGAAATATCTGGATGGAACACATTTACTTACTCGTTTCTGCTTAATATTTATACCCATATAAATCAATAAAAACTCTAGACGGCTCTATACAGCAAGCAATATTGTTTTCGGCTCTTAAAACTATTTTTTTAACAAGATTACTTCTATATTTCTTTTATCAATATTAATATATTCAAATATACCCTCAAACCTTTTTTTGGTGATCTTCAACTTTTTCTTCTTTTAAAAAACCGTAGTATCCCGGATTATTCTTTATCAACGATTTTTTATAAAAATAACTATTAAATCGTTATCACTATCCATTATGCATCTTCCTCCATAAAGATCTATTAATTATGTCGTTGTCTTTATTTCTTTAGTTTGCGCGTGTGATTTTATCTAAATTGGAAATGTCAACTCTTGTATATCACACATGGTATTTTGTAACAACATCTTCCCAGAAAATGAAGCAGGTTATCATTTGTGTTTACCATCATAAATTTTCTTATTTAGTATATTTATTACTCTATTTTTTTATAGTTTTGGATCAAAGATTTTTTATATTCCTATTCACGTGATAAAGTCTGCATTTTTATCATAAGAAAAATTATTTTTCGCTTATAAGTCTCATATTTCTTCTTACAGCAAAGTTTCTTGCTTATTTTCTTACAATATTTTGATTAATTTCTTTAACTGGGCGTCTTGTAATTTTATTTGATTCCTCGAGATGAATTTCTTATCAGGACAAAAAAAAATATTATCTCTGTATTTTTTTCGTAGGTATTATTACCATGCGGTTTTGTAATTTCGAACTAGTGATGTTTTTTCGTTTTGTTTAAACTTTTGAGTTCGTATTTTACTTCCTCTTTTAATTTATGTTTTCAATTTAAATCCAAATATTGAATTTCATCTACATCAATCTATAATATGCTCGTATTTCGAAGGGTTTTATAATGTGGTTGTTTATATTTTATAGTGCACACATATATATATTTTTCATTTATACTCAATATATTCTATACACAGCTTTTCTATGCTATAATTAATCAAGGCTTTTTCCATCGTATAAGATGTGTTTTGTTCTTTTCATATATTAACATTCAGCTTTTCTTATTCTGACACTACTGAATCGGTGACCAATAACTTTTTATCTCAAAAAAATTCTTATAAAAATTTATATATATTTTTTTTCTATTTCTTACACTTTTGATTGCGATTCTTTTTTTAGGACAGCCTCTAAATCTATAGATTATTCAACTTGAATTTTGTATCCCACAATCATCTATAAATTAGAAGTCTCTAGACTGTCTAAATCACAATTCTACAATATTTTGTTGTTGTTTCTTTTTCTATAATATATCAGAATAAATACAAGCCGATAATTTAGTCTTGATTACAAATTGATTTTTTCTGTTAATTTTGATGCAAATTTTGCTAAATGTCTCTGAATTATCTATATATTATCTTTGATTATATAATTTATACGATAAAATATTAATACTTCTGTATTTGACATAGTTTATTGCCGATTTTGATGGTTTCGTTATATAGTTTAAAATATTATATAAAATTGCTTCTTCTGGCATCGTTTTTTATTTCTCGATTCTTCAAATACTATCAACATGACATCAATATTTAAAAGTAGTTTTTTACATGACAAGATTTAAAGCTTAAATAGTTAATGAATGAGCTTCTTTCACTTAATTAATTCACAGCAAATCCATGTTCTAAACAGATATAAGTGGTTAAAATATATTTCACTGTAATATTATTTCCCATCTGTGTATGCTATTTTATATTTATACTTATATCACGAAAAAAAAATTATTTTAGCCTTATTGCTTCAACTGAGTTCTTTTTTTCTCCATAAACTTTAGTTGTTCAAGTTCTGCCACTCAATACAATTTTTTTTATATAAAGGATCTTATACTCAATTCCTGTATTTCTAACGTTTAGCTGTATTCTTAAAAAATACAGAAGTATGTGCGCTTCTTCTTTGCTCTTTGCATTCACCTTTACTATGCCGCTATGATTTTTGATAAAGGTTTTTTGCTTTCAGTTGTTATATTTTTTCATCTAGTTAATATTCGGTTTTTATGAATTATTCATACAATTCACAGACCTTAATTAGCCCCTTTTATATTGTATTGTTAAAGAATTAGGTAGCTATGTCCAACTTGAAACCTTTCTTTCTAAATTTTCCTAAGCATATAGAAGGTATAATATCGCGAAAAAGCATATTATATTAAGCTTTTTTTTCAATAAGAATCTATAAATTCCGTGAAGGCATTCCCTTTTATGTTAATTTGATATTTATTATAAATTCATTAAATGAAAAAAATTATTAGAATGACAAAATCATAATTCTGCTTCTTTTTCACATATAAAACAACATAAATTTTTGGAATGGAATGCTTCAAATTTTATCTCCTAAAAATGCAATTTGATACACATGCGCTTTTTTCGTATATATATTATTCGTTTTCTATAGTTATAAAGCTAAAATTTTTATTCAAATTAATTATTTGCTTGTTGAAACTCGCATATTTTTTTGTTTTTTTGATTGATCTTTTTGATCATTTTTTTATATTATTTGCATATATAAGCTAGTTGAATTTAATGCTTATAATAATGTTCACCATCTCATATTTTTTTGCGGCTCTTTAAATTTTTCTTCAAAAGTATTGGCTTCTTTATTTACGATTTATGTTCTAAAATGATGTGTTCTCATCATTTATAATAATTTTATTCTTTCAACAACACATTTTTACTATTTTGGGCACACTCGCTCTGTAATTATCTCTATGTAAGTTATTTGAAATTTTGCTTAGATTTCGGTAATTTCAGATATTATCTATAATTTTTTATGTTGGTTCTTGTATAGGTGGCTATATTTAGATATTTATAATTTTTCATTCTTTACGTGAATGATAGTTTGTTTATTCATATAAATCAATTATCTCTTGATTTTTAACTTCTCATAAATTTTAAAAATAAGTGATTTGTTTTTATAAAAATTTCTATCTTTATTTTCGTGTCTTGGTACGAAATTTCTTGTTCATTTTATTTTATTTGAGGTTTCAAAATCGAATTTTCACTTTGTTTTTTCTATCTCTTCTATCTTAATCATAATTACAATTAAATTAAATCTAATGAATTTGTTTCATCATCATATATGGTACAACATGGGATGGCGTGTTGACGCAATATCATAAAAGTTACCTTAAGGAACTAGATGTCAAGAATCAGATCGAGGCATATGTACGAACCTTGAGATTGAGAAAAACCCTTGATTAAATAGGCCTCGAAAAAGATGAGGATTTAAAAAGGCTTTGGAGAGGAGATAATAACACAAAGTCTAAATACGCTGTGCAAGCAGCGAATCAAGAAAGTTGCTTTCATGAACAAAAACTTAAATTATAACTAAAAATTTAGTCCATAATTATAACTAATTTAATGAATTCGTTTCTGTTTATGTATTTTTTAATGATTATGATTATATAATATGAAGCAGTTGCTTAAAAAAAGCCGTATTTAGTAATTTGATCGCATAATATCGTCTGAGAATATCAATTTCTAATTTTTTTAATATTAGGTTTTGGTTTTTTTTAACCTTCTTTTCACACCCAATCTCGTGGTCTTTCGTGCTATAAATATTAATTTTTCTATCAGAAATCAATTTTTTATTGTAAGTGATAATGTTGTTGAAATAATTATTTTACATATGGGTTAATTTTTTATTTAACATTTATATTTTCTCTAATAGTTTGTGTGATACAATCCTTGATGCATAATATATGAATACTTTTTACTATCTCTTCCTCTGCTTATCCCCATCGATGCCCCTTCTTCTCTCAAGAATTATCAGTTAAAGAGTCTTTCTCAATCCTATAGTTTGCATATATTCCTCGACTTCGTTAGATATCCCAAGTTCTTTCAATTATTTTTTGTATAATTTTGATTAATTTGTACTATATTATTACATATGAAATAATTCAGTTAAAATTATAGATCGAATATAGATCATTTGCAATTATATTAACGTTCCTCAGCACGGCATTTTTCACAAAAGTATTGTTATTGATGCTAAAGACACCTACTTCTATCAGTGTACAATTATTTTTTACCTTGCCAACTGTTTTTAATCGCGTATTAACTTTACATTCGGCTAATTTATTTTCATTAATTTTTTTTTTCGGAACGTCTGCGTATTTTTCTTTGTTTTTTTAATATTTTATTTTCTTTTTACCACAAAATGAAGACATCAAACTATTTTATTATGTCTTCTTGTGTAGTCATGACTTAAAATTCTGTTACATCTAGTTTCCAAGCGATCAACTATTTTGATCTATCCACGATGAATACCTTTTTTTCTTATAAGCAGCAGAATATAGCCTCTTTTGCCGGAAAAAAATTTCCTTATTGAGACTATTTTGCAAACCCCTTGATCCCAAGCATTGGATTTTTTCTTATGCGGAAGAATTTTGATGCAATTGTTTTTCTTTATTTTGCACAATAAGCTCTCATTTTTTTAGCAGTAAGTATTTCAAATATATCTCTATAATAATATTTTCAGCCTTTCGGCAATTTAATATCAATTCTAAATGGTTTTTCTCTTCTCTTTCAGGTTTTAAGATAGCTGCTTTTTTGTTAGAATGTCGGCTTTCAATTTCATTGGTCTGCGAATTTAAATAACATTATTTCCGATTTGTGTTCTATATTAGCACTCTGTCTACCCAATACCTCTCTTTTTATGCATATTATTATTTTATCTGATGTAGATGTATTTTGTTTTTCACAAATTTCCCTTATATCATCATCTAGTTTTTTCCAATCTTTCTGTTTAAGCTTTATTACTCAGATATAATATATTATAAGCGATATAGCATATTCACTGATCGATTTTATAGTGTTCTTTGCGTTTAATATTGTTATCATAAGTCTTTTACCCTATGGATAATTTCATTTTTTATTATATCTATGGTTTCAGTTTAGATTTTTGATTTTGAGTCTTTAAGAATCCCAAGGTAATAATATTCGTCCTTTCCATCAATAACAGTAGCTAGATATTTACGATTTACGTGATTGGTTGCTGGCTTTTTTTTATTCCCATATCTATTTTGTAAAAATTTCAATAGATTATTACGAAATAATTTCTAAGTTTCCATGTTCTTTTGAAATGTTTTTTAAATCATTAATACTGGGAAAATGGCTTGTATAAACAAACTTAAGCTTACTGAAACTTTATAACCGACTATTTGGCGTTTAATTTTTAGCTTAATAGATACATACATAAAACACATAATATTGGGGATAAACTATCCCCCCGGTTTATTCCTTTTTCAATTTTCTTTACCATTTAATCTGTTTAGGAAGTTCTGGTTTTCAATGAGTTTAAGCATTAAATTTACATCCAGTCACGCAGATAAAGTTTTTTAGACAACTTATTAAATAGTTGTGGTCTATTGTGTCATAGTCTTTTTTTACATCGAACCGATTTTCAAATAATTCATTGTAATATAGTAGTTAAAACTGGTATTTATTTATGTATGGCTAAATTGAAATGCTTAAATAGCGCACGATTATAATATTATTAATTTTTATCACTGATAATTGTTTGATATATACGAAAATATTACCATACGCTTAAATTATATATACATTTGACCAACAACTAAGTCATTGTAGTTAGCAATCACGCATAATGAATTGACCAATATAAGCCGCCAAATATAACTCCCTATAAATATAAATAATCTAAAATACTCGTAATAGAAGAAGAGATAGATAATCGAAATTAGTTTTACAAACATAAAATAAATATAGAATATATGTTTAAATTGGTATTTTTTATTTTGTTTTTTAATACAATTTATGTACTAAAACTATTAATATTTCTTCTATAAAAGTACATCCCCTTATCTATAATTTTAGGTTTTCTTTTTCTAAATTGTATTTTATTTTATACTATCAATAATAAATATTAAAATAAATTGTTTGCCCGATTCATTGAAAAAATGAAATTGAAATGTTATATACCTTTATTTATCCACTAATTTTGATTCTTATCGCCATAAAAAAAATATTGACGAGTATTCATGTTTTAAACATATATCGGTCATTCTAAAATTTTTGATTTGGAAAGAAGTTTGAGAACCTAGAATCCTGGTTGATAATTCGTTGATAGTAATATATTTTATAGGTTGATCACTTCAGTAATATCAGGTTATAACTCGCCTTTATATCATTCGTCAGTAAAAATTGTTAGTTGGATTTTTTATTTAATATTTTGCGAAATTTATCCCAGAACTTGTAATAGATATTAAGTTTACTAGCTTTTACCTCTAATAATGCTACAATTATATCTTTCAGTATTCCATTAATTTAATTCATATTGTTTTTCAATCGTAGAATGACAGTATACGATTGATGAACGATTATATATCCTAATATTAAGCATAAAAAATATTTTCTTTATTATTTTATGTCTTTCTAGGAATTAATAAAAGAGGTTAGTAAATTATGTGAAAAACTTATTTAAGTAACTTGTAAAGTTTGTTTGTATTAAACATATATATTAACAATATTATTTTATTTGTAGAGCTTTATTAATTTTATTTTTAAAGCGTAGTTACATTAAATTTTTTATATTTTCATATTTTTTTGTGAGTCATAATTTATATAAGCATACGTTTAAAAAATATATTCATATACTATAACATTATATTTTTTAGTGATCATCAAGTTATAATTTTATTTGTGCTTTTGTTTCTGAATTTTTTAATGCGAAAAATTATTGTAATTAATACAAAAAATATTCCATTTTGAGATGATAATTCAATGCTATTCGGTTGGTTTTATGCCATGTCTTTAAATAACAGAATTCAAAATTTTTAAAATAACCCTTCGATTTTCTTTTTATTTACAAAATTAGAGCCTATACTCATATAATACAAAAAAAATGCTACCGATTATGAATCTAGTGATTTAAATTCTAGTCTGGCGAATCTTAAAAATAAAATACTTGGTTTTGGATACCGAAAGCACATCATTTTATGATCTATAGGATCATAAAACTGCTATAAATGAAGCAAAGCTTAAAAATAAACAAACCAAGACTAAATAGATCTGTTATTTTATAGAAAAAAATCCTTGAAAATTCATCCTTTTTAAAAGTATTCAAAGATGTTAAACGGGATTTATACATCTTATTGCCTATGTTTGAAGTGAATTTAGTAGAAATAGATAAAGAACTAGGGAACACGCATGTGCAATCTAGAGCAGAAGAAATAATTAAAAACTCGACTATTTATATCTTAAAGCCATTTTTAGTAAATGTAAGATTTGTTAAGTAGGTTTATTTCGGTATTATTGATTCGAATAAAATAGAGCTTTGTATTTATGATGCAAAGGACTATATGGTATTTGAGGTCTGATTACTATAGTTTAAAAGATTTATGGATAATAAAAATAGCAATACGATCCAAATTTACCAGTATATGAGAATTGGGTATGAAGCATGCCTCGAACGATTTTGGTTCGAAAATAATAATCAGAATCATCTTGATGCTGTAAGATTGCGATCAAAAAAAAATTATTTGCAGGGATAATAGCTATCAGGAATCCGAGGAAATAGATAGCGTAAAGTATATGAGAGTTCATCAAAAAGGCAATAAACAAGTTTTCATAATTAATTATACATAAAAGTTTTTTTATGCAAAATAAATACGAAGAATTGGTTGAAGATAGTCGATCTCAATATATAAAAATGATAACTCTTAATTAAATGCAACGATGTTACTGAAATTTTAATTTTTAATAGATCCCACATAGAAAAAACAGTAATGTACTTTATTATACGCATTAAAAGAAATAGATTTTATTTAAAAAAATGTATATATGACAATAATCTAATAAATAAGTCTGAAGATTAAGGGTATTTTGATAATTTTAGAATTGTATAATCGATGATGGTGTATGTATCTTGGTTTGTAAAACTATATCATAACAAACACAAAAAGAACGAATTCCCTTTTGCGCAAAAGATCGAAAACCTGAAGAATTTCAAATCATGCTTGAAATTCGAATTACAGTTCAATTCAAGTACAATTGTAGAAAAATAAAATCTAAATATAGGGAACGTAACGAGTTAAATCATAGAAAAAAACGAATATTGTACTCATATACATACGAAGGTAAAGGAATTTGTTTTTTGTAGGGGCTTTATATTCAATTTTCTATCAGATCTATTTAGATCGTAATTTTTACATGTTATAAAGGAGTTTAAAACCATATCACGAAAATTTTATATTACCGATTTAACAGCCCTGAAACATCCAAATGCAATTGTAATTTCAAAGCAAAGATATACAGATAAATTTTCAAGAACAATTATTGAAACTAATCAAATATTTTATAGAATTGTTATATAATAAGATAAATGTAATTATACTAAACAGACCGATAAAAAATATATTGGTCTTATTCAAAACCTCTTTTTGGGCATTTATTTTGCTAAAAAACCCATAAGAAAAATATAATCAGAATGAAATTTTGTTCTAGTTCTTAGATATTTAATGCTTAGATTCGTGGGGTCAAAAAATAAACCGTCTGTATCGAAATTCTTCCAATTCAAATCAAAAAAAAAGTATGTATTTTTATGTCATTTACTTAGGACTTAATTATGAGATGAACTTTAATTATACCGATATTGCTACAGTAGTCAAAGATCTTCTAGTTAAAAATAATCATCTAAAATATTATCTTGCTTTTCTTAATTATTTCTTCGGCAAATTATACCTAACGCCAGAAAAAACACTGGAGAAACCCATCCGTAGCACTTTATACTTAGATTTATAATTTCATTTACAAGATTAAAAGCGTAAAGAAGCAATAAAATACAAAAAATAGGGTAAAACTTTTTATTACCCAATTTGTTCGCCAATACTTAAGTTAATTTTTTGCGCATGTATTATAAAAAGTTAATCGAACAAACATATTTTGAAATAATAAAACATAAAACCAATAAAATTTTATGACAGAATATAATGTACATAAGATCGTTAAAAATTTACATCAAGCAAATATTATCTTTATAATTTAAAAAAAAATAAGTGCTATGTACTTGCAATTATAATCAATCTTATATTTGAATATTTTTTATTTGCGAAATAAATTGAAACATTGTAAATAAGCCTTCTACAATTTAAAAACCTATAAGTAACAAAAAAATTTCATTAATCTTATTTTCTATACTTGTTCTCACATCGGATTAAAACCACAGGCATTTTTAATTTATATGAAATTACATTACAAATTATCTTTTTTTAAAAATGCCCGGCATGAACTTCATTATAGTGAATTATATTTCAATTAAATATATTAAGACAATTCTTCTTGTCGATATAAATTAATTTATAATTGTGAATTTTTATTATTTTTCTTCAAATTAATGGTAAAATAACAGATTTTAAAATATTTTATAAGAAAATAAATTATTATCGAGCTTAGTCTGAAAAATCAATATCATAATGTATTTTGTGGTTTTAATTCATATGATTATTTTTACATATTTTCGATATCGATTTTGAAGTGATTAGTCATTTTTGTCATCGAATAAGTTTTTAATATGCCATTTTCCCACAACTGTTCTTGATAATATTAGAAATAATTGAACAATATTCATTTTTTTTTGCTGTTTAAAAGGAATATAAAGATTAAGTTCTAATTATAAATTTTTGATGGTATTATAGTTGTTTTTATAATTAATTTTATTCTTTTTTAGTTCCTGTGTTGTAAAATAAAAATAAACCAAATGCGCTATGTAAATTTTACGAATTTAACTTTTATGGTAGTAATAAAAACATTTGAGAAAATTAATGTGAAAAATAGTAACAAAAAGAATTTTAAAAATCCTGTTGTGCTATTTAAAGCCATAAATGGGACCAGGGGAATATTAAAACCTCTGGATATCTGCAAACTCACCTTTATCTGAATGAAGGGAAGAGACTTCAAAGAATCGTTTATAATATGGATAGGTTACAACTAGCAGCAAGAAATATTACAAATAACATGTGTAACTAATAATTTAATTTCATATTTATAAAAATTCAATATTTTTACTCTAAAAAGTTGTAAATTAACACCTTTCTCTAAAAAAGTTAATATGCACCTAAACTTATTATTATTGCAAAAAATATGGAAGTAAAAAAAAAGTTCAGTAAATTATAGATGCAAGATTATTATTGGAATTAAAAATATAAATGGCGCTCTTAAAAGAGAGTTTTTAATATTATGCGGAAAATATTTTGTATTTTATTGTTTCAAGATCTAACTTTCCGACAAAAATCTATCGATAATCCATTTTAAATATTTGTCAATGTCTTTAGAAATTATGGTATAATGTTTTTTTAATTTAAAAAAACAGTATGGATTATAATTTTCCATGACAATCATTTAAAATGAATTATCGATACATTTTTGTTCATAAACTTCGAAATTTTTTGCTACAAGTTTTTTACTAAGTTTATTCATTGATCAACTTTCACTCCAAAGCAATAAATCTCATATCAAAAAAAAATTATAGCATAAGGATTTTATGCTAACGCATTACATTTTAAGTATTTTTTTGGTTAAAAATAATTATAAGAACGCTAAATTCATACTGTAAACAATAACAACGTCTTAGAAATATAAAGTGTTTTTTTATTTTATCATCCTCGTAGCATAATTTTATGATAATTATAGAAAATTACATGAAGAGTGTTTTATGTAAGGGTTATTTTAATGAAACTTGTGATGATAAATAGGTAATTACGTTTCAATTCTCCATTATTTTATCGTTAGAAATTCAAAATTGTATTCATTTTTTGCCAAATAGTAAAAAAAAGAGGCATTTCGAATATTATAACATTCAATCATATACTTTTTTGCATAATAAACCATGTTTTGGTGATTTTATTTAAAAACTGTATATAATTTGTATCAGTATAATTAAAAACTCTGAAAATGATTTTGATAAAAAAAAATACATCTATTATATATATAAGAATCTATATGGCGCGCAATAAGACCAACTAAAATGAAGAACACGTTAAAATTGACAATGAAAATATTTACAATTTCTTAATAAAACGCACGTATGAGTAATATATTACGACACTTTCCAGAAATTCAGATCGCGAGCTTGAAAGAAATTAGACAATAATATGCGTAAACTCTTACACTTCTCTATTAATAAATTTTTTTTATCCAATCTATACATCTTGGGGTAATTTTTTCTAAATTTCTCCTAAATTCAATCTTTCGGACCAATCAGTAGGTGAATTATACTATTAGTACTGCTATCATTAAGTCATGGTGTTACTCATAATCTATAAAATCGAGATATTTCTAAGAAAAATGGCCTCTTCTATATTTTTAACACAAAATGCGCATATTGAAAATTATGTAAAGGTCAAAAAAGAAAATGAAAATAATTTATAGTGTTTTATTAGTTTCAATAATCAAAAATTATGTGAAAAATACTAGCTAATAAGAAAATATAATTCATTTTAGATATATATTACTGACTTGTGTATAGTAGAATGAGAACTCTATAATACACTGGATCTATCTTTTAGTATCATTGCATAAATTAATGTACTACATATATTGAATTTCTTATTTTAAAACGAGCAAAAACCAATTTAAGGAAACTTTTTGTTAAGTTTTTTCTAACATTGACCATAGCGCTTTATTTGCGTTTTGATGGTCAAAAATTTTTTTTTCATAATACATTACAATTTAAAAATAAAGGGCACATATAAAAATCCTTTATCTATGTTAAAATTTAAAAATTATATTTTTGCGTAATATAGGGAACCTTTTACCAATCATTTACTCAAATATGGTTCTTGAATGCTTTGATATTATTTCAATGAAACATTCATTTTATTTTTTAGGTGGTGTTTAAACTTAGCGTCGTTAGATTACGATATATTTGTATAGATTTTTTATTATGAAAATGTTTTGATATTTAAATATATTTGTAATTGCTCAAATACGACATTAACAGACTATTTTTGAGGTTGTAAATGTGAGAACATAATTTTAGATTTTTCTATACCACTTTAATCTATAAATAAATGCTATGATTCTAATTTTTACTAAATATTGTTTATGTATATGGTATGTTTGGTAGGATTATATGCATAAAAAATGTTAATGCTAACTTCATTAGCAAAAAAAAAAAAAACTTTGGCAATATTTGAATTCTATATCATAAATTTGTCTTTATTTTTGCTATTTATGTAAATTTTTGACATGATTTTATGCTTAGAAAAAAGGCGTACCATGTGATGTTTTTACAAATTTACTTTGCTCTACATCTGAAAAAATTCAAATATTTAATATCGTTTCCATTTCTACAAATTATTTACACAGTTAAAGTCTGAAATACGTTATTCCATTAGATTTCATGTTTATATTTTCCCTTTTGCGGTAAAAATTCCTAATAGATATTTTCACATATAAGTTTTGTGATAACATAGTTTAAAGATTTAGTAGGGGTCTATATGATAAAAAAAAATAACTAAAACTACATATTTTTACGTTTTCAGTGCTAAAATAAACAAAAAAAGCAACATGAATACATATATATTATATGGATCACCCATAGAACTTTGATGTTTCAAAATTTTAAATAAACTAAGAAAATGGTTGTATAAAGTCAATTACTAGATTTAAATTGTTTTTGCGGTGATTATTTATGTTATTATTTTAAAATAATTTTTATAGGCTGATTAGTTATTAAGTTTACTGTATACTCGCAACTTTAATACCAGGCAAACATAGTAAATGTGAACCTAATGTGGTTAGAGCGAGCCATTAAATATTCTAATAAATAGATATGCTAAACTGATCTGCTAATGTGGATGCAATATTTTGTATCTGAGTTTTTAAGGTCTTGAAGTAGATTTAATAATATGTTTGTAATTTAGCACCTAAAGAATTATAGATCTTATTCATTTCGAAATTATTCAAAAAGATGTGTGAAGCTAAATTTACATGTGAATTTATAAATTCTCACTTGTATGAGTATATTTAATATTTCTTTATTTTATCGTTTAAAATGTATATATGACAGCGTACGTAAATTTTTATTGATTCAAACAAAGAACTTTTATGCATCATTATTTTTTTTATATTTTATGTGATTGAAAATACCATGATTACCCCCGTATTTTTTTAAAATTAGTCGAAATTTTAGCAAAAAAATATATTTCGGCAAAATTATTTCACTCATATTTATATACACCATGAAACGGCATCTCATTTTATTTTTTTATGCTAATTTTGTCACTGTTTTCTTTCCAATTATATGTTGATAGTTTTTTCAATGCTTTATATCTTTAAATGATAAAGGTTTGGAATTTTCTTGAAATTTTAAGAAATTAGGATAAAATATATACAATTTTTTAAAAAAAATTAAAATAAAAACAAAAAATAAAGGCTATCTGATATTACACATGAATTTAAAATAAATATTTGCAAAGTAACCACTATATGTATTAAATAATTAAACTGCTTTTATAATTCCTTTCTAAAGGGGTTTATGTAGAACGGAAACGTGAAAATGCAACAAAATAATAGGGTTTATATTTTCTATATTCGCATATTATAGGGCTCAAATAAATAAATTAATCTATCTGACAAGCGACTAGTTCTTTCCCCTATCGCATTGTTTTTAAAGTCTAATCAGCAAATAAATTATAAATTCAAGTCTTAATATTGAGATTTATAGCTTTTTTTTAGTTTGGGTCGTAAATTTTAGATTCTATTTTGGATTTTGAATAAATTTATTTTGAAACATTCCTATTTCGAAATTGTGTTCTTTTCTTTTTTATATTTTTAATCTCGTAAATTAAACCTTTTTCTGCGTAATCTATGGCTTTTGTCATATTTGCGTGAATAAATATATCCCAACTCTATCATTTTACTGTTATATTCATTTATAACAAATAATTGTTAGATCTATACATTTGGATATCATATTCTTTTATTCAAGCTCTTTTTATATATTGATTTGGCTTTGATTTGTTTAAATTCATGCTATATTTTTAATAGCCAATTTTTACATATTAAGTGTAATCAATTTTTTTAAAAATAACTTATATTTTTTACAAATATTATCATCTTTATATTGTAGAATATATTTGATTTTGATTGAATATTGTTGGTCAGATATAGTATCTTATTTCTTTCGATGGGTTGTTTCACTTTTATCTGGTAATAAAATATATTTAAATATAAAAAACATGAATACTAATTTTATGGTAATCCATTATGTATTTTTAGCAATGCATTGTATGATTT
Source organism: Rhyacophila brunnea (assembly GCF_057557595.1). NCBI lineage: Eukaryota > Metazoa > Arthropoda > Insecta > Trichoptera > Rhyacophilidae > Rhyacophila > Rhyacophila brunnea. The sequence goes on from NW_028232789.1 coordinate 107,103, forward strand.
TTTTAGATAATATATAAATGGTAGTGAGTATAGAATATACTGCCCGTATGAAAAATTTTATATTTTGTGTGTATTTTATTAAAAGGGATCCATAAGCAAAATAATTGAGACCATATCTGGCAGAAAAAACCCAAACTTTTGAAAAATACATTAACTGCTTGTTATGGATATTTAAATAAATACTTATAAAATTTCTATATTGTAATAAAAATTTAGATTCATAAAATTTGCAGAAATAATTTCATTTATAACAGAATATAAATTTTTATTTGCCTAATTTAACATGTAGTTTGTCAGATTATATATATTTCGCGATTCTTTCATTTTAAAAAATACAATTTATGGCTTTATCCAGATTGTTAATATTTTTTGATGTAAAATATTTAGTTTCTTTTATCAGATTATGATCGAATTATATTTTTAAATTGAAAAAATATAGAACCTAAATAAGCTGAATCTTTTGTGTAAAATAGAGCTAATTAAATCATGAGAATTAAGGGATATAGTTAGCATATGATAATCAAATTTGCTGTCAATTTTGACTCATAATTTTACATTTTATGTTACTTTTGAACTTTAAATAAAAAATATATATTATATAAGAGGTTTATACTAGATTTTTATTTCATTTGCTTGCATTTATGCTCACTTAAACTTTATTTCTATTGATATAGAATAACACATCTAAAATATTGTTAAATGCATTAAGGAAAATGTTTAAAAACTGTGATTCTTGATTTATTGTATAAGCCTAAACTACTTTATTTTAATATCAAATTTGAAAAATAAATAAAATAAAGGTCACTAACATAATATCAGCGCCATATTCATACTATATGTGCATAATTTCAATCTTTTAAAATAAAAAAATAGACTCAAGATATATAATGCTAGATAATTTTTTATCATATGCCATTCCAATCATGTTTTATTGCCATAAATTTGTATCGAAAATTTTTTTGCTTTATTATTATCAAGCAAGTAAAATCCATTATGAATACAAACAAAATGAATTATTGTTTGTTTATAGTGTTTTTATGCTTTAATTGCGATTATATATTTTTTATCTTCCTGTGATTTGATTTTTATATTATTTTGGTATATTTTTTCAAGTTATTTAAGAATTTATAGTTTATATTTTTATTTGAAATATTGACTCAAACTCATTCGATTTTTTAACAAATAAATAGATCTATATGTACAAGATTTATCTTATTTTTTGCATCAATTATTTTGTCATATGAGGTCTAAGATCTGCCACCAAAAAAAAATTTATTCGAGAGTATATTTGTAAGAACATAATATTTTTTTAACCTCTTCATAATTTAGTTCCTTAATTTCAATTTAATTGGATGTTTTCAGAGAGTTTCTTTAGAAGTCAAATAGAATTTATGCTTATCATTTAAGCTTTGTGTCTTTACATAATAGTTCAAAAAAATCAGTTTTATTCTTATGATTCACATTATTTTAAAATAAATTGTATACCAGCGTGTTTTGAAATTCAAAAAAAGTTATTGCAAAGAATTTTTTTACATTCTAAAGATTTTGGTTAGGTTTTAAATGATATCTGAAGTATTGATATTATTATATATGTAAGGTTTACATCTAATTGAATATTAACGTGTTTTTATACTAAATTTACAAGCTTCTTCTCTACTTTATATGATAGACCATGTTCATATGCAATTTAAATCGAAATAAACTAAATAAAATCAATCTCTTATTTCTAAATAAAAAATGTTGTAAAAGACTCTTATTTGTTTAAAGAAAAAGGCGTGTATTTAATTTTTTAAACGATAAATTGAAAATAACATTGCAAAATTGAATAAAAAATAAATTATAAACAAGAATACCATTTTTTTATAGTTTTATTAAAAATATTCTATTCTATAAACGTTTAATGTCTTTTCATAACTTAAACTTTAAATAATGGCACGAATCATTAAATAAATTTTATAGACATGAATAACACAAAATTTTTGAAAAAAGCTCAATGTCGCGCCTAAAAAAATATAAAAAAAATGAACAATCTATTTAATTATAATCTTAAAATAAAGCTGTAATTTATCTTTTATGCATTATTAAAAATATTACTGAATTGAATTTGCTAATTCTGTAGGTAATTATGATGATCATTGAAATAAAAGTAAAGTTACCAAAAACCATACCCTCTTATCAGTTTTTATACGTTTATTCTTTTGATTACGAGCTTTAATTCGCTGTGCAATTATAAAATATCCTGTGTATTTGATCATATCAGAACGTTGACAAATATGTATTATTGGCATTTATCGCTGCGAGAATATATATTAACAGTTAAATAGTGGTAAGACACATGCTCATTTGCATGAAATACACAGCCAGAAATAACTTGGAAGCATATAATTGCGACTAGAGTGATTTTTCTAGAAAATATTGACCAAAAAAACACCTAATAATACACCTATGCTTGATGTTATAAGTAAATTTTGGTTTTTTATCTTAAGATGGGGCGTTTGATGCTATGTGCATTTTCACTTATACCTAGTTATATTGACTTAGACTATTTATCCTGATCCCCTCAAAATTTGTGTAATTAGATTGATTCTGGTGGATTTTTAATGGAACAATAGATTAATATTATTTTTTTATTAAAACTAATGGATGTGATTATTGAATAATTGGATTTTATGTGCATAACTAATTGCACTCTTAAAATTATTTAAAGCTTTTAATGTAAAAATGAACATGATCTATTCTAATCATATATTTTTGAGCAACTTCGCGTAGAGCTCTTCTCGCATGTTTTTAAAGTTATTTTTTTACATTAAATTCATTAGTTTATTATATTAACTACATCGGACCTGTCTTTCAATAAAATTTTATTTCCTCAAAAATATTTTGACATCATAATCTGTTTGCTATGCAATGTTTTCTTTTAACTTAAGCTCAAAAATATTTTATAGATTATGGATACTCAAAAATTTTATATATTCTCAAAAAAATTTTTCTTGAAAATTTCGATTGTGTCCATGGGAGACATTGCACTTGATCTAAAATAAAATTCGAAGTAAGGTAGACCTTTTAAAGATTTTTTTGTAATTAAATCAATTTATATATATTAAAAATGTTGTAAAGATTCTTATTTGTGGTTATATTTACAATAAATGGTTTTCTTTTAACGAAAATTATTAATGTTTAAATTATATTTATTATTTAATTGGAATTTTACGTTGAATTTCAGTTTTAAATTAGCTTGGAAGAAATAAAGTTATTCGTTTAAAAAATTTAGATCACTGGAATAACTTCCTGACCGGGGTTGGCTATTGAGTTTAAAATGAATTTAATAACCTAAAAATGTTCTATTTTATTTGTAATTTGGAATTAAAAACGAGTATCAGTCTAATAAAATATTGTGTAAATAATAAACTGTTGCATTTTTATAAATAATTTAGTTTTTGTGCGCAAGCAAGTTTACCAATGGCTTTAAAAGCTACAGAAGATAGAGGTAATGGTTGAAACTATAGGTATATGAATTAAACCTGTGATAATTATCAAACTAGCATATCCATTAGTAAAAAAATATGTTGAGAAAATAAGAAATTGGTAAAATTACTTTCCTCAGATTCCTAAAACCTTCCTCAAAATATTCAATTGCGTAGTTGTTGGCATGAATCAAAGATCCATCTGAAACTTAATACGGGTGGTTTTGAAAACATTTAAAAAAATATATCAACAATATATTGAGTATAGTTGGACCTGGATACATTACTCAAGTAGATGAAAGAGTTCTTAACTATACCGTTAAGTCACATCTAGTAAGTATTTGATGGATCAGAACTGAGACTTGGGTATTTTAATCTTAATAGAATAACCTAGCAAAGTATTTGGTAAATTTTTCAGAAAAAAACTAAAGAAACACCAATAAATTCCATTAAGAGGGTAACCAGATAGGTTTCAGTAATGTATAAGGAAAATGGAAAGTTTATTTTATGTTCTTTTATTTAATTATACATCATATGATATAAAACAAGCATAATTTTGTTGATCTTGATTCTTTAGTTCATATTAATTGTTAAGTCGTACAACGACAAGCTGAAGAACTACATGAAAAAAAGTAGGGATGCAATAAATAAACATAGAGACGATTGGTTTGAAATTTTTGTGTTTTTATATTATAATAAATGTTATTTTATAGCTCTAACTGAGGTTATTAAAACTTCATATATAAACTTTCTTCGTATTTAATTATAATTTATATATTTGCATACTTCACTTCATTGATTTTTATTTGCAGAAAATACATATTACGACCTGAATTTTTAATACAAGTACAAAATAATTAAAAATAAAAAGAAATTTGAAATTTTTTTAGTCCGATAAATCTTTAGATCATGTTGTCACAAAATAAAAAAAATATTACTGTAGACCTAAGATTTTCGACCTAATATGAAGTCTAAAAATAAACAATAGTGTATGCAAGCTATATGGATCTCAAGTTCTAAAAGAATAAAATGCATAACAGAAACCTTTGAATACGAGTATATTAGATGGTTAGAAGTTGCGTGTGATAGTATTGTGTCAGATTTTTGCTTGCCAATTTTTTAAAATGCTCCTTTTAAAAAATAGAGAAAAGATAAGACAACTAAAAATAATACCACACTATTTTAAATGGAAAGACTAGATCATAAAATAAGAAATTGCTTTGAATTCTTTAGGAAATCTGCGAATACTACCCTGTAAAAAAATGAAGAATGCGTTAAGGAAATGTCGAAAAGTAAAACAAATATTAGAATTATAAGCTTTAAATGAATCACATTTAAAAATTGAAGAAACAGAAATTTTTTTTGAAAAGATTTATTCTGGGGAAACAAATATAAGATAATAAAAGATTTAGACATTTCAAGGAAACTAATTTGTTGCATGAAAATATATATTAGAAGATAAAAAAGAAAAAAAATCAAGGATGTAAAAATATAATCAATGATCATAATATGATTTTAGAATCTGATTTAAGATAATTACGGCGCCTTAAATATAATTGTGGGTAATTTATAGATGGCATAGGTGTTTTAATGAAGTGAAAATAACAGAAAGAAGAAAAATTCAACTTTATACGCTTAAAAATCTAAATAAGAAAACATTAACAAATATCTTTATAAAAAAATTTTCGTCTGTGTTCAATAATATACAAAAATATGTGGAGAGGCTATACCGAAATTCCTAAATCTAGAACAATCATATAACAGTCAAATATTGTGTTGAGTTTATTAACCATGTAAATGGAGTTCACATTAACACAAATTGAAGAAAATTTGTGCAGTTTAAAATAATTAGCATCAAAAAGATATCAAATACGAAAATAAATATTGGATTCTAAATATTTTTGGTAATTATAACCAGAAATGAAAAAAATTCGAACATATTAATTTTTTTACTAAAAAATAAAGTTATTTAAAATTCATTTAATATGTTTTTTATATATTTTTGTTTTTGCAGTTATTGTTCCAGAACTGGGTGACGAATAAAAAGATATTTTAGGACAGGGCCAAAACACGACATGCTAAAGTCCCCACCTTCTTATGAAAATACTTGGATTATTAGGTCTTGTAATTTTAAGATGTCCAAAAGGAATTTGTGGTGATATAAATATATGATAACTAGGTTGGGGAGATGTAAGAATTAGTAAGTCTTGAAACGAAAAATATATTTAAAAGGGTTGTAAGGATGAGGGCAAATAAAGAAGTGTAATAGGGGTCTGGAAGCAACTTGAAATGATAATTTCTGCAATTATTGGTCGCATTGGATGATGTTTTTTTAGATGTGGTGATTTATAGAAGTATAATAAGGTTAAATATGATACTTGAATTGATAGGTCTTGAAAGATAATATGCCTTTAATATGGTTTAAAGATGAGGTTATGCAAATAAGTATCAGACGAATTTCGCCATTGACAAATTTAAAGTCGTATATGAATAAATAAAAGCAATCAAAAACCAAATCAATTCATAACCTAATAAATTAAATTTGTTAGAAAATCGAAATTCAAATAATTTAATATGTGGATATTTTCAAATAGAATTTTCGGATGAAGGATTTAATTAGAAAATCCTAATATTTCTGATGATTTTCTGATCCATTTAGCACAGCCAATTTCTTCCTTAAGTTTTCAATTTGGTTCATGTGTTTATATTTCCATCCCCGATAAGAAATCATGGACGAGGAAATAAAAGAGTTAATCAAAAACAGCGACCACGAACAAGTATCCAAGCTTGAGCATGAGCTATTCAAACATCACAAATGTGTTGCTTTGATACATCTAGATCGATTTGAAGAAGCGTTAGCAGTTTCAGGAGAAGACAGTTTTGAACATCTTTATTGCATTTACAAGCAAAAAAAATACGGGAAATGTATGTCAAAATTAAGAAAGAAATTAGCATATGAAAACGAAGATCCAAAGGATCTCCCTTTTTTAATTCTAAAAGCTCAGTGTTTGTATTTCTTAGGTTACTATTTGACATCATTCAAAATTCTTTCTAAGCTCAAAGACTCAACAATAGGCATTAATTTGAATGCCTTAAGATCTTTGATAATAGCCTCAAAGAAACTCAAAGGTTATCCGAAATATCTACCGGTGTGTAAAGAAAACGTTACCGATGAAGATATTCAATTCGTTAACGATTATTTTAAATATTTTAGGTATGAAACTGATGAAAAGGATGAATTTCTTTTTAATTCAACATTCGCATATCTTTATGATGAAAAACTATATTTAGAGGAATTGGATAAAGGCAGAAGTAATGAATTGATAAATAATCAGTTGAATAATGTAATTGGTGAGTTTGACTTAATAAATTATGATGTTTTAAGTAAAGGACAAAATAAAATTGTGGAGTATAATAAAGATTCACAGAAAAATATGCTTAAAGATATTGCGTACATTCAAAAAAGCAATAGAAATTATAATCATCTAGAATTTTTACAGCAAGAATTCGATAAGCAAAAAAATGAAAAAATTCAATTTAAATATTTTATGGAATTGGCACCTGAGATACAAATTTATACGGCGCTCAAATTAAAAAATAATATATGGGCTAAAAAACTATACCAGCTATATGCTAAACATGATTATAAGTACAAAAAGGTATTCTGGTTTTTGTTGAATGATGGTTTCACTCAGGATGATTTTATCGAGGTATTGAAACAAATAAATAATTAAAATTATTGTTTATATCTGTAAGCTTATATTTTCTTTAAATTTGTGGGTGTTCGAATCTGCATAAAATAGAGTTTTTTTTGTTTACAATTAAATAATAAACGGCATTTTCATTTCCTGTATGCTTATATTTTCTTGAATATATTAGGTTTGTAATATTCCTAAATTTTAGTATTTATGTAAACAATATTTTTTATTCATGGTTTACTTTTCTTATTTTTATGAATTCTATCTACTGAGAAATGGACAGTCCGTAAGAGATATTGGATAACACCTTAATGCATACTTCAATACTTTCCCCTCATCTATCTTCATCAATTGCTCTTTTTCTGTTAAATGATATGAGTTAAATTGTCTTATTTTCTCATAAACAAATAAATTATTTAACTTATTATTTATATATTTAAAATGGGTGGTATGGTTGAGTGGTTTGCAAGTCGGACCCCAGTGATAGGGGTCGTAGGTTCCACCCACCCCACTAATTTCCGAAACAAATTTACTCTAAAGAAGAATACCCAAGGGGGCGGGCAGTGAACAATGAAAGATAAACCATAAAGCATTGAAAAGATATGAGAAATAAGAGGTTGCTGCGTAAGCCGTTGAACTGTGCCTCCAATATAGAATAAGATCCCATACCGTTCAGCAAGGATATAGGTAAGTGTAGAGTGTGGTTGTAGCTTGTAACTCTTGGCGATGAACAGTAGACAGAATCACATTCCCTCCACATAATGACTGCCGCCTATGAGAAAGGGCCTAATCCACGGTGATTACGGGTGACAATGAGTGCAGGGGGAGTTCCACAGAATGACGCAGCTGTTAAGCAATGGTTCCTATTAGTATAAAGCGAACTTCCTAAAAAGTAATAGAAGTAAAACATAAATAAATAAAGTAAATTCGATTAGAATTTAAAAATGTATTTAAGATTATATTTTCCTTAAAATTTGTGAGTGCAGTAATCAGCCTAATATTTTTTAATGATGAAAAATAATAAAGGAATTGTTTCTGCTTGTACTGTAGCTTGTATTTTCCATAAAATTTTTACGTTGCAATTAGCTAAATTTTAGTAGTTATAAATACAAATAAATAATTAAAGGTATTATTTATATATTCAAGATGGTCGAGTAATTATAAAATATCATAAAAGATACCAGAAAAAACTCGTAGTAACGAACCAAATCGGGGCAATATATAAAATCTTCGGGATTGAGAAAAACACTTGGATTGATAGGTATCAAAGCATATGAGAAATTTTAGAATACTTCTGTGTGAAAAAGATAATCGAAAGTGTAAATATAATTTGCGCATGGGAAATCAAGCAAGTAGTGCTCTGAAAAAAAAACAAAAATTATAATTATAAATTTAGCACATAAATAACGAACCTTAAATCAAAAAAATTAAGATTACATTTTCCTTCAAATTTGTGGGGGGGGGCGGTAATCTGCCTAAATTTTAAGTGTTTATGTATACAAATAAATAATCCAAATGTTTCATAGGTTTATAATTGTTTATTCTTTCAATACAATTTGTGGACGTGTAGTCTTTCCAAATACAAGTATTCTTGCATAAATTTGGATAAAAATCCTTTTATTATACTTTTTTTTATTTCTATTATTGCTAAGTCGTTCTTTTTTTTTAGTAAAAAAGATACTTCGACTGCTAAAATGTATTTTTTATATTAGTACATTTTCATAGGTTTTTAATTTATAAGTATACATAGATATGGTTTGGTTTTGTGGAAATAATGGTAATAATAGGTAAGCATTTTCACGTCAAGCAGTTTTATTTTAAAAATTCAGAATCATATTAATCTAACACGCCAAACAAGAACCCTTTCTATGATAAATACATAATTTTATTAAATTAATGGCTTGTATCTTTCACTCTTCATAACGGAATTGCATCAAAATCTATCGGCATAAAAAAAAGTTACTTGCAATATATAATACCTTCATTTATTTCTATCAATCTAACGGAATCGTCTCCACCCCACACCTAGTCGCATTAATAGTCTTATATGAAATTCTAATAATAAACTTGTATGAAATTAGAAACTCGAATCATTTATATATTATGCACATGAAAATTATTACTCCCTATATAGTACTCACAAATAAATCATTTGGGTGTCTCTATTCAAGCTAGGTAAAATCAACGGCATATAAGTCATATTTTCCTGTGTATATGATCCAAATAATCTAGATTCAACAATATAAAATGTTAATTTAGCCCCAGAAAAAAATATTAAAAAGAAAGTTGTATTCGTGCCTTTTTACATTTTTGAAAAGATAATTAACTTATATAATGAAAATAAGAATAAAAACCTTTATTACTACTTTTAAATATCAAAAATACATTGTTTAAAAGCCTCAATCCTAGAATGATAGGAGAAAAAGATACTATCTGGTATTGATTTAATGCCTGGTAACTTTAAAAAATCCCGTATAAATATAAATTGCTTTCCTATATTAAAAAATATGAAAAAAAGTGTGAATTCTTCGTAAATTTTAGTATCTAATTATTGTATTAAAAAATTTACGAATTCAAACTCTAAGGATTTAAAAGATCACATATTCATTCGGCATCTGGAAGTTCGATTTTAAAATGTGTATCTGGTTAAAGCCATATTAAGTATAAAAATCATAAAATTAAATAAACGAACTATCTTTGAATGATAAATTTTACGATGTTTAAATTTATTCTAGATAAATTTAAAAGAATACCGATAATTATATAATTCAATATATAGATGGAGCTTATTAAAATACTGCACAAAGGTAATTCGGTTTTTAAATATATATTCATAAACTAACGAGCTTAAATTATCAAAATCATAAGGTTTTTTTACCTATGGCATATTTAAACACCTAGGATATTCTTTAAAACGTAATTGGGTTTCTTGGGATTCTTTGCGTAGAATCACTTTATTTATTTGTTAAATAAAATAATGAGCCCTTGTTGCTTATTTCTATGTAGATATATCGCGAATGCACTCCATCAGCCATGAAGATACTCCACGGTGATTTTCTATTGTGGAGATTATGATTTACTAGACATAAGCGAATTAAATTGCAATTTACCGAGTCATAAACACATGTAATAGCTTATAATTTATGCAAAAATTTTGTTATTTTTGTGTTTCTTTTTTTAAATGCTATAGATTTTCAGCAGAATACATTGATTTAAACTATATCTAGATTTATAATATAAGCAAATAGACTATAAAATAATAACTTAAAAATATTTGTTGATCATAATAATTTTTTTTTCTCTATTTATACTGTTATCTTCAATATTTTTAGTATTTATGGGAATACCTCATCAATGTTTTGGCTTTATGTTGCATTTATAATCTTTTTATTAAACCCTTAAAAAGCCAATATGTAGCGTGAGAAACAGTAAATCTCATTATTTATATGCAAAAGTGTTTTTAATTTTTTTTTTGTGCAATTTAATTTTTAGATATATGAGCTGCGAGTTTTTGTTCTCCGAATCTTGATATAAATGTTATTTTAATTATATATTATATTATTTGGTAAAAATAGATGATGAAATATATTGATAAAAAGGTTTATTTTCTCTTGGCAGTAAATTCGCATATTTAATTGCAATATGGAAAGGATCAAATACACAAGTAAATGATTAGAATTTTGATGCGGTGAAATTAATTTCAGAAAATATTATACCAATTGAAAATTCCTTTAATATAAATTTAATGCAATATCATATCATACGTTATGTTCTTCTTTCTATGCCATATCCCTAATTATTATTTTCTGCATCTAATTAAAATAAGTATCTAGAAATTTTAGAAATATTTTTACAATATTTAACTCCTAATCTTGAGTTTGTGGATTATAAATCATAAAATATATTGTGTTTTCAAATCACCAAAAAGTCTTTTATTTTTGATTTTAACGTGGGCTATGTGGGGTTATTCTAATTATTAAATGTCATAAAAATTCTCACAAATTTTTATAAAAATAAAAAGAGCAAAATTTTAGGATTTTATATGTCTATCGTGGTATAATCATTGCATTGCTTTTATACTGATATAAGAACCTCATATTTATTAAACATATACAGCCACATGTTATACATTTTAGTGTGATATATTTTTTCAGTTTTAATATTAAAATAATTACGCTAACGAAGTCTTATTTTTATTATTTGTGATTAATCATATTTTTATGTTTTATGTATTTAGTAAAAATACATTCATTTATTGAAGTTTATAATTTTTATTCCCATGGCTTTCAAAATAAATTGGCTTTTTTTACTGATTTTTTATGTTTTTTGTTCGCTGCAAATTTATTTATTATAGAATTAAAAAAAATAGCATATTGTATAAAATTAACCTTTTTAGTCACGTACTTATAAATCAGGAAACATATTATCAAATCTTTTATTATTATGGATTCGTTCTAAAACTGTAAATACAATGAAAATTTTTTTGTTAACGCTAGAAAAACAGGGGTATATAGTAAATAAGTAATAAAATGAACTTCTAGAAAGTATCATATAATATAAGCATTAAAAATACACGTTGAAAGACTTCGCAGTCATTAAATTAAAATGGAAATCTAATATTCGACAAGTCAAAAAATTAAACTCCTCAATGTATTCTTTATATTTAAACTATATATAAATGTATTATTTTTGTATATTACCGGTCATATGAGTTCCAAATATATCACTTAAATTGTTTTATCAGCTTGCATATCAATTTAAAAAATAAATGGATGTTTAATTGTTCTAATGCAATAAATGATATCGAAAACTAAAATATTGTTTTCTAATTTGAAATTTATGCATTAATCAGCTGTCGAGCCGATATTTTTTTGCTGAAATAGCATTTCGTTTCAACAATTTTCTTTTGAAATTTGTAAATAACTTCTAAATAAAATTGGCAGGCATGTGCCTCTATGAGGCATGTGCCTCTATGAGGCATCATAGTTATTATAATTGTGTTAATAAGTAGGTAAATACGCGGATTTTTTCATATAATTACAACTAAATTTAAAATTTTCGAAAAGGTTGTTGCTCTAAATAGCCACTACGACTTTGTGATGTAGTTTTAATTATAGGAAAATTTGATTATAATTACAATAAATAAAGTATAATTTGATATAATTTTAACATAGAAGGCATGAAAATGTTATATATGTTGAATAGAAATAAGATATATTGTATAATAAGCATCGAATGTAAATATTATGTGTGGATACAGTTTTATATCTTTATTTTGAAAAAAAAAATTTATTCTTATGAATTGAATTTCACTATATTTTCATTAACCTAAAACAGGGGGTATTGCACCTATAAAAACGTCTCTTTTATATTCAGGATCCTCGTTATCTGTGTATACATCAATGAAAACCATTTTTATCACATTCACATGCACCAGAACCTTTATAATTTTTATAAACATTTAGATTATAGATCTTCTGATTTTGGCTTTGAAATGAAACATCGCATAAACTGTTCCAGATAAGATAGAAATCATCGGTCAGGTGTATTTTTAATGTTTGCGAATAGAAACTGATCATATAAATTTACAACTTTTGCTGGAAGTATTTTTTTAACGATGCCAAACATTTACGTTTCGTATGTTCTAAATAGTAGGTTCATGCTCTTCAACTTTGATCTTATTAATTAATCTTGATGCACGAACATAAAAACCCAGTAACAAAGGCAAAATTTAGATAAAACGGAGAAGATTACTACAAAAAATCATAAAACACATAAACACGCACTTAAAAAAAAATTTATCGAAATTGTGTATGCTATTTATATGCCCAGAATTATCAATTTTTTCTAAATTTAAAGGTTTATTTGCCGAAAAAAATAAATAGAATTAAAAAAAATCACTATTTAAATCTAAAATCACAGGTAAATCCTCTATTTCAGTATCTCGCGAAGCCTTATCTTATGATATTATAAGTTTTGTAATTATTCTAGATTAATCATAATGTTGCATCTTATATTTTTATTTAGAATTTTGGGCAAACTTTATGTTTTTAGGAAGAAAATAAAGTTTAAGACCCTGAATTTTATATTAGAAAAGTAAAATATAAATATTTTGCTAAAAACATTTTTAGATGTGTATCATACTCATCAATTTATAGAGTTTAAAAAACACTTTCGTTTTTTTTATATTCATTGGAATATAATTTCTAATGTTTGAATTAGAAATATTCATTGCATGCTTTGATATTATAGCTGTATTTCTAATGTAGATTTTTACTTAATATTCGAATTTAAATAAAAAAATATTTAAATGCACTTAAAAATCTGTGTGTTATTTTGATTTTTAGTCATTTAAATTTGTCAAGCAGAGCTTTAGATTATTATACATAACAGATTTGCTTAATACTTTTGTCAGCCAATCATATTTACAAAAACCCTCAATTCATAGTCTTCTAATAATAGTTTTTTATCATTTTCTTTCCAAGATGCTTAGTTTGTGCGAATGCTTTTGCTTGAGAAGGAATTATGTTCGGCCATTATTTCAATTATATTAATAATACGAATTTAGACGATCTTTATTAATTGGTTAAAAATGGTGTTGTTATTTTAGATTTTATCTTGAGCATAATGAAATCTTTCCGTTATAAAACTAATTTCACTTTGGCGTAACCCTCTTCTCTTAATATTCTTGATACCATCCGATTTACAAGACCTTATTAATGTTGTGTTTACATAAATCCTTTATAAATATAAGAATTTACTTGTATATTTATAAATGACCGTTTTTTCTTTTAAATTTTATATGTTTCGTGGAACAAAACTTTAGATTTCTCTATATTACAGATTTTATGTATACTTTTTTCAAGCCCATCATCCTTACAGTCTTCCTAAATACATCTTTTACATTCTAGACTTATGTATTCAAGTGTTTTTCTCAATATATTTTTGGAAATATGTTTACGCTTAAAAAGATTTAAATCCGATATTTTATTTATGGGTTAAGTCTGTTCTTCGTATAAAATCCATCTAATGTGATGTATACAGCTTATTAGGAAGATTATAAAACTCCTTAATGCATCTTTAGCACCTTACCTGATCTATCTTCGTAAACTGCTCTTCTTCTGTCAAATGATATGATTTCAAGTGTCTTTCGAAGTGTGGAGCTTGCATCTATACTTCTACTATATCTGGTATTTTATGGAGTGATAACTGATTTTTTAGGTGTATTTAAATTTTATATTTTTACATATGTGTTAAATTTCTACTATATATTATATCTATTATGACGTGGTCGGTCAGACTATTGGGAATATTTCACAACTCCTTAATGCATCTTTAGCACCTTACCTGATATATCTTCATCAACTGCTTTCTTCTCTCAAATGAGATAAGTTCAAGTGTACTGCAAAGTGTGAAAGCTTGCATGTATGCTTCTACTTCGTCCGGGATTTTTAACTCCTTAACATATTTTTTATGAAATTATTCAACCATCCCATCCCAAGTCATTACATACCGTATTATTCTTTCTTTACATTTGTATATTTAAACCACTTCATTACCAAGATGATATACTTTGTATGTTTTTCATTCATAACTTCGTTAAGTTATCAGGGCTAGTTATGTCCATCATAATAAACGCAAAAGTATTTTTTTTTTATCGCATAGAAAAATATTTGGTCTATTTTGTTTGATTAAAACATCTGTTTTTATTCTGATATCAACCTTATTTTCGTTTTTTCTGATCTCTTGTACTGAGTGAGTTCTGATCTTTTGGTTTTAATAATTATTCTATCGTCTTGATGGTAATAAATGAATACTTCTTACGATTACATTGTTTTTTCGCGTGTAATCATGCCCTAAACTTTTTCTTATATCTCGTTGCAAGGTGGTCGATTGTTTTCATATATTTGTTTCAATGTGTGTATTTTTCCTCTCACCGAAAAAAAATCTTCCCTTATTCACTTGGTTTAATAGTGCCGTCTTTATCCATCTTAATGATCCAACAATATCAACCATATCATTATTCCTGGCTTCAAAAGGCTTTTGGTGCAATGGTTTTTCTTTTATTTTACACAATAGACTTTTTTGCTGCTTTTTATCCAGTTTCTCAAAATCTGTGATATTGACGTGATATTTATTTTTACGATATTCTTCAATTAGTGAGAGATGTGTCTTGTTATCTTTTTATACTTTTAATATTGCAGCCCTCCTCGGTAAACTGTTTTTAAGCAAATTTTTTAGCTGGTAGATCATCTTCTCGGATTTAAATTCAATATTACATGGTCCACGTTCTAGTGTATTTTACTTTATATACAATCTTTGTTTACTACTAGGCTGGATAATAATAGAAAATTTGTTTTAAATATCTGTTGTGTTATCATCAAGTTTGGTGTATTTTTCAGGTCTAATTTTTATACACCTATATAATAATTTATGTGTGTTTTTGCATGTTCATTAAATGCTTAAAATAATTCCCAGCATTCAGTTTAGTCTTACATAAATTTCTTATTCGATCTAGTATTTAGTGTGAAATTATATAATAAGTTTCTAGTTTTACATCCGATTTGCTATTCTCAAAAGCTCCAAGCAATTTATAAGCTGCCGGGATTTAATGAATTTTGCTACTTCTGCGCATATTTCATGGTTAGTGGCAGACTTATTTTTTTGTTTTCAAATCCTACTTCATTAAAAAGAGATAAACTCTTAATCTATCTTTATTTCTGTATTTCTGGGCAATTGATATTTAATTGAGGTCATCTATGAAGAGTATTTGCTTTGTTGTATAGGTGTTTTCATCGTTCATTATACTTACCCCGGGAAAGCGTTTATTTAATTTTCTGCTTAATTGATCAATACATAGAACGAATAAAAAAAGGTGACAGACTGTCTCCTTGTAATATTCCCTATGCATGCTTTTATGCACGATTTCTTCTCCATTTAACCTTAAAGATATACACCATTTGCTTGTAATCTTTTTTATAAAGGACGTTAAACATGTAGTTAGATACAATTTTTGAAAATACATGCATGCAAGTAGTTATGTTCTATCCAGTCAAATGCTTTTTTTACATCTATTCACGATGTTTTGAATAGTTTCCATACTCTCTATCTATCGCAATATTTATAAGAGCTTGTTTTTTTGCTCCTTGAGCGCGCCGTATTGTTCCTAACTGATTTTCTGCAATTAATTATATCGTCTTCATCTCATATTGAATGATTTTTGAACCCGCATTTAAGTTTAACTTATATAAATTGGTTATGAACGTGATTGGTCTGAATTCATTTTCTATTTTGGCGTTTTCTTTTTGTATATAGTATGTCGTACCTGAGTAAAACCATTCTTCCAGATATTTATTTTCCAAACATTTATCCGAAATAATCTGATATATGAATTTAACAAGGCTCGTCATCTTTTTAATGAATAAATCAAAGATTCCACCTGGTCCAGCAGCTTTCCAGTTCAGCAGTGATTTTATTATGTTAGTAAATTCAACTTCTGTTATGAATCTTATTTTTCCTGCTTTTGAACGGTAAAAATGGGCAAAGGTAATCGTCATAATTATTTTCGATGTGATTTTCCGTATCTTTTCCCCACATGATCACATAAAATTTGTTGATTTGTTCTTTTGACGCTTCGATTGTATAATTTTTGTTTTGAGTCAATCCTCTATAAAAAAAAGTCACCCATTAAGCTCAAAGCGGTTATTTTATTTGGTAAAGTCACATCTTTTTTTTGTACTGCTCTATCTTTTTCTTTAATATTCTGATTTTTTCTGTATACCAATTTAAAATTGTTTTTAGATGATCATCTATGTCTAGGATCACGTTTCTTGATAGCATTATTTTTCTTAATTTTTTTACTTGGTCTTTCTTAACTTCATTGCGTTTATTTTTATATATTTCTAGTCCATCTCTTATTCTTTTTAAAAGCTCAAATTTTTTTAAAATATTTTGGTTGTCTTTTTTCGGTTTTGTTATGAGGCGTTTGTAGGTCTGTTGTGTGGTTTGTAGCAAGACTGCAACATCGGACATATTTTTGGGATTTTGTGGATGCAATTGTTTCTATTATTTTATTAATAGTTTGAAGAATATTAGAGTTAACTTTTAGCATGGAATTTTTCTTGTCTAGGATTTAAATAAATATTAATTAAATAACAGCAAAAATAATGATTAAATAAGAATTTAAAATAATTAATTATCTAAAGAAGGAAGAATTAATATAAAAAGAATAACGTTAAATACATTTATTTATCGAATTTTTTTCACTAGAGGTCAAGGATGGAATCCCTTTAAATTATCAATAAAATCTGTATTAATATTAACTTGAAGCTTTTTTAGAATTCCTGGCTAATAATTTTTTAGCGTAACTTTGATGGATCTTGATCATATCTTTGAGGTCGATTGGAGCCTGAAGATTTTTAATATTTTCGAGCACGGAGCTGAATTCATTTAGTTGATCATTTTCGAAATCTTGGATTTCAATATCGATTAGAATAGCTCTGATAAATTCAGCACAGTTAGTAGATATAAGTAAGTCGTTATCTTCGTTTTCTTTAGTTTCAGATCCACTTTTTTGGAAGAGTAAGAAAATAATTTGTGCTGATCTTTTGAGCATGTATAGCATTAAAGAAACATTGATTTTCTTGATATTTTTTCCTTCGTTTGATAGAATAGACTCCACATATATACTAAATATATCATCTGGGCAATCCATTACCATTGTACTTGCATCATTGACTCTTCCAGCATGAATCAAGTTAACAATATCATCTTTGATTGATACTGTTTTACTGGGTGTTTTTTCAATATTGAGAGTAGATTGGCTATTGGTAGTGGTTATATTAGTTAAAATTTGTCTTTTCATTTCTTCAACAGCGGCTTCCATTTTTGGCAGGACTTTTCCTACAAAAATATTTCTTAATTCATTTTTAATTGTTTCTTCATTTAACGACACTGACAAATTATTTCCTTTGGGGTTTAATCTTTTCGTATCTGAATCCTCTTTTACTTCTTTTACTAATTTTGCTATTTTTGTTTCCATCCCAAATAAACTTTCACTCACACTTTTTTTGATTCCTAAAATTCCAACTTTAACTTCTTTTTTAATTGTATTTTGAACGGTTTCCATTAGTTCCGTATTTAAATGTTGGCTAATCATTTCAAGTAACTTTCTGAACTTCTGTCTATTGATTTGATCAGCTTCAAGTCTATCTTGATCGATTTTAGTGGTTAGCTTGTCGACAATTTGTCTGAGCTCCTCGATACCATCTGCACTCTTTATTTTCCCTTCATCTCTTTCATTATTATATTTAGATTCGTATTTGCTCTTGGTTGTTTCGGTTTGGTCATCTGCATTCATTATCAAATCGAATTTTTGGGGCAGTTTATTAATTTTTGAAGTTTGGATGAAAGAAAGAGTCGATTCAATTTGAAAATTCCCCATTTCATTATCAATCGAATAATTTAGATTAGAATCGTCAGGATAAAGTGTTTCATTATTTTTAATTTGGTTTCTTAATTTTTTGACGCCTAAATAAACCACTTGATTGTATTTTTCTATTTCATTAATTTTCACATTTTCATCTGATTTATTTGTTTCTTCCAACAAAATATTAACTACATCTTCATCTTTTCCTTCAACTTTATTAAATTTAGTGCTAACGCTGCTATCTAATGAATTTTCAATCTTTCCCGGGTTTTCTCGTTTTCCCTCCATAAATTTTTTGATATTTGCTATTGGATAATTATCGGGGTTTTCGTTCTTAGCATCGTTTTTTATTATTTTTTCAGACCCATTGTTTGAGATTTTGATTTCATTACGCGTTTGTTTTTTCTTAAAGGTCATTTCACAGATTCTTTCATTTTGTTTTATAATATAATGATTCTCATTTGATGATAGGCCTTCCACTTGAGCTTCATTATTATCAGTATATGGTATACTCCAAGTATTGATCACTTCTTTATCACTTATTTCTGCGTTTATTTCCCCCATACTTTTCTTATTTATGGGGGTTTTCAATTTGATTTTATCGAGCGCTTTAGGAAATTCTTCATTTTTATCATTTTTAATATATGCGTGTTTTGTGTTATCTGCAGATAATGATGTTTTCTGCATTGTTATTTTGTTCTTATCACCTGATATTCTGAATTCTTTACACTTTGTTTCCTGGCCTTTTTGATCGTTCATCATACTATTTTTACCATCGTTAATTTTCTTTTTTTTATTTTGAACTTTATCACTTTTATTTTCTGTGAATTTCTTGCTTTTATTTTTTTCTTCCCAAGACTGATTCTTTTTCATTTCGATCTCTTTATTTTTTGTCGATTTCGTACTTTTTATTTGAGATTTCTCTTCTTTGTATTTAATATTTTTGGTTTTCCCGACATCATCTTTTCTTGATTTAGTGCTTGTTTTTTCTTCTTGTTTATCTTTTATATTGTTTTTAGTATTATTTTTGGCTGCAATACTCGATTCATATTTTATAGTATCTTCTTTATTAACCCATTTCTGTTTACTTTTTCCTGTATGTTGTTTTAATACTGGAATATGTTTTGTATTAATATCCCTTATATCATTTAAGTTGAATTTATGTGGTGTATAATGTTTAATGTTTTGATAAAAACCGTTTTTAGCATTGGCATCTTTGTTTTTACATTCTTTTGATACATATGAATCACTTTTTCGAGTCATCGATTTTTCGCTGTCATCTGCTTTTAATTTCGCGTAATTTCCAGCACCATGATTCTTTGACTTTGATGAAAATTTAATTTCCTTATCTTTAGCATCAATTTTGGTTACTTGCGACATAAATGAATTATTTTTAAGGGATGAAAAATTTCCACTATTAATCGTTGCTATCTGCAAGTTATTTTTTGCACTTTCATTCTTATACCTAGAAGAAGAGTCCATCTCTTTAGTTTCAACATTAGTTTCTCTTGAAACATATGTATTTTCATCAGTGGATGTGGATTCCTCACTGCTAGAAGTTTCAATTTCCGTGTTATTTTTGACATTTAAATTATGTAGCCTAAAAGAACAGTCCATTTTTTTCGTTTTAATATTGGTTTCTCGTGATATACATGTATTTTCATCAGTGGATGTGGATTCCTCACTGCTAGAAGTTTCAATTTCCGTGTTATTTTTGACATTTAAATTCTGTAGCTTAGAAGAACTGTCCATCTTTTTCGTTTTAATATTTGTTTCGAGTGATGTACATGTATTTTCATCAGTGGATGTGGATTCATCACTGCTAGAAGTTTCAATTTCCGTGTTATTTTTGACACTTAAATTCTGTAGCTTAGAAGAACTGCTCATCTCTTTCGTTTTAATATTGGTTTCTCGTGAAATATATGTATTTTCATCATAGGATTTTGATTCATCACTGCTAGAAGTTTCTATCTCCAAGTTTTTTATACCACTTAAATTCTTTAACTTAGAAGAAGATTCGATCACACCCAAAATATCATTAGTTTTAATTTCTTTCGAGGCGCTAAATCCTTTTTTCCGACGTAGGAATGCTTTATTTTTACTTCC
Source organism: Rhyacophila brunnea (assembly GCF_057557595.1). Taxonomy (NCBI): domain Eukaryota; kingdom Metazoa; phylum Arthropoda; class Insecta; order Trichoptera; family Rhyacophilidae; genus Rhyacophila; species Rhyacophila brunnea. The sequence goes on from NW_028232789.1 coordinate 127,799, forward strand.
TGAAATATGATCGCGTTCTGCTATATTAAATCCAACAGTTTCGTGATCCTTTCCATTTCCATATTCGGATGAGCTACTACTAACCGAACTGCTAGATTCCCGTGGCCCATTACTCATTTGTATTTTTCTTTGTATCTTATTCTCAAACTCACTCATAAAATAAAATATTGCAATTTGATTATTTTTTATGGTAACTTCTATGTCACATAAATCTTCATTAACAAAAACACCCTCTGTTTCGATGTTTCTTTCCAATATCATATTACCGACTTCATCAATATCTAAAAGAACAACATGTCTTCGATTATATGCAAGAATCATCTCCGAAATATTTTTTATTTTATAAAACTTATATGGAAAGTTCATTATCTTGTTTATACCAACTAAATCAGTTGTATATAATTTAAAAACCGATCCTGATGTAATCTTTTCTACAACTAGATACAATTCTGAATATATTGGCTTCACAACATATCCTAAGTTTTCCACCAATACATCCATATCCTTTTTACATGGTGAGCGAGTATAATGATCTGGTGGATAATTTTTTGATATTTTGTAGATAGAATCACCTTTAGCATGCTTTTTTATATCGACGCAATCATAAATTTCATTTTTATACTTAAAGAAAACTTCACTTTTGCTAAGCACGAAAAAAACAGGCTTATGAGAACGTAGTAAATTTTTTGATGTGTATGAAGAATCAGAAGTATTCGTGTGTGCCTCTGGTGTGCTCTTTTTAGAATTCACTGGTTTCATTTCGAAAATAGAATTCGCCTCTGTGCATATTAATTGTGTATCAATATCTTTTTCTTCTGCCCCTTGATCAACATAATTAGGTTTCTTATTTAAATCGGTTGTTTCTTGACGATCTTTTTGTGCAAGTTCGTAAATATCATACACCTTTTTTGCCTGATTTAATGCGATAGAGCTTGTATTTTTCCCCAAGTTCAACTCAAAGACATTTATTTTCTTTTTTATATCATTACTCAATTCCCCTGAATTATTATTCGATTCATTTTTGCTTTTTGTAATATCTGTATTTTCTTTTTCGGTTGGATTAAATTTTAGATATGAATTAGTTTCTTTTATTTGCTCGGTACCAGTAGATTCTTTGCTCTTTTGGTCCAAAGAAGTTGAAATTGAATTATTTGGCGAAGCTGTTTTAAAAACAAAAAAATCATTTGGTTTTTTAAAAGCGTATCCATTGATCTCAGAATATTGTATTGGGCTACTTTGTTCGACTCGAATACTATTTATACCAGATATTTTGCTCTTTTCTTCATTATCACATGTAATACTTCCTATTTTAAAGCTTAAACTTCTTCTATCTTCATCATACTGTTCAAAAACTATGGGGTTTGGTTTTGAATCTTGATTTAGCGAAGAAATGGGGGAAAATTTCTTGTTAAAATTGGTTTCAACTGTTTTTGAACCATATTCTTGTGATGGATGTTTATCGTTTTGAAAGCTGTGAATTGTATGATTTCGAGGGCCCGACAAATAATTTTCGGTAAGGTTAGATGGCACTGCATTTTTTTCTAAGTTGATTATAGCTTTAGGTTTCAAAGCTGTAAAATCATAACTTTCTGGAGCGCTACCCTTTTCTTCATCGTCAACAAAAAATTCATTATATTCCATAAAATCTTGACCCGGAATAATTTTTTTATTTTTACTTTTTAGATTCGTAAATTGCATATCTTTTCCAGTATTTGAACTTTTGGATTGATTATTAAATCCAAAATTTGTTCTTTTGTCTTTAATTCTTTCCAAACTATGTTCTATTGATGATGGTTCTGCGGATATTTGCTTTTTAAATTTATTATTAGAGTTTAAAGATAGATTTAGTTGGTTCATATATTCTGATATCTCAGATATTTCCTTTTTAACATCATCATCATCAGTGTTTGTATTTAATTTTATTGAAGCTGTAGATGATGATTTATCCAATCTTTGTGTATTAAGTTTATTTTTTCTTTTTGTAGCAGTGTTTGTAGGTACTTTAGAGTGTGATTCCTTGGATTTTTCTTTTTTTACATCATCTTCAATAGTTTTAGCGGATTTTGATTTGACTATTAATGATGATTGATCGACTGTTTTCTTTTTAACATCATCATCAGTGATTTTAGCTGATTTCTTTGATGATGTTATTTGTGATTTATCCATTTTTCTGTCATTATCTGTAAATTTTGATTTTAAAGATGATTTGGTGGGTTTTGTGAATGGTGAATTCTCGTATTTGTCGTTTTTCGCAGATTTGTCTGTGATATTGGCTGATTTTATTGGGGCTATAAACTGTGGCTTCGTGGTTGTTGATTTTTTAAATACATCCTTAGTGTTCAAAACTGGGGCTATTTGATTTTCAGACTTCGGTTTAATTACCATTTTAGATTCTTTGATATCTGTTTCGATATGCTCATATTTAGAATTTACCAATTTTGTAAAACTAGAAACATTTTGGCATGAAAGATTATTTACAGGAACACTGGAATCGCGACTATTTATATTTACATCTATGTATTTATTTTTTTCAATATTACTAGACCCATCAATTTTCGATCGTAACTCTTTTTCACAGAATAATCGAAAATAACGGATCTTATGGTCATCAAGAAAGGTGATTAGATATAGCTCGCGATGATCCCCTACTAAAAACTCAACAATAAATGAAGACTTTATCGTGGCTTCTAAGATTTGACAGGTCATAAAACCAATCTCAAATAGAAATATCACTTCTTTTTTAAATGTATAAAACCGAGAAGAATCATGCGTTACAATTACTATGATAAATGAGCCGCCATTATTAACGCCACAAACTAAGAAATTTACTATATCTACATTCTCTTTAAGACAGAAATGAACATTTCTCTCCGCCGAATATATTACAAACGAATTAGACCCAATATTATACAAAATAAAATCTTGATATGAACAAACATAAAAATTAAAATAATATGGGATGCCTGGAATTTTTAAATTGGATTCCTTATAATATCCTTCATCAGTTAATGTTTCAGCATCATCATCTTTACTTTCAGTATCGGTATCTAAACATTCCCCATTATTTTCTAAGGATTTTTTGTCGTCTTCCAAACCTTCAATAGTATTATTCAAGCTTCTGGTCACATTTTTTAGACTTCTTGTATTAGCTTCCAAATTTTCAATAACTTCCCCTAAAATTTTAATACCATCAGAATTTTTCATTGAACTATCAATTTGACTCTCTTCTTTTTTTGGATTGTCAACAAGATCATTGGATTTTTCCAAAGTATCACTCTCACACCTATCTTTAACTAAATTTTTAAATTTATTACAGAAATATTTTCCTATTGGCACTCGCACTTTATTAAGCTCGAAAACGTAATTTTTATAGCATGGCTTAGACTCTTTACTGTTTGATTTAATTGTAAGTACTTTCGATGGTTTCCACAACAGCTTACCTTTCAATAAATCCAAAAATATATTTTGTGATTTATTGTCACTTTCATTTCTTTCTTCGGTTCCTTTCATTTGCTTTATGGGCTTCTTTTTTTTATTTCTTCTATCTCATCAATCGGATTCTATTTTGGCTTTAAATTATGATGACCAGTAATACATGATGGAAAATGAAAATAAATGTAATGAATGATAATATATGCTTCTACTTATATAAAAACTATGTTATTTGACTTCTAATATTGTCAGTCGTTGACATCCCTCAAAAACACATTTAATTTATACGCTTCATTTAAATATTAGTATAAAAAGTATAGGAAATAGCGATTTGTACACGGTTTATAAAATTATTTTGGTTTTAGTATAAAGGTATGTTAGAATGCAAACACTTAATTATATTTTTTTTTATATTTAGTGAAATAAATTTGAGACATTGCCAGCTGAATTTTATAGATAAATAAATGCCTGTATTTTCGAGACCATTTAGATGTTATTTGTGAAATTTTTTAATATTAGAATATTTGTGTCCCCAACTCTGCAATATTGATCAAAAATTAAAAAAAAAATGAATATGATTTCTTTAGCTAAAAATAAATGATATTTTTTTCTAAATTCTATAAATTTAACAGTGATTAAAAACTTTATTAACAAATCAATTAAATTTTTACTTGTACAAATTTAAATCACAGAAAATCAAAATAATCCATAGTTTAAAAAAAAAGTGGATTTTTATAATTACAGCCTGTTCAATTTTTAAATGGCTTTGTTAGCTTTTCAACATATTACTAAATGATAATCAAAATAAAATTAAAGCTTCATTTATTGCATTAAATGATATTTGGATATTCGCATTTAAAAATAAAATATTGCGCGTAGATTTTATATTCTATAAATATTATCTAGCAAAGAAATACGATGCATATTTCTGTATAACGAAATTAATAAATAAATAAATAAATATTGAAATTTATAAATTAATAGGATACAAAATTAGATAAAATAAAAATGATGCTTAAAGTAATAATAATAATTTTGGTCAAAATTGATCAGAGGTTTAGGTTAAATTATAGCGAACTTATACAAAATTTTATTATTTAATTGAAGTTGAACATGAAATATAACAGCAAGTTTAATATTATAAATTCAAAAATATTTTTAAAAATCTATAGCTTTAAAAATAAATTTCCTTTGAACTGGGAATTTGAAATCCAACATTACTGCCAAAAAATATTTATAGGTTTTATTTTATATGTAAAATCTTATTTAAAATAACTCTGTCACATTGTTCTAAATTTCGGGATATTTCGTAATATTAAATTGCATTTTTTTTTTAAATTGGTTTATGTTTTTTTACTTAAAAAAAAACTTCGAAAGTTGACAAAATAATTATATTGATTCTGTTTATTTACATACCTTTAAAATTTAGACTAAAATCATTTCACTGTTACTTGGAAGTGTCTATTATTTACGGGGTTTCGTCGTGCAAAACGTTTCCAATCGTCGAATTGCTTAAGTTATTCGGAGTAAAGAAGGTTGTTATAAATTAAATAAAAGTAGTATTTTGCAACTGAAAAGCAATTTTTATTTGCAATAAGCATGATAATATGGCTTTTAAACCTTTTTTTAATATGTAAAAATACCTATTTTTATTTTTAGTGATAATTGATAAAAAAAAAAGGTTGTATTTTGCATCAAAGTGTGTCTGGTACTAAATATTATGCTGAAATAAAATTTTTAAGAATTTTTTATACATTTAAAAAATTTTAATGTTCATGGTTTTAATAATACAAGAAATTAGTGGTAATAAATATCTAGTTATAAAAAAATTGACATTTAAAATTTAAATTATCGATTTCAATATATATAAAATTTTGGAATTTTTATTTTTTTTATACTTTTCAATTTTTCATTAAATTTAATGGCATGCTAATTTAAATCAGAAAATCACATAAATTATTGCACGAGGATTTTTATACTCATCAAGTATAAAGAACAGCAATATAAAACTTTGTTTTTCAGTTAAATGTTTATTTCTAAATTTAAATTAATTTTAGGTAATTAAAAATAACGAATTTAAAGTGTAAGCTTTTTGAGTCAATTAAATACAGATGTGTTTCTATAAAAAATAATACACGAAACCATTAATATTAGATTATGCAATTTTTTGGAGCAAGTTAGTAATTATAGGAATGTGAATACATGAATATCAATCAAAGCAGTCTATAAAAACGCAGTTTCTATATATTTCAGGCACTATTAAATCTTTATTTTTTCTTAATTAATTATACTGCATATTCAATCTTAAAAATAATCAAGCTGTCCTATTTACTACATCATGAAAGTTATCTGAAAGGCATAGCTTTCTTAAACACACTTATAACCTTCATGTATTATATTTTAAAACTTACAAAAAAATGTCATATAATAAGAAAGTATTGAATTTTCATTTATGAAAATAATGAACGAAATTTGGAGGATAAATATATAGGATGGATTTTAAAATATATAAACAATATTACTAATTTGTTCGTTTCTTCAAGGTTAACTTGATATCGCGTGTTTAAAGACCACCAAAAAATCATGAATGCAATAATAGTTCGGTTTGCTTGTTTTTATATTTCTTAATATGTCTTTAAATCATTTATCATAACTCAGAAATGTATTTTTTAAAAAGCCATGTTTTAAATACTGATCACAGGGTTTTTATTAACCCATAAAATAATTTTGATATAAATCTTGATTATTAATTTGTGCTTTTAAAAAAAGATCAAATTAAAATAATAAATCACTTATACATTTAAAAAAAGAAAATGCAACTGCAAAAAAATGCAGTCTAATGTGTTATAATAGATGTTTTTTATGATAAAGGGGAAGGGGATTTCATTTTTACCACAATAATAAGGCAATAGATTTTTGTATTTTTTTGAAACTTCATATTACGTAGCGGCTTTGATTCATTGTTGTAAAAGACTATTAATATCGCTATTATATGATTAAAAATTGTATTCAAACGACTTGTATAAAATTCAATATATGCATTAAATATGGCATGCTTATATTTTTTAAAATTTTTTCTTATGTTTTAATTCACATTTGGAATAAAATTATAGTCTCTGAACATGCTTATTTTTTCTTAATCCTTCTAAGATTGATTCTTTAGTCAATACACGATGCCTTTTTTATTTAAGTTCTATTCGAAAAAGGTTTTAAGCATTAAAAACTTGTCATTAGCTAAAAAAAAGATATATACTATAAATAAATTAAATTCCAATTGAATTTACTTTATTTGTTTATGTTTTACTCCTATTACTTTTTAGGAAGTTCGATTTATATACATAGGAACTATTGCTTAACTGATACGTCTCTCTGTGAAACTCCTCCAGCACTCATTGTCACCCGTAATCACCGTGGATTAGGCCCTTTCTCATAGGCGGCAGTCATTATGTGGAGGGAATGTGATTCTGTCTACTGTTCATCGCTAAAGTTACAAGCTACAACCACACATATACTTACCTATATCTTTTTTGAACGGTTTATGATCTTTTTTCATACTGAAGGCACAGTTCAACGGCTTACACAGCAACCTCCTATTTCTCATGGATTTTCAATGCTTTATGGATTATCTTTTGTCGTTCACTGGCCGCTTTCTTGTGTATTTTTCTTTAGATTAAATTCGTTTGGGAAATTAGCGGGGTAAATGGAAGTGGAACCCACAACCCCTATCACTGGGGTCCGACTTGTAAACCACTTAACCATACCACCCCTACTGTAGATAATATAATTATTTTAAACTATTTGTCTATAAAAAAGATGTTTTAAGCCGTTATTTTTTTTTATCACGGGGTTTATTTTTTATGTAATTAAGACCTCCTTCTAACTATTTTATTATAATTGCGCTATTATCTTTTAGGTAAAAAAATAAAATTTAAATATGAATTATTGAATCATTAACTTCTTGCACTTATGCCATTTTTATGTAATTTTAATAAAATTTACATCGAAAATCTAACGAATATCTTAATTTTACCTCTAAAAATCATCTCCAAACCCCTAATATTTAAACCATAATGCTATATAAAAGGAAATGAACTACGTATTATTGAATTTTCACTTACAGTCAAATAAATAGACTTTTACCGCTGTTTTCGTATTATATTTGAATTATCATCAAAACAAACATTTTTACGTTTACTGTGCTAATCTACGTCGAATTATATTTTTTTAAATGTAATATCTTCTATAATTTATGTGATTCATATTATTCACTTATCGTATTTGCAATCTAAACCCGGGATTGACGCTTTATTATACATTTTGGTTTTTTTATATTGATTATATTGATACAAAACCAATTTTTTACGTTTTTGTATATTTCTATTCGTTTCAAAGTTTTATATAATAATTGAGGTAATTTTTATTTATGGGCTATATTTATAGTCGTAATTTTAGTTTTTGTTCTCAGGCACAGCTTGCTTGATACTCTGTACACACAGCGTATTTATACTTTCGGCTATCTTCTCCTCTCCACAGTCTTCTTCAATACCCCTCCTTCTTTCGAGACCTATTAATTCAAGGGTTTTTCTCAATCCCAATGTTTGAATATATGCCGTAACCTGGTTCGTGACATCTAGTTCTTTCAGGTACCTTCTATGATATCGTGTAACCACACCGTCCCATGTTATAACATATGGAATAATTTTTGTCTTGCATTTGTATATTAATGATAGTTCAGATGCTAGCAGGTCATATTTTCTCAATTTTTCGTTTTCAACTATGTTTATGTTGTCAATACTTGTCACGCCAATTTCGATCAGTGTGATGCAGTTCTTCTTTTTGTCATATACAAAAATATCAGGTCTGTCGTTCGATAACTTGATGTCTGTTTTAATTCTTGTATCTACTTTAATCTCTGCGAATTCGTTTTCCATTATTGCTTGTACAGAGTGTCTGCGTATTTTTTTTGTTTTTTTGAAGTTGTATTTTCTTGCCAGCATAAAGTGAAGACATCTTACAATCTCATTGTGTCTTCTTGTATAGTCATGACCAAGCATTTTTTTACATCTGCTTGCTAAGTGGTCGACAGTTTTTATTGTGTCGTTACAGTGCGGGCACCTTGATCTATCTCCAAAGAATACGTTTCTATCCTGAATAAAGCAGAATCTCGCCTCTTCTAATGGTCTGATATTTCCATATTGTAGCCACTTTGAGGATCCTAATATTTCTAGCGTTGTATTTTTATATACATCGAAGAGTTTTTGATGTAGTGTTTTTTGTTTTATTTTACACAATAACCTCTCTTTTTGTTTTAATTCAAGCGTAGAAAGATCTATGTCAACAAGGCTATATTTTGTTCTGAGGAATTCATTTATTACGGATAAGTGGGTTGCATTTTCATTTTCAAATTTCAATATCGCGGCTTTTCTGGGTGATTGTCTTTTTTCTTGGTTTAGAGTTTTATATAGTTGGTAAAGTATTCTTTCGGATTTAAACTCAATATTTTCCAATCCACGTCCTAGTTCATTTCTTTTAAGATATAATCTTTCTTTATTCGCTGGTTGTAAGTGTATTCCATTTTCTATTAAAATTCGCCTAATTTCATCATCTAGCCTTTTAAAATCTTCTGGTTCTAGCTTTAATAAGCCCACATAGTAGTTTATCAGTGATATTTCATATTCATTAATCGCCTTTATTATGTTTTTACCATTTAGTTTTGTTTTGCATATGCTTTTTACTCTATCAAGCATTTTTTTCTAATTTTATCCATCGTTTCGAGTTTAGTTCTCGATTTGGAATCTTCCAGTATCCCGAGGTATTTATATCCATCTTTTCCTTCTATTACTGTGGCAATATCTTTGCAATTTATATTGTTAGTAGCTGATTTGGTAACTTTAATTTCCATTCCGATACATCCGAAGAATTTTGTTGCTTCATTGGACATTAGTTTTAAGTTACTTTTTCTTGCGACAAAATCTTTAAATCGTCAATGAAAAGGAAATGATTGGTTGTAAATGCCTTCTTATCAAGGTTAATGGCTATTGAGGGAAACTTTTCATTTAATCGGCGGCTTAGCGGATCCATACAAAGAACAAACAATAGTGGAGATAAGCTATCCCCTTGTATAATCCCCTTTTCAATTTTTTTCTTCAAAATTTCTTCATTGTTTAATCTTAGAGATAACTTCCAGTTTTTTGTTAACACAGATATAAAGGCAATTATCCATTCTTGTATGCTAAGATTTTTTAAGCAGGACAGAAGATACTCGTGGTCGATTGAGTCAAATGCTTTTTTTATATCGAACCATGTTACGTGTAATTCATTATTATGTTCACTGTTTATTGCAACGTTTATCATGGCTTGTTCTTTAGCTCCCTGTACTCTTCTGACTGTACCAAGTTGGTTTTCTGATAGTAGGTTTCGGGATTCGACGTCTTTCTGTAGTATCATTGTGACAGCTTTAGTTGTCAATTTATATAAGTTTGACATACATGTTATAGGTCTGAATTCCGATCCATTCAAAACTTCTTGTTTGGGTATGAGGTATGTGATCCCAGAGTAGAACCAGCTTTTTACCTCTTTGTTTTCAAGGCATATTGATTTTACTGTTTCATATAATATTGGGTGTAATTTTGTGATTTTTTTGATGAAGAAGTTGTATATACCATCGCATCCAGCAGCTTTCCAGTTAGGCAGGTAGTTGATGATCTGGAAAAATTCTGTCTCAGAGATAAAAACCATTTGAGGTGTGTTTTCTAGCGCGTTTTTGCGCAGGTAAGTATCGAAGTTTAATATTTCCGTGCTTTTTGTCCACATATTTGACCAGAAATTCACAATATTTTCCTTATATGCCTTAATTTACGGTTTTACTGTATCTTTCAATGCTCTATAAAATTGTCTTCTGTTGACTTCGAACTGGGTGTTTGTTTTTGTAAATTCTTTTCTTTTTCCATATTGCTCTATCTGTTTATTGATTATCCTTATTTTATCGTTATTTTTAGTAATCACTTCAAGGACATCATTTTTTTTGTCAAGTATTTTATTATGTTGTCTCATGATTTTTCTTAGAAACTTTGTCTCACTTTCTGGGAGTTTACCTGAGCTACTTACGCATGATTTGAGGGTTGTGTTGATTTGATCATATCTTTTTATTTTTTCCTCCTTTATTAGTACGTAGTTTAATCCTTCCTGGACAGATTTTGATGTTAACTCTTCGTAACTTTTTTGAACAGCTTGCAAGATCTTTGCTATATCGCACATGTTTTGAGGGCGGTGGTTAGTGATATGCGCATTAACCGCTAAATTCAGACCTTCAATTATATCGCTTTTAACTTTAGTATATGGTATTTTTCTTGTTCTAGGGAGTTTCGTGATGTCCGTATTTTCTAAGTCCGTCAGTACTCTGAGAAATGTTTTTTTGCATCTGTCGAGGTTAATGCAATGGTAAAGTGTTTTATAGTCTTCCTCTTGATCGCTTTGTTTTCTTCTTTTCGTTTTTATTTCTTTGAACTTTCGGACTTGTCTTCTTTTCCCATCATTATCTTTTAGAACGTTTGATGATTTAGCTTTAATTTCAGTCATGCTCATATCACTGTTGAAAATATCATTGTAACTCTTTAGGAACTCTTGCCAGCCAGATCTCGGCATTCTTCCGAATCGTTTTAGGATCGAGGTATAAGCCTCTTGAATCCATTGCTCTTTCTCGGCGGGTGTATTCTTGCAGATGGCTATGAGAGTAAGAAGAGCCGTGGTATGAATGCGTGTGGTCGTGTGAGTTTCAGGCAAGTTGTCTGTTGAGATTATCGTTACAGGATCGGTTTTTGAATGTTCATCTTTGTAGTTCTCCTCTCCTGTTTTTTCTTTATCCCCCATGATTATATAATAATAAAAAAACATTTTTTTTTCTTGCTGGTATCGGTGAACTCCGCAAAAATTTCATAATATTGGTTTCATTTACCATATTGTTAAATTAGATTGCTTCTTTTAAAATAAATAAATTATGGAATTTCTTCAAATCATAAAAAAATTATTCTCATTAATATAAAGAGCCGCTTTTTCCTTTTAGTTGCACGAGTATAGGGCTGGAAAGTTTATTAAGGTTTTAACAAAAAAAAATTCATGCCTATAAGTAATATAAATCGTGTTATTTGCTGTTTATGATGCAGCTTGTCGCATAAATAGCTTGAACTTAAAATTTTTTGAAAAAAATTATACATAATAAATATGTGATGACTTGGGATGAGGTGGTCACAAAATATCATAAAAAATATGTCAAGGTGTTAAAAATCCCGGACGAAGTAGAAGCATACGTGCAATCTCTCACACTCCGCAAGACACTTGAACTTATCTCATTCGAGAGAAGAAGAGCTGTTGATGAATATAGATCAGGGGAAGGTGTCAAAAGATGCATCAAGGAGTTGTGAAATATTACCAACACGCTGACTACGTCTAAATAGATAAAATCGATAAAAAGAAAATTAACCCATAAATAAATATCTGATCACATAATATATAGAATAATCATAATTTTATATATTTTTTTGCATTAATGCTATAATAATATGACAAAGAATACTAATAAATATATATAATAAGACTTGAATTAATTGGGAGTAACATAAAAACTAGGAATAAGAAACTATAGCAGTTAAAATATTCTAATTGATCCTGTAAAAGAGACGAGAGCGACTAAACGGAAGAATACTCTTTAGAAAAAAATTCATATGCTTTTAACATGCTCATTATGGGTACAATCTTTATAAAATGATCTTCCTCGATATTTTTTTTTCAAGTGTGTTATGAATCAATCATTTAACGCCTTAAGCTTACGCCACGCTTGTTTGGTTGAAAATAAGGACTTACTATAAAGACAAGTTATGCAACGCACTGATCTCTACAACAGTAAAAAAAACTAGGAAGGCAATTAAAGTGGACAAAAATGTTGGGAGAATGCCTGTTCGAAAATTTGATTACGAAACTTTAAAAAAAGAAAATACATAGCGATGATATTTTGAACCACAACAACAAATTTAGAAGAAGAAAAATTTTTTAAAAATCGAATCAATTTATCATAAAGTGTACGCTATAGTTAGTAATCAAAAAATAAGGGTGTCTAAATAACAAATAAAGTATCATTATACAAAATAAATATGAAAGTCCATGAAGATCTTGATAATGTTGTAAAGTCAACTACCATAAAACTTGACTGATAATTCAAATATCCTATACTGAAATCAGTTTGACTTATGAATAGCTCACCAAAAAAAGAATCTGCATCCAAAAAATAATTAAATCTAATGAAAGAAGAATGTGCCATAAACTGTTAAAAATAAAAACGAATTTAGAGCTCTATTATGGCCCAATAAGTAGATGACAGAAGAAAAAAATACATTATAAACAGCGTAAGATTATGCGACATCATATCAAAATCTTAGACAGAAAACCAAAAACACTTGAAGCTATAAATGAAAATGAAGAAAAAATAAGAATGAAAAGAAAACACATATAAAAGAAAACTTAAAAACATGTGTGTTTTAGCAGGCAAAAAATCAATTCAAATATAATAGAGGAGAGTTTTAATGCACATTAAATAAAAAGTAAAAGCTTGAAATATAGCTAATGAGTCATAAATTGCAGGATTTTAAGGGGAAACTTACACGATAAAATAATGAAAGCAGGCAGTTTGTGATGTATATTTATGATTTTGGTTAAGAACGATATTTGGAGTCTGTTTTCAGACATTCCAAGAATTTTAAAGAAATTTTAACAGCTTGCCTAATTAGAAAGCTGCCGGTTCTGATGGAATCTATATCTTTTTATAATAAAATGAACCCTTTTTTCAAATATATACAAAAATATCACTGAAATATTTTTGAAAGTAAAAATATTTAAAAATAGCAATGAATTTGGGCTTATAACATATATTAATAATTTCAATAAATTTTCAACTAAAATGATGACGGAAATATTCCCACCGGATTGGAAAAGCGTAACTTATTATCGATCAAACTAGGTATCAAACTACAGGTGCAACGAGTTAAAGAGCATCCATTAATAGAAACGGCAATAAATAAAGAATACTGCAACGGATTGTGCACCACATGTATTTATGTATATAAAACTTATGACTCAATCGATCATAAGTATTAAATGGCAGTATTTTCAAAACTTAATCTTTCAGAGTGGGCATACAGGTTTATTGGTGTGATAACGAGTAAATATAAAATTTCAGTAGAGTATAAAAACTAAGAAATATGATGAGAGGAATACTGAAAGGTGACAGTTTATCACCACTTCTATTTGATATGTGCATGGATCCATCAAGTAGAGTACTTATAGAAAAATCCCTATCAGTAAATATAATATTAGCTTAATCTTCCTATAGAATAAATCATTTCTTATGTTTTGATGATTAAGAGCTTCTATCAACTACCCAAAAAAAAACTTAAAAAAGATGTCTGAAGTAACATTAAATTTGTGTGGAGTGGACTTGTGAATCTAATAGAAGGTAAGAATAGATATTGATATCTTGAGATATTAGAAGAGTGTAAATTGGTAATAAATGATGAAACACTTGCCAAAATTTGTCCTAAAATTATATCAAGAATTTCGAGTTCAATCAAAACCACCCACAAGTGCAAAAATTTTTTAAAATTCATTCTAAGAGCTCGCATTTTCACTGTCTAACTACTATATAAGCGTTTTGTGCCAGAACCAAAAGACTTTATTGAATAGATGATCCTAAAAGGAAATTTTTAGCAGAAGAATTTATTCACTTACAGTCATAAAATAAAGAAAGAGTATACTTAAAAAGATATTAACTTGGATAAGACCATCTGTTGAATTTCTATTGAATAAAATGCCTTTTAGTTAATAAGACACTTACCACCGATAAAGGTATATCACAGAGAAGAGCTGCTTTATACAAAACGAAAGAGGGGAATAAAACACACCTATTATTAATAAACATAAACTCTATGATCGAATATTCCTGAGAAAATATATCTATAGAATATATGGAGTTAAAGCAGGATAAAGTTTAGTGTGTAAAATAGAAGATACTCAACTACATAAAAAATTTCACTGTATCTACAACAACTCGATGATTGACATAGCCAGATGGATAAGGTAGCTAAAAATTAGAAACGTTAAGCCACATAAGAAGAAATATTAAGTTTGATGCAGAATAGAAATATGTTCTTTGGATAAAAATCAAAATTTAAACGTGTAGAAAAGCATATAAAACAGTAGACCACTTAAAAATACGATGTAAAAAAATGCTTGGTCATGACTATACACGAAGACATAAAGAGTATGTAATATGCATGCATAAACTATATGTTTTCAAGAAAATACAACATTAAAAGATCGAAAAAAATCAGAAAACATTTGATCAAGAAATAATTGAAGCGAACTAGCTATATTAAAGGTGTATAAAAGATAAAAACATATATAAATTATCACAAGATCGACCAGACATTTTCGTGTACGATAAGAAGAAAAACCTGATCACACTAATAGAAACAAGAATAACTGGTATTGATAATCTGACGAATAATGAAAATGTGAATCTAAGAAAATACTTTATTCGGCAAATGAAATCTCCCTTATATATGAATGTAGAACTATAATATTGCAAAATGTCATAACTTGGGCTGGGGTGATTACAAAATACCCTAAGTTGAATATTAAGGAGTTAGGAATGCCAACTGAAGCGAAAGCATACGCATCAACAATAGGATTTAGAATGACACATGAACATAGAAGTCTTGAGCGAAAAAGATGCATCGATAAGGATTGTAAAGATGATAAGGTGAAAAGAAGTACCAGCAAAATCTGTACATGAGAAAACACAAGTTTTTCTTGAACAACTATAAAAAGCCTAAAATAAATCAACAAATAAATAAAAATCATAATATTAGGCTGCGCATAAATATTCTTTATAAACTTAATATTTTAGCGGCTTGATACCTTTGTAATAAGTGACTACGCAAATATATATTATTCTATGATGCGATCATAAATTCTAACTTTTCACATATAATAAATTTATTTGACTAACACCTAAACTAAATCGAGGGATATATTCAATCTATAGGATTGAGACAAACCCTTGAACTAGCAGGTCTTGGAAAAGGGGAGGATTTGAAGAAGATGTAAGAAAAGAGGATATATTTAAGTGCATAAATATGTTAATTTTATGGGAAATATACCAAATTAAGCTTGAACAAAAAATCAAAAATTACAAAACCGAATCAAACCGATAAATAAAAATTAGTTTAACCTACACTCAAATTGTATATCGACATATATATCTAGTTAAATTTAATAAGGGATAACTCGACTCGCTTTAGAGATCATATGTCTTACAAGATATAAATCAATTTAATCTTTTTAACTTCCATCCAATAAAATAAGCAACTTAGTTACCACCAATTCCCTTCAATCAAGTTGCTATATATATTGGTTTCGGAATCTTTAAAGTGTTTGGTGTGATTAAATGTTTGATGTCTCGAAAGCTCCTTTTAAGATTGCTATAACCTTTCAAACAATCAGAATGAATATGGATCCATTATTCTTTTTTTTTAATTTACCTGTCAATTATATTTTAGTCCGATATCTAAAATAGCTCACCCTAACCGTCCTCTCTCAAAAATATTCAAACATATCAATGAACCATATATCATCAACCTAATATATTTCATAATATTTTCTTTTTCCGAATTATTACAAATATGTTTCTTTTATTTTATATGCGGACCAATCCATCTATTTTCTCGTGATAGCTTTGTATTTAACCCGTATTACCTTCTTCCTATGTTTTTATACACTCTTTATATCAATCCATAGGCATTTGATACATAATTAAAAGACGCCTTTTGAATTAATACCTCCATTTTAGAAGAATCTCTCATTTATTTAGTCAGGAATTAGAAAACACAATATATGGCCATATCGAATATTTAAGACCACCAATTTTTAACGGAACATTTGATTCTCACTTTTTTAGCATTAATTGAAAATTTTATGGCCATAATATTGTATCTTTTTACATCCTTCCGATAAATCATTGGTTAAGTTCACTTGCCTTCGGTTTTTAATGGTGTATTTATAAACGCAAGGATTTTTTTGCCAATAATCGAAAATGAAGGTGGATTTTCCCATGCTACCTCACTAACTTCATGATTTTAAGCTTCACTTTTTTTGATGATTATTTTTATTGTCATTAGACTGTGGAGTACAGATTATAAATACAAATTAATATATTTTGCTTAACCATTTAATATCACAATATTAAACTTTAATCAATATCAAAAAATGATGATTTTAAAAAAAAGATTAAAATGTGGAATAAAGTTTTTGTTCTTCTTGCAATCACATATTCGAGGGATTGAAAAGAAAAAATATGACTTAAAAATAAATAGTGCGCAAAAATATATTTAAGGTTGAAATTCAAATACAAAACTTGTCTTTATGTAGTTATGCATAGAGAAGGTTTTATCTTGAATCATTTTGAATTCAGAAGCTATTAAGCTTATATTTTCAATTTTAAGTAAATATAGTTTAATGTTTAGTGATTTTCTTGATAAAATAATAGGAAAATAAAAATACCCTCTTTTAGATGTAGAGATGGCAAGTTTATCATTTTATATTTTATTAATAAAACATAAATAATAGCTATTTCAATAGAACTGACAATTTATAATCTAGAAATCATGGAGTATTTTTAGACATGAATTATTAATCTGATATTTAATATACCGAATCGTTTGAAGATATAAGACGTAAACTTTTAAATATAGGAAAAGTGTTAAAATCTTAAAATAGAGTGCTGCAATTTTTCTGTTATACATTAATATTAACATTTAGACAATAATTAGTTAGATATTTATCGTCGAATACATTAGATCTATTGTATTCACTCGATAAACAGAAGTTTCATCTTTTTAGTAGAAGTCAAAGGCTTATCAGAATGCGATATTATTTTCGAATGCCTTTCATATGATCTCTAAGAATTTACCACATAAATTACTAATTAGAATACGTCATTTTTAATTATTTTCACACACCTTAAGAATAGTATATAACAAAAATAGTATCTTTTTAAAAGCACGCTTCTAAATTATTTTAATACACTTTTATATTTTTTTTGTATTCAAATTGAATGTAATGGTATATATTAATTTGCTAAAATTTATACTACTCTGCTCTATGGGAACTTATTTGTTTATATATAAATAAAACTGATTTAGTAAAAATACATGCCTATTTATGTGTCTTAAATATTTTAAAATTTCTTGATGCAAAGAACGTGAATTTTCTGTTCAGTTTATTTGCTAATTTATAAATAAAATACGTTTTATGAATGAAAAAAATTTCAATTTAATATTCCATTAAAGAAGATAATTCCACTACTATGGCTAATTCAAAGCATTCAATATTTTATATAACTAATTAGCATTTTTGAAAAATTAGAGGATATAATAAAAAACCAAATTAAAATATACCAATAGAATATGATTATAACGCCATTTAAAATTTTATTACTTTCGAAAGCCTATTGTTCTGGATCACAAAAGATTGAAAATCTTATAGAAAACGCTGAAACATCGTGTCTGAATAATAGTTTTGAAGCTATAATACATTTAAACAAACATACAAATGTATTAAATCTTCAAAATTCCGATGAATCCAGAGTAAACTCCGAAATTAATGAGGAAGACTTGAAAACAACCAACACTAGTAAATCTGAATATGTTGAGATCAATAATTCCTACACAGGACAAAGAGATGCGAAAATAGATTCCTCTATTTCTGAAGTTCAAGATGCAATAAAGACAAAAATTTTTAAAAAGAATTTAATTTTTCAGAATCCACCAGTCCGCAGTTCGAATCATAATACAAATTCTAACAAGGCAAGGAAAAAAAATCGGGAACCAATAATTCCGCTCACAGGAAATGTTTTAAAATTTCAAAAAAGCTACAAACTGGGGAATGAAACGGATTCGATATCTAGTTTAGAGATGAAAAACAATGAAATGCAGGAAAGTATACCAAAAAGAGAAATAGTCAATAATAATGAACCAATAATGGACGAAGAAAGCATCCGATTGAACTCAAAATTAAAATCGCCCCTTTCTAATATTATTACGAGCAATAATACACAAAATTATATAAATAACAGGAATCTAGATTTAAAAATTTTATGGAAAATCATAAAAAAGAGGCTAACAAAGAAAGAAAAGGTGTGAACTAAAAATTTTAAGCAATAATAGAATTTATATACAATTCAAGCTACTTTTTACAAGCAAGAATAATTAAATTAACATTTTTCTTTATAATACTTAGCTCTTCTCGATTAAATTTTGCGGAAAGTTTTGAAGCCTTTAGTTACCACTTACTGTACTGCCCATAAAATTTGGGTAATTATATTTTGTGTTTTTTATTATAAATATGATGTTTATTTTTGACCATTTAAATTTATTTATTAGAGAAATTTGTATTTTTTTATGTACGCATATGTTGTTTGCGTAATCTAACTACAATTATATGTGGACAGTAAGAATCACAACCTTTTAAAAATAACATGGCCTATATTTTTTTGTAGTTCTTTCTATAAATTAAAATTTCACAAAATATTTGTTGAATTAATCTATTGTTTGAATTTAATGCAAAGCTTCAAAACATTTATAAAATTTACATATATGTACAGAGTATTGGTAAATAAAGATAATATCATCAATTTATTATTTTATTGGTGATATTTATAACATGAAGGCATTTTTAAAGCTTATTTGATTACATAAATACATTTTTTTTAAAGCGCAGCAGCATTTATACATAATTTAATATCTTTGTGGGCTATTTTCTGTTTTAAAACACAATATTTCCTGGGATTTCATCTTTATTAATGCGATCACTACAAAATATCTTTGATTATTTTCTCATAATATTTTTTTGTCAATAAAATCCACTTTATACTTTTTTTACCGGAAAAATTTGATATTATACAGATTCTCATCTTCTATAAAAGAAAAAATACATTAAAAGCTAACTAGATTTTATATTGAAATACTCGACAAAATTGAACGATATAATTATAAATAGGGATGAATTAAGTCAAAGATGAAAAATCATATGAAAGTTGTAAATTTTTACAGACATTAAAATTATCAATGATAAGACAGATAGTTTTATTGCAATGAAGATATATGTTAATCATATAATTAGTTTATTGCAAAAAAAAAATAATATAAATTTTATCAAGCTAATTGAAGATAATTTATAAAAAAATATATTATATAGAGATAAAAAACGAGTTAAACATAGAAATCTTAATAATATACAAAGTTTGCATTACTGCGTTAAAATACACTTAATAAATGTATATATATTTTAATTAATATACCATTTTTATGAACTAACAATAGTGGAATATGTAAATTGTGCATTTTTCTACAACCTGAAAGGTATTTAAATAATTTTTAAAATAAATTTTTTGTGATGCAAAATTATATAAAAATATAATATTAATAATATTCTGATTCTATTTACATCTCTGAAACATATATAATGTAGATAATGTGATGACAATTCATGCAAATAATATTTTTAAAGTGCCCATTTTTTGAATTCTTCAAACGCTAAGGCTTTTAAAAAGTTTTCTTTGTGCACAGATATACTTTATTTACCATTAAAGCAAGTTTTTTTCTACCCTGCAAACTACTGATTTGCTTAAACAATTTTAAATGGCTAAAATATCAATTTATAAATAATTAAAAATAAATTTACAGTTAAATATAATTGTATTTGGTCTTCTACCTAGAAGTGGTATTATTAGCATGATTTTTAAGCATCTACTGACACAAAAACCCCATTGAAATCTTTCACAAAGATCGTATTTGATAAATATCAATGAAATTCTAGCAAGAAGTAAAACAAAGTGAGATAACAATATATTTTATTATTAAGCAAGTAGAAAAACCCAAATCAAATCAATTTACAAAAAGACAGTGTTTAAAAAAGTCTAAACTAGCAAAAAAAACTCACTAGATGCTAAAATTTATGGATTCATTGCTAGATTTGAAATTTACTTGATATAAAATGAAAATTTTAATTTCATATTAAGAGTTTTTGTTTTTTTTAAATATAAATGAATTGGTTATTTCAAATTGGGTTTAATTAATATCGAAAAAAATGTAATTTTAGCACGGAAAGAAATTTTAAAACCATAAATAGGTATATATATTGTATTTATTGATAAGGTGTTTGTGATAACAGTAATTTTAAATAAAAATGTAAAATATTTTTTTTATGGAAAAAAATTTCATCAATAATTTATAAATTTTATATAACATAAAAAAATATAATCACGAATCATAATTTATCTATATTTAAACCTTATAAGAGGAAAATAATATAGGCATATATAAATGTTGGATTAAAATTTTTATATCATACTTATATTTGGCAGAGTAAATTTTTTTTTATTTTTCGATTAAATTTTTTTATTTTAATCATATTATTATTTTTTAGCAAAGTTCTTTCCGTAAAATGTATAGATTGAGGTCATTAATTAGTAAAAGAGCTACTGTATCCCATAACAAAAAAATGACAAAAGCCCATATTAATATATCATTGAAAGAAATTTGAAGTTCGAACATTATACTAGAAATTTATGGTTGTGTACAAGTCGATATAATCCAGCTACTATATAAATCTAGCCTAGATATTCAGAATAAAAAATCAATTGGATATAGTCATAGCTAAATTCAGCCAATTTCTTACAAATGAAAATCTTATTCCCAAAATAAAATATTATTAATAGTATAAATTTTTACTACCTTTCTATTCCCCGCTATACGTACCAAGTTAATATTGTGATCTATTGATATGTATATCTTATAAGAAATGAATATAATTTCCCCAAACATCTATTAGAAAAAACAAATTAAAATTCTGTAATAGCATAAAAAATTGAAAACATTAGTCTGAAAATGAAGTGCGTTTTTCATGTCTAATATAAACATGCTAGTATAATTCCAGGTTTTTATAGACAGGAATAAAAGAATATACACTTGTTTAAAATAGTGACAGCTGATCTCACACAAGAATAACATAAAATATCATTATTATTTAGATAATTATACAAATTTTATTAAGTCTAGAAATTATTTGTTTGACAAGATTTTTTGAAAAAATCATTGCGGAAAATTTATATTTTTTCTGGAATCGACAAAAATTAAATACATATAAACACACCACAATCATACATTTACAAATTTTAGCGTATTACTAATTTCAAGCCGCAAATGGATATATAATATCATATCACAATGCATAAATGTAAGAGTATTAATATTTTTTTACACTTGATATTTTAATGGGGTTTAATTTAAGGATTTATAAGAGTTTTTTTTGTGTTTTTTTCAGAGCATAATTCGATAAATTGATGACTTTTTTTCCTGGTAATTGGTTAGGATTGGTTTTTGCATGGTTGTATTTATTGTATATATATTTATATTCTCGTTGTTTTTTTGATTTTATTAGGCGAAGATACAATATGGAGTTTGATTTTAAGATCTTATGGGGCAATCATATTTTCAGTACTCTTCTAAGACAAATTTCTTGTTAAATTCAATTTAGCCAAATCTGTTTGTAATTTTTTACATTAGATGTATCCTATAATTATTTCTATGAAAAAAAAGCATACAATTCAATTCGACAAAGGTTTTATTTTTATTTTCAATGTGCAAAAAGCCCATTAATAGTGTCAAAAATACAACTTTTCTTAATAGAAAAGTAAAAAAAAAAGAAATATTATTCTTGTTATTCTGAATCTTTTATGTTTTAATCATAGTTATTATACGGTTTATTTTTTTAAGAATGAAAAATTTAAAAAATCTAAAAATATTGAATATTGATAATCAAACTGAAAGCACAGAGGATTTAAATTTACAATATAACATCATTGTCGAAAATATAATAGATATTTGATCAGTATTTAAAATATTTAATCTTTTATGCCCAATTTTTTTATTGTATCATACTTTTGTTATTAACTACGGCTTTATATATTTTTTTGCCATTAGAAGAAAATATGTGCTTATTCTACTGGGATTTTTACATTTTTCTCGCTCTTTTTTTATATTAATTATCCCTAAGATGTGCCATCTTGTCCTTAGTATCGATAAAACCAATACGATTGCAATTTTTTCCAATAAATAATTGTTTTTAGTATAAATTTATTTCAAAAAAACCTCGTCATGATATTAAATTATTAACTCAAATTTACGCAAGAAAATACAATAAAACCGAAAATTCAAGATGTTGCGTCAACTCGCGACTACGTTCCCTTTCGACAAATAAAAAACAATTTATGATCCCAAAAATTTCATTTTTTTATACTTTAAAAATTTATAAAGCACATTTGTCTATGTTAATCACGATCTATTCGAAAAAAAGACCGGAAAAGAACACAAATATAGATAGAAAATTAAAAATATCATTATTACTTCTAGAAATCACGTCAAGGAACAGTATCCCTAATAATCAATAATAATAATACATCATTCTGGTTGAAACAGAATAAGCCCCTATAAAGATATAATTTAGGTTTAAAATCCAATCATGTGATTTTTTTCTTTGCTCGATTCACCAATTCTATATTTTCCATGGTAAAATTAAAACACAGACGTGAATTTTAATATTACCTTTTTAGCAACACTATTAATTTTCTGCAGCTATTTATCTCCTTTGAAAATTTTCAGTAATTTTATTCTTAGAATATTGTAATTCCTCGGTAATTAGGATTTTGCAGAATCAATAGTTTTTGTTTCGCTTAATGTAGTTTGAATTAATATGAAAATTATATAAACTTTTAATTTATCTAAGAGCTCATAGATATTTGTATCGTGTGAGTATGAAGGCGGCCAAAATACTCATACGCAATAAAACAATTACAGTTTACCAATATATGAGATAAAGGCCATTTTACAAGTAAATACACTTAATTATTTGGATCTAACACGTTAAAACATATCAATACCCCTTTATATATGTAGCCTGTTCTTTTTAAATATATATGTATTTTTTTAAGAACCATCACCAATAGTAATTCACAGAATTTATTTATATAATTGTAATTTTTAGGCTGTTTTATGTGCTTACATGTTATAAATAAGTACGAAACACAACTAGTTTAATTCCTATGAATCTAACCATAAATTCTTGAAAGTTGTTGATATGTCATAATTTTTATTGCTCTTCATGCATAATTAGGAAATGTTTCTTCGTATGGCATACTCACAGTATTTTCTGCATCCAACAATATTGCTAACCACGGTATTATATTAGAGTCTTATATTTTTGATTTTATATAAATCTTATTTTTATTTTAGAACGAAATCAATCTCGATGCTTAATCACGCTAACAAATTACTTGTTTTGAAATTAATTGATTTTATAAATTATTATAGATCAGCAATGCGCTATATTTTTCGGATGAAAATTAATTGTATAAATGAAATAAAAAATAGTGTTTTGTTTATAAATAATTTACAATTTTTTAATAACACCGTATATCTTATATATATGAAAACCTTTTTTTTCTGATTTTTGTTATTTATTTAAAGAAGGACTATAATAGTATGCGATAAATTGGAGGCATGAAGTTAAAGTTTCGGGCAAATAAAATGCCTATATAAGCTATAATTTCGGCGTCTTAAGAAATTACACGGAATAAATCTTTATTTCACCTAAATAGACAAATAAGAAATTAAAAAATGAAAATTTTGTTTCGGGTTAAGATCGGCAGTAAAAGTATGCAAAAAAAACAATAGTTAATATGTAATATTTGTCTTCTAATTTCATAAAAAAATTTTGATGTGAAATTAAAAATTAATGCTGATTTATGCATAAAATGAAACATTCATAAAAAACTTGATTTACTGCCGTCCTAAATCATTATTATCTGTTTATTTTATTACTTTTTTCATCACTAATTATGTATATAATGCATACTGGAATTTTTAGATTCTCGATTTTTATTTTCTTAGCATTTCATTAAAATGAAATTAATTGCCCCAAAATGGAAATCAACCAGCACCCAATAATCTGGGAAACGAGTAAAGAAATTGGAAGTGTGCATAGGATCTACGAATATTACAAATACGAAAATCTAGAGTTATTTAAATGTCCAAATAATATCGTGGTTATGAGATTAGCCAACGAGAACAGTACACGAGGTACTTTTGAATTTCAAAATATTAAGTTTAATAAGAAAATAAAAAAGCGAACCAATTTTTTACTTCTTAATGGTAAAACTGTTAATTTTTCGTTCCCTCTTATAGTTATTGAAGATAATAGCAAAGACATCACAGAAAACGAATATATATCTATAATTAAAATACTAAATAAATAGCTCATTATATTCAAGTATGATATCTTGTAAATAATCGATTATTTATGAAATACAAAAAATCTAGCCGATTAAAATGCATTTTGAGCAAAAAATTACGATTTTTGTTTGTGTAATCAAAATTAAAGAAAGTTAAAAGTAAAATATTGAATGCTTTGATTTAAGTATGATTATTATCGAAAAATAACTATATTCCAGTACCTGGAAAAAAAAGCATTGATTTAAATACATTTTCAATCCTCTTTCATGGAACTACACATTTTTTTAAAAACATGGGTTATAATGCATACGAACATTTCACCGAACTTTTAAAACATAAAGGCTTCAATTTTAGTGTTAGAGGATCCATATATAAAATTTTAAATTATCCAGTTATTTTTTATTTATGGGTTAAGTTTCTTTTTATCAATTTAGACGTTAGACGTGGTCAACCCATTGGGAATATTGCAAAACTCCTTGATGCATCTATTGGCACCTTCCAATGATCTATCTTCATCAACGACTCTTCTTCTCTCAAATGTGATGTGTTCAAGTGTCTTGCGAAGTGTGAGAGCTTGCATGTGTGCTTCTACTTCGTCCGGTAATTTTAATTCCTTAACATATTTTTTTGTGGAATTTTGTAACCTCACCATCCCAAGTCATTAAAATTATCTAGTTAAATAAGATTTTGTATAGATTAAATAATCTATTCGAAATTAAATTCTGTCGCGGAAAGTTTGATAGCCAGTCATGCTATGCATAATCAGGGCTAAAAAAATCTTCTGCAAAAAATTACTTATTTAAAACAAGTTACCTTTAAATCATATCATTAAAATTTATTATGTCTCCATTTTTCTTTAATTTTAAAAGGAGAATAAACAAGATGCCGAGCAAATAAAAAGATTAGTACCAAGAAAGATTTTAATTTGAAAATATTATAGAATTAAGTATTAGACTCAATAAATTTTGAAGTTTAATACTTAAATATACTCTCTTACAGAATGATAAATGTTATATGAAAAAAAGGAATTTTCCCCGCAATAAACGAAGAATATTATTCAAAGTTTGTTTTGTATTTGAGTGTATGCTTTCACCGTAGAAATTTTTGGGCGTGGCTAAAACAACATATTCACATTTCAATGATAAAATAATCGTAAATAAATTACAAAAATTTATTTTTATTATTAAAGATGAATTGTAAACATTCAAACAGACACGCATCAGAAAAATTGTATTACCCGTGTATCCAGCTTAATATTATAAAGTATATGATTAAATAAACTAAATATAGTTAGAAGTAAATTAGATAATAGGAGAGCCTGTTAATTCAAAATTTTAATATAGATACGAAGAAAAACGATTATAGCCATTAAAATGTATAAAAATAAGACGTCAATTTTTCAGGTAATAATTGTTAGTCTAATTTAATTTCAAAATAAAGACTGTTTATGCATAAATATTGCCTTATAATTAATTTTTTTTTGAAGATAAAAAATTCCTTGGATATAGGATTAATAAAAAATTAGAATAGTTATGCTAAAAAAATACACGTGCAATTTTGAATGGTCAAAACATACAACATTATGGAAATTAGCTCTCATTAATGTATTTTAAGCAATTTTATTTTTTATATTTTTTTAACATTGAAAAAGGGTGAAATCCAAACAAAAAAAGCATTTGATGTGAAACAATGATAAATAGATATTATAAATTGGGCAGAGTCTCTATTTTGTTTATTATTTGTGTTTTGAGCTCTATATTGTGAAATTCAGCGCTTTGTATCACTGAGAATTTATAAATGTGAATTTGTTGAAATAAGATTGCAATCATTTTTTAGTTTGTTTTTGAAATTTTTTTTTTCCAAACAAATAAATTGTTAGGCATTATTCTAAGTTGAAATATTTTTTCTTTCAGAGATGAGCTAAGAATTCGTAAACTAAAGGTAGAATTTTTAAAAAAAAAGGGAATAAGATTGTTTTCCTGCATTAAAATTATGATACAACAACATTTAAAAGAATTAAAGACAAAAAAGTGCAAAATACAATAATAGCACATAGAAAATATACAATCAACCTACATAAGTAATTAATGTCACATTAAATTAGGATGCAAAAATATATTTTCATAAAATTATTAGTTATAAAAAATATCGATTAACCCTTTATGAAATTAAAGGGTTAGTAAAAGGGATTCCTATATTATGTAACTAAAACACCTTCTTTTATTTTACAATTTTATATATTTGCAAAGTGATCGTATTAATAGTGCTAAATGTTTAAAAAACGGCATTTTTTAATGTATGACAGTCTAACTTAAAAATTTTCATTTTATTGAAATATTGCGACTTTTTGAGATTTCTAAAAGTCAACAATCAAATATATTGGAAAAATATTTATAATATAGCATTAAATATAATTCAATAGAGGTGGAATATAGCTAATTTTTTACATAAACAGTGTAAGCATTGAAATTTAGTTTTATTTAAATTCAGATCCGATAAAAACGTATTTTTAGACATTAAATGTAATAAAATAAAACAAAGTAATCCGGATATGTGCCTTTTGCAATTTTTCAGTGAAAATGTAAATTTATAAGGATAAAGGCCATGCCGCTGCAATATTGATTTTGATTTATTGCTTTCATAGGATTGTAATTATATTTGTTTAATTTAGATTTTATTATTAGAAATAAATATTGAGATTTTGTTGAAATACTTTCAAGAAAAAATTAGGGAATCTATCTTTCTATAAACTTATATTAAATTCATAAAAAAAACATGCACGTTATCTATAGAGATAAACTAAAATAAAGGTTTTGAATTACGGTTCTTATTACATATAAGGAATATATTTATTTCGATTTTACAATCTATAACAAAAAATCTGGTGCAGATTTGAGAAATATTATTCGAGCACATTATATTCATCATAGAATTTTAATTTAAATTTATATGAATTTGTTCATTTTTTAAATATTTGTCGTAATTTTAATTTTTTCAGTATACAATAAACTTTCATTTGTACCCAAGTATCACAAGGTGTAATTGTCTATGATTATGTCAAGTTTAGTAAAATTTATAAAAAAATTATCAAAAGTCTAAGTAAACACATGAATATTTTTTCTGTTATTTAAATCATCTATCAATATAATTAAGACTATCGTTAAATTTTAATTCTTGCTTTACGTAGCTTATAGGGGGTAAAAGGGTACATTCAATTCAGAGGATGCATATATATACGATTTAAAAAATTTTAATTAGTAAGTTTTTTGACTAACTTACATTATGCCAGTGATTAAATCAAACTATTGACAGCTTAGGAATCTGTTCAAAAAAAATATAAAGAAGTAGAAATATTTGCAATAAAAATTTGTCTTCAGTTTTTGAAAAAATATTATATAGTTATGAACAAAGAATTTATTTTATTTAATCCTGATTTTATTTATATAATCAGTCTCTATAAACCATGAATTTAGATTAAAGCAGTATATTTTAGACAAATTTTACTTACGTATTAGAATATTTATTGAAAGAAAGAGCTTCATTTAAAATTAAAATTATTGTATGTCGCCCAGAATCCCTGTAAATTGTAATATTGATCATGAATACATTTTTTGGTTCATATTATATTACTTATACATATAATTAAGCATATTATCGGCTTTTAATACTTAAGTTAGTTCATTTTTTGATTTTTATTTCCAATTTGTTTTCATAAATAAATTTATTTATTTAATTAGTGTTTCACTGCAACCATGTTATTATTAATCTGTTTCAAATATCTTACAAAGTATACTTGTACACAGTAAGTGGATTTAACTTTTTATTTTTTTGTAAAAAAAAGTCTGAAATTTATATAACCATGCCATCTTTTTTTAATTATAAATATAAAACTTATTACAAGATTTTATACATCAATAGATTCTTATTATTGAATATTATTACACCAAAATATTGGTTTTATTATGATTTAAATATAATTTTCACATTCGTGATAAAAAAAAGATCTTTAGAAGAAGAAATTAAATCCCGCAAAATTTATTGATGAAAATCATATAAATTTTAAAAATCCAAGCTTCAATGAAAAAAACCAAAAATAAACTATATAAAATAAAAAAGAATTTTCCTGATGATAAATACCATAGCTTAGTTTCCAAGAGAAAATTACAATGATATTATTCTTATTTAAAAACGTACTGATATTTTCACGTCGAATTATGCTCGAGATTTATATACAAAAAAATTATCTATGCGTAGTAAATATTTGTGACGTCATTAGATTTATTCTTTTCCACTTTTTGAATTTAAATACATCATTTTATTTGGGATCATTTTTATAATTATCATATTTTCTTTTATGAGATAATTTGATTTCAGTATTTTAAATTTGTCCAAGCAACAACTTTATTTCTCTATGAAAAAAGTATACATATACACCTTGAGAGAAATTATTTTTCAGTCTTTCTAGAAGCTTTTTTTTACTTCCAGAACCTATAATTTAAGTGTTTCTTCGATTTTATAGTTCATGCGCATTTTTAAGATTATAAATCAAATTTTCTTTATCAATTTGATCAAATATATAAAAAATAGTAATAAAATGACACCTAAACACGCATACAGTATAAGTGATGTCAATATTCTTTTCAAAATTTTATCTTGAATTACATATGATACAATTTGGTTTTTATATATGTTCAATGGAAGAACACAATAATTGCGAAAATGGTGATGAAAAAGACACTCTCGGGTGTCAAGAGGCAGATTTTCATATCTTAAAAACAGAAATACCCAATCAGTTCCCATTTCTTCATCGTATCTACACAAAGACAAAGAAACATCACTGCCCGCGCAAAAGATTGCAATAAAAAATTTTATCGCAATTTTGCACAACGAAAACAATCCTCCAAATGAAGAAAGCAAGCAAAAACATGCAGATTTATGTAAAAAATTTATAAATGCGGAGAATAAAGATAAGTATTCTGGGAAACCTAATATTCCACTAATCTCGAATGTGAAAAAATTAAAGGAAAGTAATGCTCGTAAAAGTGGAAATTTTTTAAAAGACGATGTATCCGCTGAATCACATATTTACAAAACAATTAAAAATGGAAGAAATGAAAAAATGGAAGAGAGATCTGTCAAAACAAAGATCAGAAAAAAATCCTGGGTATCAATTATCAGAAACAAAATTCATAAGAAATGATTAAAAGATTTTTGTATTTTATAAAATCATATAAATAATAAATCAAAAAGGTTCATATTTGCATAAAATAAGATTTTTTACTGTGTCGTTCTTGTCTGGTCTCGCGAATTTCTATAATTAAATATGTTTTTCAAAATTTTTGTTAATTAATGCTATTAAGTATATTAGATATCCTTTAAATTATTGCACTCCTGAAAGATTACTAGGTAAGATATGTATATTTGATTTATTTTGTTTTATATATTCGAAAGATAATTTCAATAATTTGCAGATCAATGTTTTTTTCTTCCAATAAGTACTTTGCAGATCCTATATTCGTAAGTTTATGTTTTATTGGGTACTTATTCCTATATAGGCGAAAATACTACAAGGGGAGGGGTGTAAATGGTTTTTTAATTTTAAAAAATAGTTGTAAGTTATATAATTTTATTTTTCTAAATTTTTAAATACATGGTAAATTGTTGAACCTATATCTCAAAGATATATTGATCTCTATTTTACATTTTTTTTCAACCATTAATTTATCGATAAAGCTTGCATTCTAAATTTTATATTGTCATTTTTACTTTCTCCTAATAAATGATCATATGTTTTTAATGTTCTTGAAATTATTTGGAGATTTACCTACAAATCCACAAATGCACATTATTTAAATCCGTTAAAATCTTCTATATTTTAATTATGCACTTAGATGTGAGTATAAATACCAGTCCTTTTATTTATTCGATATTTTTTTGTTTATCAAATACCTTTTTCATGGTGTAAATTTTGTGTATTTTTGACCAAGTGTGTAAAGATATGAATTTTGAATTTACGCCAGTCTATATAGCAAAAAAAAATCATTTACAATAAAAGATGTTTTTTGTGTATTTACAAATAACTGTTTCATCCGCTAATAACATGTGAATGTTCGCCTTTTTACGGTCTTAAAATCAATAAAATCATATTTAAAAATATTTATCTAACTCCTATGTGGGTATTTCTAAATATATTGTCTCACGAACAATCAGAAAAATATAAAAACCCATAAACTAATTCGTTATCTTGAATAATCAGAGGTTGAAACTTCTGGGTTATCGAAAATTTTCTTTTTAAGCGATATTGGTTTTTCTAAGAATAAAGAAAGTCGAAATAATGTGATCCTATTGATTCCGTTATCTTATGCATCATTAAATAATTGTAAATATAAACCCAAGTTTTATGCATTATTCCAGTTTAAAGCTATATTTGAATGATTCATATTTGGTTTTAAAAATCGAAATCGACAAATTTCTCGTTTATATATTCAAATTTACATATTTTTGCAAACTTATTATTTATAAAAAAATAATTTTCTACCCTAAACATTCATAGGTCTGCTATTTTATTATTTATGAGGCGCAGCATACATGCTAAGTAAATATTAATGAAAAATCGATAAATTCTTAAAATCTATACCATTATAATATGGGCATTTTATAATGCTATTTGCGTAAATTCATCGGCAGAGATGCTATGTTTTTATCAGATCAGTGCCAAACCCTACAATGATATATGGTATTATACACCTTCAAATATTCCATTTTCATTACTAAATAAAAATTAAGACAATTGTTTGTTTAATTTATTTTTATTAGCTTTATTTTCGATAGGCACAATATTTCGAGCCTAGAACAACACACCATAATGATCGTGGGTATCAATTATAGAAAGTATGAAATTCGAAATCGCGACATTAAACGGTTTATTAATTGCTGTTCTTTATCATGTTGGTAATACACGCCTTGTATATTGTTGTCTCTTGAACGATTTGACACAATTATAAATTCTTTTTTTATTACATTACTTTTACAATTAAAAACAAATTTAATAAGCTTCGGTTATGAACTGCATATAATAAGATAATGAATTATACGTACATTTATATTCAACTTTTAAATAATGGAGTTATAACCTCTCAATCCGATTTTTAGGTTCTTAAAAACATGAAAAACAAGATTTTTTTATGAATAGCTAAATCCATTTCATTCATTTTTTTGTAATAATAAATATAAGATTTGATTTTCTATTATGCTTTTTAATAGCATATCATTAACTTGAAAGTTATTGCATTTTTCTGGTTTTAAATAACTTTGAATTTATTTTAGAGTATCCTTTTATTTGCACATTTTTTTCTAAACGCTTCTGTTAAATTTTGCATAAAAAATTATAAAGAATTGGTGCATTTGGTACTATCAATACTTTAAAATTGCTGTTAAGGTGTTTTAATTTGCATATTTTATAAAAAAAACTCAGGATATAGATGAATAATGCGCTTTTATAGTAATAATTACAGATACCCGAATATATTGAGATTCTGATAGACAACGAATATACTATTTAGATCCAAATACTGGCATTTTGAGCGACATATAAAGTTAATTTGAGTTTATATTGGGAAAAAAAAAATGTGCTGTTATTGATTTTTTTACACAATAACACAAGATGAAATATTTTAATCAAGCCTAATTGTTCTGCGATTAGGCGGAAAAATTAAAAATAATTAAATCCAAAATTTTAAAATGTATTTTTAAAGTAATAAAAAATATTCATAAACAAATTAAATGCTTGAGTAGTGAAGATTTTAAGAATTGAATTGTCATAAAATTCAAAAAATTTAGAGACTTGAAACTAAACTCAGAAAATTCTTATTTGCTTATAAGATACATTGTACACAAAATATTCATATTCCATTAGAAATAAAAATATTTTTTTCTTGGTGTCTTATCAAGTTAATATTATCAATTATATTTGAGATGATGCTGTATAACGTAAAAATTAGAAAAAATCATCCATTTCTTACATATATTATATCATAGGAAAAAACACATGACTTTACAATTTTAAATATTTTTTCTGGTTATAGTGATATATTAGAATATTTTTTTTAATGTTTTCGAAAAACCATAAAATATAATTTATTGTTCCAATAAAGGCTTTTAAAAATACACTCGTTTTATCACTTTTTAAGCCGCAAGTAAAATTAAATAATATATTTTATAGATTACTAGTCCCATATTACATGGTAATTTATCTTTTACTATTTTATTATGATTTACTGAATACTTTAATTTATAATTCAAAGATTCTACAGAGTTATAAACACTTTCTTAGTTATTGATAGTTGGTATGTATACTGAATCGATTTTCATACTACAAAAATAATTCCGATTTTTTTTTGTAATTTCAGAATTTAATGTATCTGCATAATATACTATGAGTATTCCTTTAATTGGTTTTAAAATATATCCGATAGTATCAAGTAATATTTTTCAACTTACCTATTGTTTACATTGGCTTCACAATATTTTTTTCTTGTATTTTTAATATATTAGGGCTTTGCTTTTTTAGACAGGCAGACCTAAAACACAGCCCAAAACAATTTTATGTCATCGATAAGGTATCTAATAGACACTTAAACCCAAAATAAACCCCAAAAGATGCAATACACCCACAATAGATTTAACAATTATATTTCATAAAAAAATGATTTCCTTATGGCTTTTCTAAATTTACCCATAGGTATAAATTATTACCGATTGCGAAAATATAAGCGACAAAAAAAATTCCTATCGGATTAATTTGTTGAAAGTTAGTTATTTCACATCTTATAATTTTTTGACGGGTGTGTTATTAAAAATGTGCTCTTATGTGAGAAACAATAAATTTGTTCCACAAAATATGTGCAAAAAAATATTAAATCATAAACTATTCAATTATACGATTTTTTTTATTTTTCTTAGAGAGATTAAAATGAAAATATGCTTTATTTTTTATCCCGCAGACCGAACAATCTTTTTTTATGCATAAATCCAAGTTTTGGAACAACAACCAAACACAAGCTAAAGACACAAGGAAAGAATAATCTTCCCCAAACGACCAAATGATTACATATGATAAACAAAGCCACCGGAAAAACATATAAAAAGACAATAGATGATGTTCTTGGGAGTTGTTCCGTCATTTGTTCCCAGAATGTGCAATCCGAATAACTATGATCGAACGGATCACCAACAATCCAATGAAAAAAGAAAAAAGTCGAGCAGTTGTATGTAAGAACAGTAAGCTGCCACGATAGATTATTGTTGAAGAATGTTCTGTATGTTAAGTTTACTAAAACTGTAATTGTTATGTGTGCGATAAAGGATCCCTTTTGCATTGTCCATGAAACGTTATCTGATACACCAGTTGGAGGCGAATTTCTTGACATGATGTATTTTATAAAATATCTCCTTTTTATATTCGGCTGTTTATTGTTTTGAAATGACCAATAAAAATATATTCATAATTTATTTGATTATTTGTTTTTAATTATTTTTCCAGCTACCCAAAAACACATCATAGTGTATTATTATTATTTAATAAGATTCCGATATCAAAAAACAGTATAAAAAGATAGCAATTGTATTTAATTGCCTAACTATATATAAAACTTTTAATGTTTTTAAATAATGGTTTTAAAATGATCAAAGAAAGACTAAAACAATTGAAAACTTAAATGCATATTTAGATGACATTTTCAATATATTCAATGCTTAAAAGTCATTTTATCTAAAATATACTTTTAATCGCAGAACTTGCTCTTTTTTTTCACACACGAAGATGGAAAGGTTGATTCTGTGATAGGCTTTATCAAGTGAATCACCATGGAATTTTTTAAATTATAAAAAAACTTACAAAAAATCAATTTTATATACCTGAAAGCTTAAAACTTGTGTTAAGCATATTAAATGGGACAACCGAAATAATTTGCATAGTTTCTTTTATGAAATCAATGCGGCATGATATTAGAATCCAAAAACAAATGAAAAAACACCAATAATTTGTGATTTAATAAAATAATTCATAAATCACGATACAGTCTTTTCCCTAAATCTCATCTAGCTAATAATCAATAATATAATATTTTCTCTAAATTTTTACGTTTAAAAAATAGAACGCGGTAAGAAAACAAATGCATAGATATTTTGACCAATAAAAAAATATCAATGTGCCTAATGCAATTTTTTAAGAGGAAAAAATATATAAATCATGTATTTGTTGTGTCATTTAATATTCATTTCTGAAATTAAGTTATTTATTCAAAATCCGGTAAATATAATAATTTTTTTTATAGAATTAATATAATAGTAAGTGCATAAATATAAAAAAGCTACTATTTTCATACTTAACAACTGTAATTATATTTGCACATAATAAAAGTACCTTATAAATCTTTCTTGCCGATTCTATATCATGTATCGAATTTATAAAAATCCGATTTTATTTTCTTAAATAATATTATGGTATGATAGAAAAAAGCAATACCGATTTAAATAAAATAAAAAAATTATTCAAGAGACTGTATGCAAAATATATACAAGATACGTGGCTTATTACTTTATGATACCAGAAAGATAAATCATATTGTACAGGCTACGTTTATACACAGATAATCAATTAAAAAATACATTTTTTCATTATTTTACTAAATATTCATCCTTTTTGGTTCTAAAAAACATCCAACTGTAACGACACATAAAAATAAAGACATATTGTAAAAATTTCTTTACTTGAGCACGTTTATACTGACATCAACAGATGATTTATACAAAACTCAAATTATAAGAAAACACGTAAAAAAATAATCTATCTGCGATAATAGTTACCTGATAATATTAGAGGCATTATTATATGTTTTAAGAAGTGTATGAGGGGTAACAAATTTTTAAATGCCTAAAATTGAAGTTTATGCTTACAGAATATAATTTCATATGTAATTTGTGACTTATTTTTATACTTAAATAAATATTTTTTTTTGCGAGCGCATATTCTTTTTACTTTGATTATCTTTTCTTCAATAACCACCTCAATTAGATGTAAGTTGAATGTGCCCTTCCTTTAGTCCCTGATTTGAATCTGCTCGTATATCAGATTTATTATTCTGGATAATTATTGATGTATTTTGTGATATTCTTAATCTCACTATGAAATTTTACGCAGTATGCAAACCAAAAAGTAATATGCTAGGAAATGGTGAAAAACTACAGAAAAAGGTGAAAAAAGAATCTCTTGTGCAACTGCTCAATTACAAAGCATCTATTTTTGGTTTCTAAAAATTAATTTTTAAAATAAAAGCATATTTTGGACCCCCGAGCGTTAAATGCTATTATTTTTTCTAAAAAGAAAAAACAATAAAAATTAATAAATATATTTGTATAATAATACCAAAAAATGTTTTTTTGTATTTTTGAAGAATATTTATCTACTAAAAATTATTTTACTTCTTTTTTAGCTTGCCTCAGATTATAAAGAGCATTTTTATACCTGTCCAGCATCCTATAATCGAATTTGTATGAAAAGTCATCTGTGATCCTAGATTTCTATTAAATGCTCCACAGTATTTTGTTCAGAGTAGTACTTATTGGTTCCATTAAATCATTTCCAGCAGTCAGTATAGCGTATTGTGTTCTTATTTATGCCATCAACATATTTTTACTTTCTGGTTTCTATTTTAAACCACAACAACTTTTTTTCTTAACGTATCATTCTTCTCCACCATATCAAGAAACCAAACACTCTGGATTGAATGCCTTTTATAGCGCTTACGTTTATAAAAATTGGACACATCTATTTAAACAACACATTTTCGATCGTCTATACGATCTAATGTTTCAATATATTTTAAAACTACTATATTTTGCGATTCTATAAATATTTACCATATTTTTTTATCATTAATTTCAAGTTCGTATTCTATGACTTTTGTTGAAGCTATTTGCATCCGAATTTATAGTATTAAAAAGATGGTATATATTAAAAGTCTAGCATTATAAAAGACATTTCCTTCAAAATATTTTTTCTTTTTGCTGGCACTTTAAAAATAAACTCACTGTTCTCATCACTACCTCACATGTTCACCTCATAACCACAGTATTTACATTTATTTATTCACTTTTTGGTCTTTTATGTTTAATCGAAAATAAGGGAAATGAAAAAAAAAGGTTGTGGCCCAAAAACGGCAGATATATCCCAATCAGCCCCTATTTTTAAATAAAAACAGTTTAATTTGACTGCGGTGTCTTACATAGCGTTTATATGAATTTCTGTTTTTTTAAGTATAAAGACATCAAAAAGGTAGTGAATATTCACTGTATATTACGTTTGAAATCTAATAGGAAATGCAGAAAAGAACGAAATAACAATAAAAGATCTAATATTTATTGTGTAATATTTTTCGGCTTGAAATATGTAGTCATATCAATAAATAATTTACAGTATTATACCATACACTATAAAATTGAATAGTGGGGTCTCAAAATAATATAAGTCGCATATTAAGGGACAATAATGTCAAAAGAGATTTTTTAAATACGAAAATAATAGGTTTGAAGATGATGTTAATCATTAAAAAGCCTTTGAAGAGAGGATTTTAATGTGGATGATATTTAAGAGATGTATAGGTTTGGGGAATATACTTGAGTTAATAAGTCTTGAAAGGAGAAGATTTTTTAGAAAGGTTTTAATCTGAATGATATTTAAAGTGGTTTGATAGGTTTGGGCAATACAATTAAATAAATAAGTCTTGAAAGGAGAAGATTTTTTAGAAAGGTTTTAATCTGAATGATATTTAAAGTGGTTTAATAGGTTTGGGGAATACAATTGAATAAATAAGTCTTGAAAGGAGAAGATTTTTTAGAAAGGTTTTAATCTGAATGATATTTAAAGTGGTTTGATAGGTTTGGGTAATACAATTAAATAAATAAGTCTTGAAAGGAGAAGATTTTTTAGAAAGGTTTTAATCTGAATGATATTTAAAGTGGTTTGATAGGTTTGGGCAATACAATTAAATAAATAAGTCTTGAAAAGAGAAGATTTTTTAGAAAGGTTTAAATCTGAATGGTATTTAAAAGTGGTTTAATAGGTTTGGGGAATACACTTGAATCAAAAAGTCTTGAAAGGAGAAGGTTTTTTAGAAAGGTTTTAATGTAAATATTATTTAAAGAGACGTATAGGTTTGTGAAAACACTTGAATTAATAAGTCTTGAAAGGAGAAGATTTTTTAGAAAGGTTTTAATGTAAATATTATTTAAAGAGACGTATAGGTTTGTGAAAACACTTGAATTAATAAGTCTTGAGGATGTATGGATAAAGTTTTTAATACGGAATGCGCTTGAATCAATAAATCTTTAAGATGTATAGAGAAAGTTTTTAATACGGAATGCGCTTGAATTAATAAATCTTCAAGATGTATTGAGAAAGTTTTTAATACGGAATGCCCTTGATATAATAGATCTTGAAAGGGTAGTTTTGTATAGAGGAAGATTTGTATAGAATGTACCGAAACAAGTATTAACTAACGTAGTTTATTGCCGTAATCTAAAGTCCTGTTTGGTAAAAAAAGGTGCAAAAAATAATAATACGATTATACCAATCCATTTATAAATTTTTATTTCACGATCATGTTTATATTATTGTATTTAGAATTTAAATAGAAGAAGAAAGTTAAAAATACTTGCTATTAAATCAAACCAATGTGTTATTTTAGTATTAGAAAAATAAAGATAAAGAATTTTATGAACTTTTGAAAAAAGCATAGGCAAAACGGTGTATTTAATTATTAGAAGATTAAGAAGTTTTACTTTCTTTATAAAACCAAAGCAAAGAATGGCCACATTTATTTATTAAAAGAGGATTAGAAGTTTGAATTTATGTGGCATGTGACATAACATAAAATTTTATGAAGTTCGGATTTCTTCAGAAAAAATATTCAAGAAAGTTTTTTCATCATAGAAAAAAATAAATTCTAGATAATCTTTAGGAACAACATTACAGCCACAGCCAGTATCCTTCAAACTGATATTAATATGTCTTCGGCATATATTTTTATATATAATATTAGTTTCAACATAAACAGGATGCGAAGCGAAGCCTGTTGTTAAAATATCTATTAATTCAAAGTAGCGTGAATTTTCGAGCAAATAATTTAAACAGTTGAATTCTGCACATCTATGTTGATTAAATATGTAACATATGGTGTTAACCATTTTTAAAGCAAGACCGCAGTATCTCATTTTATCAAGATGTCTTAGTACCAATAAAAGGAGTTCAATCCATTCATAGAGTATAATATGATCAATTGTTGATTTCAAATCGGGTTTATCTAAATAACTTTGAAGCTCCGAGAAAAAAAGCTTTATTTCATTTTTATCTATAAGATGCAATAAATATGCGAAAAATTCGTATTTGTTCAGTGGATTAAAGTTGGGTTTTTTATCTTGAAAATCGGATGTAAAGTTGATTTCTTGAATCTGTAATATGTTTTTCGAATTAATATTAGATTGATTGTAATATTCCTTTATATCATTATTTTTTGGATGCATTTTTGATTGATCACTAAAAAGTTGACCTATACAAGCATATTTACTATTCCTTGAATGCTTTATAAATAAGTCGTGCCTTCTAAACAATAAATCTATGGTTAAAAGTTTTTTCACGACATAATCATTATTAGCACCACCTTTAATACATTTATTTAAAGCTTCAAAAGCATCGATATATTTACCATCATTAATATATATCTCTGCTAAATATGTTTGTGGCTCGAGTGCTTTGGGATTATATTCAATTACTTTTAATAAAGTAGCTTTTGCAAGATCACTCAATCCCAATTTCATCTCAATATATCCTTTAAGAGACAAAAACGATACAGAGTTGGGATTCTTTGCAATATATTCATTTGTTATCGAATACGCTTGCTTAAAATCCTCTCTTTCGATTGCATCTATTATTTGTTTTCGTGTGATCAAAGGATTCATTGATCTTCTATTCAATTAAAGGGAATTTTAATTCATCTTATATATTAATTATCCATAATTAAAAAAAATTGTGCTGATTTAAATAGGCTTCCATTTTTAGAATTAAATGCACAGTCTCTTTTTTAAAAAGAAATTAAAATTCTTCAATAATATGCAAATTCCTAAATTTATGCATTTAACAGGCTCTATCATAAAATTAATATTTGGGCTTATATAAAAGTTGCCTTTTTATTTATTAGTGGGTTATCTTTAGAGTTTAATTTTATGATTTCTCTTAAAACATAATGGGATTGATTTTCCGTGGACATATCATGCCTATAAACTTATTTTTTCTTTTTCTCGACTTTAATAAGTTAAAATATATTTCAGGAAAAAAATTAGGGATTAACTATGTATTTTAATAAAATATTCAATTAAAAAAAGAATTTTTCTTTGACTATAATTCAGCATTTCTAATTAATTAAGAATAATGATCAATTTTAAAGTATTTAAAGGCTACATATTGGAATTTTTACGGAAAATATTTAAAAGAACAATATAATGTCTTTTTCCAATAAAGATATTTTGAGGTAAAATAAAATGATAAACTTTAAACTTGTAGGCCAATATGATATAAACTTAATAAATCATTTACATATAATTGAAATCGGAAAAATTAAAATCTCTTCAAATACAAAAAATCCATCAGATTTCGAATTTTATTCAAACCTTTACAAAAATAAATAACATTTTATTTTTTTATTTTAAATAAAGGATATACCTCCAAATAAAAAAGATTTATACAATAAAACGAATAAATTTTTTTCTAACACATTTAAAAAATAAAAAGATAAAGGATCATGAAATAAATCACCTTGTTAAACAATCCAATATTTCCCAAATTATATACAAGATTAAAAAATTATAGTGAATTTAAGTCTGATCGGTAAATAAATTGTATTTAATATGAATCTCGAAAGAAGGAGGGATATTGAAGAAGGCTTTGGAGAGGAGAAGATAGCCGAAAGTATAAATACGCTGTGCGTACAGAGAATCGAGCAAGTTGTACCTGGAAAGAAAAACGAAAATTACAACGATAAATCTAGCCTATAAATAAAAAATAAATTTAATATGACCGTAATTTAAACAAGAATTTATTTATTAGGATCATCTATCTTTCCCTTAATTTTAGATATAATTAATATAAAACAGAAATTCTTGGACTTAAATTATACGTAAAATTTACAAAACTTGACTTTATATTTCTAATTTTTGGAATGGAACAATAGATAAGATAATTCAGAAAATTATAACAAAAAAATAAATTAAATAACTTGATTTTTTTTATATTGATCAAAAATGACTTGAATATATGTTTTGATTATAAAAATTTCTAACAAATAAATTAATGAATAAAGCAAAATATTTTCTAGGTTTCATATAGGATTAAAAATAAAAATACAATCTTTTATTCATTATTTTGTTTTTTTGAAATTAATAGCTGTATTTGCAGAACCAAAATTTTTATTACACAGGAAATTCATAAAAAAATGAGAAATCTAAAGATTTAATCCCCCTTTAGTAACGTAAGAATATCTTAGTCCGCACATGATTGAGAAATTAGTGTTATTAAGTGAAACTTAATTATACATAGAGAAAATGTGGTTATACTATAGAGATGAATCAATATTTCCGTTTAAGGCTTATAAAGATTATAAAAGGTTGTATCTCTGTGCATAATTCCCATATTTATCTCGATGCTTAAGCTTTCATCAATAAAAACAATATATTCATATAAATGTTGATGACAATTTATATGCACATGTAAAAATAAACATATCGATTTCGTCTTTTTTTGTTCGGGAGATGACAAAATTTGTTTTATAAAAAGATAAAAAGTGTAAAATAATTAAGAAACTATAATAAAAACTCGTAGGCATTAAAAATAGTCACAGGAAATTTATTCAACTAAGAAATCAACCCATGTAGATATAACATGTTAGACATAAATCATTTTCAAAAAACAGAGCATAGATAATAAAAATTTATAGGGATATCTGAATATACGAAATTTGAGTTTATGAATTTGACAATTACCCTTAATGCAAGATTTAAAAAAATTATGAACAAGAGTTTATACTATGACATGCGTGATGTTTCCCAATGCTTATATATTATTATACAGAAACAATATTCATATATGCACCTCTGGCATTATATAAAATCCAGATATATTGATCAGAAAAATTAAACATGCATTTAAAATATAATAGCATTATACTTTGATCAACTTTATTGTTCCAATACTAGGGATAGCTAAAAAATTGTTGTATTTGTTCATAGATTTTTTTTATAGGCCATTACACTCTGCAGAAGAACGAAAGGCAATTAAACATAACCCTTTAAATGTATTATTCTTACTTTATTTATACGCTATTATTATACCGTATGTATTTAACAAGATTATGAGACAGTAATATACTAAAATTAACGTTCTTCTCTTTTATACTTAGTTTTGAAAAGATATACAGAGCGACGTTATACAATTTATGTGCAAAAAATATATATTATGAATATGCTTTAAATCAGGTGCTTTATGTAAAGAAAACCGAAAACAACATTGACTTTGAAAGGAACTGAACATAGCCAAATTAAATAAAAATAATCCTCTGGTTGTCAAACATTTATATTTTAATTATAAATAGCATGATGCACATATCTCAGTTAAAAAATAATCATATATAAATGCAAATTTATGCCTATAAAGTATAAAACCCAATATTTTGCTTATATTGTAAATTATGTTTGTTTTTTCTGTATTCGGGTCCGAAATAAGTATAATTAATTATTGCTATTTATTTTAGCGGATATTTTTAGGGCAGATATATTCAAAAAATTTAGTTAAAGGTCTGCGCGAGAATTCCTAAAGACATATATCAATAAAATATGATTTAAACGGTTTTAAAATGTCTTGAAAAAAGCTATTGGTTACATTCAATCCTTAATAATCATAATTTGTGCATGATTCTTTAATTTCTCTTGAAGATTTCATGCAGAATCTAAATGTCGTTGATTGTGATTACTAATATATTGAATATGCCTCTTTTGGGGATTTTTATATTTATTATCATGAATAATTAAGTATAAAAGTTTACTCTTGGTTTTTTTAATCAGAGAAACCTTTTATTGTAAAATATAAGTGTTTTAACCATAAATAGATGTAAAAGATGATATAATAGTTTCATATGGTCTTTTTTTGATAATATATGTTAATAGCGCCAAATTCATTTTTTTATATTAAACTATATTAAAACGTTTAAGAGAGAATAGATCTATCCGAATCAGCTTTTTTTAAGAATATAGAATGATTACAATGTATAAAATTATGAACGAAGTACAACTAATGATTATTGAAACGCAACTCACTTGTTTTTTTTGGAAAAATATAAGGAAACGATATATACAATAATTGTAAGTGTTCGCAATGGGCATAATTATGATCTCACATGGCGAATTGTATGTAACAAAAAGTAACCGGATTAAATTTATGATTTTATATTAGAAAAACAACATATCTCCTTTTAACAATAATCATGGTAGTTATTTTCACAGCTTTTTTCTTTCCCAGGTGGTTAGTATTTTATTTGTTGAGAAATGAATGAGAATATCTGCCAAATTTTATTTTATTTATTTAAAATGTGCTTTAATAACAGAAAATCCAACTTTTTTTTTGTTTTTTTTCTCTAATTACATTTTTATGGTTATATAAACCACGAATATCTTTTTTTACTGCATGTTTTGCAGCCTTTATATTATCAATAACAGTTTCTACATTATATACAGTTTTAATGAAGTAATATTGAATTTAGCAGACCAAAAAATATGTAAAATGGCCAATTAGACCGCGTTTACTTATATTAGATTCACAAGTAGACATTAATTTGTATTATTTAAGAAAATTGGCGTTCATTATAACTAAAAACTAACATATTCTTTACACAAAAAAAATAGAAA
This sequence comes from Rhyacophila brunnea, assembly GCF_057557595.1. Taxonomy (NCBI): domain Eukaryota; kingdom Metazoa; phylum Arthropoda; class Insecta; order Trichoptera; family Rhyacophilidae; genus Rhyacophila; species Rhyacophila brunnea. Next base: position 171,634 of record NW_028232789.1, read on the forward strand.
TATACTCCTAGCATAAAATTTTTGCATTGAGGCCAACTTACGCATATTTTTATTTATTTTCTTGTATGCATCTTCTTTTCAGCGAGTTCTCTTAATACTATTAGGAACTTTTAACTCTCTAATTTACCCCCGCGCGAGGTCATAAAAATTTCCCGTAATCAGTTTTATGCTTGTAAATTGAACCTATTTTACCAGGCGGTAGTGATATGAAGAGGATACGATATTTTCTAATTTCCTTCGCTGGTATATTATACTACCACTACTCTACAATTACCCATAACTTTATTTTATGTCGCTATAAATTTATGTCAAACTCAAAAATTTCTGCGGCTTCAATTTAAAATTACAAGCATCAAAAAATTTTAGGTACTAATAACGCAATAGGCGTTATTATTTAGAATTTACTGTCTAAAGATAATTTATAAATAAATTCAAATTTTAATTTAAATTATATTAAAATATATCACCCAAGAAATATTTTATTAACAAAAGTATTTTTTTTGTAGCCAAATTACATTTTAGGTCCATTTCATGATTCTTTTATATATTCTGTCATATCAGCTAATATTTTATAACGATTAAATGCGAAATTAAATCTCTTTCCAAATATAATAGAATGAAGGTCGATAAAATACAATTTTCTTTAAAAATTTTTTATAATTATCTATTAAGGTTTTAAGTTTATCATAAATGTTTTGTTGCAGTTGGTTTAGAAGGTGCCTTTCCAACGACTTCAGTTCAAATCTGAATGCACCCTCATATTCATTTTAATTTACTCAAAATGGGAAACATCATATAAAGTGATCGTTTGAAACTAGGCTGTAAAAATAAAAAAATAAGAAAAAGCGGAGAATTAATGGACAACTGCTGTCAAGATGCCAAAAAGTTTCCCGAAAATTGAAATGTAGCTTCTTTCACTCAGAAAAGATATAAGTAATGGATAAGGGGGGGGGGTAATGGCATATATAACCAGCAACGTAAAGTAGACAGAATCACATACCTGTCGCATAAAAACTACCTCTAGATAAAAAAAGTCTATCTCAGTGATCGAAATGGTGACTGAAAATATAAAGGATTACATGCGAGAGTGCATCATATAAGCAAAAGTTCATATATTCATATTCGAAATCCTTTAAAAAAAGATAAATGCGGGTAAATAAATAAAAAAATATAGTCTTTCATAATTGTATACAAAATAAACCAAGAAAAATAGACTTTAACCTTCAAAGAAAAATTTCGATAATATAAAACATTTTTTGTCTACATTTCATATTATTTTTTCTTTTACGAAGTATTTTTTAGAAGTAGATTTTCTTGCAGTGTAGAAAAAACACAAGTGAATATAAATTCTTATTAAGAAAAATATTAAAGGTTTTTTTGCATTATTTATTTTGGAAGCCCATAAACATCCTAGTTTATTATATTGCATATATCTTGATAGATAGATTACTTTCGATATAATAAATTATAAATAAATTTATTTTTTATATATGTGCACGTAAAAAAAGATGGATTAATCCGTCGAAGATATTTATAAGATTGATAAAGTTTTTTGTAGTTTTAACATCATTTAAAAACTATGGTATTCGAATCATTTTCCAATATCCCTTAACCTCAAGAGCATAATACTAGCTTATCCCCTTAAAAAATATAGGCAATATTGAAAAATTGTACAAAATTTAACATATTTCATACACTATAGACTAAAAATTGCGGAAAGATCAAACGACTATTTAAAAAAGCAAACAGATTATGATATCATACTATTTTTGATAAATTAACTTTTCATTTATAAATAGATTCAATGTAATGATTGTGGTCATCAAATGAGCATAAATAAATATACAAAATCTGTAGAAAATTCAACTTGGCGATTTTCTATGTGGATTTTTCACCAAATTAAGAAATTGAATTACTATCATGATGGATTCGTTTATTGAAGACACCAGTATAATTTTTATGCATAATTTAACAGTATATATAAATCTTTCATATCAACGCCCTATTTAAATGATTTATTCATCGGTTATAATCAGATAAATACCATATTAAAAGCAACTAATCGACTTAATGCAAAACTTTCAAAAACGAAATATTTAACAATCAATTGAGAGAACCAGAAATGATGGTTCAATTCAATGAAAAAATTCACAACTTCAAATTCAAAACGCATCGAATCGAACCGTTCACCTACAAATATAATTGAATCTTTCACCTACAACTATAACCAATTCTTTGTGTATTTTAGAAGCATTTAGGCATATTAATGGGGTTTAGCACTTGCATATTACAATCAAAATAGCTTCGATTTTAATTCCAATATTATGCCACTGTGTTTTCGGAAGATAACTATATGCTGATTAAAATGGGGCTTATCATAACTTGAATAGCTTCAATTATAATAACGTCACTGTATGCCATAAACACGTTTTTATATATGATCTGGAAGATATAAACACGATATTCAGATTTTTTAACAAGAATTTAATCAAACTATCAAAAAAGAGAAAGTACAACAACTGGAAGTGGATAAGGTTCTTAAGAGTTTTTTTTTTCAATAATCGACGTAATTAATTTATTCCCCTGAATCTTTTGTTTAATTAAATGTTGAACTTGTTGAATTATAAAGGTTTCAGTTTGATTTATTTTAGTTTAAAAATAAAATTTGATTATTTAATTATGTTACGAGCACAACTACAATATCCAACAAAAAATATTGGACTTTATATGTGTATTTTAGTATATTCAAAGCATTTTGCTTTCTACACGTTTTTTAATCTAAACCTGTTTAATATATAGAAAATTTAAAAAACGACTGTTTGTTCCATATAAACAAAAAAACCTTACTATTATAATTTAAACCAAAATTTTATTATATAGTAAAATTAGGTGCCCGTTTATTATGCATGAAATATAAATCTTGCAGTAAATTTTCTTAGGCTGTAAATCTATAAAAAAATTTTGATTTAGATTAACAAAAAACACCTTTCGTGAAGACATCATAGAATTTTTGCTCTTTAAATGATTTTTCGTAACAAACATATCCTTTTATTGCTCGTTTAACTTAGTTTTTATCTAGAAAACAAGTTTTTATCATAAAGAAGGCTTTTTGGATAGATAATTTAACTAAATTCTTCCCTAAACTAACATTTAACAGTAAAATAATAATTATTTATAATAAAATATTTTCTCTCGTATTATTAGAATTACGTGTCGGTTTGACTGTAATCTATGCAGCATATATGCTAAATTTTACCCATATTTTAATCAATTCCTGTGTAGTTTTTGTCATTTTTTCGCAAGGGTATTTATTTAGGATTTATATAGAATTCAATCATTTATGTATTATATGGAATGATTATATATATCTGTTTTTTTAAAGTATAAGCTAAAAAGTACCGATTAGATTCGTTTAAGCACAAAAAGCTCTAATTGAATGAAAAAAAGTAATATAATTATTCAAAATTCTAGATTTCCTCTCATTTTTTATAATAGTTTATATGTATCTTCTTTGACTCCGGCGTTACTCTGTAATTTTTAATGATAAGTTTAAATATTCGAAATGTGTTATTTAATTAATAATACATTCAAAAGGACGAAATATAATATATTAGTTTAACACAATCTTTATAGGAAAATATGTTTATTTTATTCGCCGATGATTAAATAATCCTGAAAATGTCAAATGATTCCAGTGATTCCGAAAGAAACGCGAAAATAAGTCAGGTAGCTTATTAAAAAATAAGAAAATATTGTAGGAATAAAAATTGTATGATTTTAGACGCAACAAAATCAATTAATGGCTTTAAAAAAAATATAGTTGTGATGGTTATAAAAATATTTATTGCATTAGATATATGATAGAGTAAATCTATATTACATACCTGAACTTTGCTCAAATATCTGTTTTTCTATTAAAAGAGCCACCTACAAAGAACTATGTGGGAATACGTTGGCATAAATCTAGGATCCACTGGCAGATTAATAAATAAGGTCAAGAAATCAATATCAGAACATCATAACCAACAATATGGTGAATAAGGGTGGGCATGAAGGCATTTTGTAAGCTGATGAAACAATTACATATTTTAAGGTTAAGTCTCTTCGAGAAATGAATCAATGGATGATATCTGAGCCTTGAATATTGTATACACTAGCGAATCACCTAGAAAACCTACGAATCATTTTTTCCCAATAGAACTAAAAAACATAATTACCGTTATTAATCGATTGTTCAGGAAGGGTTCAGTATATATATATACTGATAAATAGAAAGACTATAATGATAATAATTAAATGACCATAGCTTTTATGTATCCCGCACAAGTATAATTTTGCTACTCCAAATTCTTTAGTTCATGGGAAAATGTTGGATCATACGATAAAAAGCTTATGTACAGCTGAAAAAAGAGAAATATTAAAGAAATAAATAGTTAAGGCCTGTAAGCTGTTTATAATATTAAATTCAGATTATATAAGGCTAACTTGATTTAATTAAAATTTAAGGAGAAACCTTTGTGTATTTAATTATAATGAATCATCAAGTTCCATAATATATTCCAAAAATTTCACCTGATTTTATGCATTTTTTTATATTAATTTTAATAAATTTAATGGAACGGGAAGTTTGTCTATTCATCTAAAAATGTTACCCCCTTTATGGTTTAGGTATACATGAGGTTTATAGAAATTTAAATATTAATAAGAATATCTTTATTTATTTTTTGTAATAATTTGCCACAGTATACGTATGATTATTCACCCTCAAGAATTTAATCTTTAATTTTTTCTATTGGTTCAAAACATAGAGATACTAATTACAATATCCAAGTAAATCAGAGTTATCTTAGTGTAAAAATTATGTAAATAATAAATTTTATTAACAAAATAAAACTGTTACGTCAAATTGAAGATGGAATTTCTCATTTTCCCTATTGAAATAGACCCAAATTAATTAGCGTGCCTTTTTTATAATAAATTATAGATTTATCATTGACGTTTAACGTTGATTTAGTTATATATTTTTAAAATAATTTAATTCTTTAGTCAAGCTAATAGAAGAATAATTATACATCTATTTCAGAAGATAAGGAAGGTATAGTTTTTCTATATAATTATGCCCTGATAAAAAGACAACAGCAGATAGTTACAGGTATTTTTTCGGAGTTCAAATATTATCTGAGGTTTAAGTTAAAAAATCATACCCCTTATTTTCTGAAACTGATCGGAAATATTCTAGTTAAACAAACTCTTTTTTTAAGAACAATTCTTATTTGTATCTTTTTAAATAAAAAAACTTATCGATTAAAGGAAACATAATGTTTTTTTTGTGAATCGTATTTTTGTGATTCGGTATTTTATAGTCGAACTTGTCCCTGGTTTTTAAATGTCCAAGAATATATTTATGATTAAATAATCTTTTTATTTGATTGACGTAATCTAGTGCACAAATTATCATACAGTTTTCTGCCTTCTTCAATCACTTCAGTCCGCGTTTTCATGTCCATTTTTATATTCTTGAAGACTTCATACCTACAAAATACTGTGAATATGTATCCCTTACTTATGTTTTTTTCAATATTCCGGGCGGCATTTCTTATTTCATATATTTTGGTTTCGCCACGTAAAGCCTCTAAATATATTTACAACAAGTGCGCCCATTTCAAATCCTAGGGATACACAAAAAGCATAATTTGCGGCCATCATTTCATCTCTTGGATCAAGAGTTATGTTTATAAAAATTTCCGATGAATTAAAATACTCTTTGTATAAATTCGCATTTTTAGTATATTTAGTTATTTCTTTAGAATCAACAAATTTATTGCCGATTGGATTATTATTCATGTAGATCTTGTCTTTCAGATTCTTGTTGTCTATTTCCTTTTGCATATGTTTTATAAACTTAACCCTATGATTTACAGCTTTGTTAATAAGATTTCTAGCATATCCTTAAAGTCTGTATTCTTTCATCGTTGTTATAGTGTAGAGTTGAATAACATGTCTTTGCAAGTTGTTTCCGCATTCGAACCCAATGCGCCTAACACATAGTGTAGATATCAACTCACCACCATCTCTTGACTGATATGTTTCGCGATTATCTAAGTCTTTGTAGTACTTCTCTTTATTCAGACGGCTAGACTTCAAATTTGGACGAATTTTAGACATATATTCTTTTTTTTCCAAATCATTTAATCTATTTCTAGGTATACATTTGAATATTAAATTTTTCGCTCTTATTTTTGAAGAACTTTGTCCCGCTTCTGAATCATCATATCTTTTTGTCCCATTCACAGCATATAAAAAAATATAAAATGCAATTTTCGCAAAATAATTTATTCATGGTCAAAAAAAAAATTATTTTAAAGAAAATTTGATGATCGCCTTAATTAATTATAGATCACGAATATGATGGGTCAAGAAAGATCCCCACTTATTCTAAAATATTAAAATAAAGGAAGAAAATTTAAAGATCAATAATTAAACTAAATGTTTAATTTTTATTTAAAAACAATAATATTTATACAATCTAATATACAAGTGTTTTTTGTGTTTTTTTATTGAATTATAATTCTAAATCAATCAAATTGAGCACAAATCGTCAATTTTACTTTTTTTAATAAAATCGTATAAAAAATACGATCCTTTAATTGCATAATTTTATTATAACTTGATAAAAATAAAAGGTAAATTTTTTTTTAATTATAACTTTCACATGTGGTTTTTCATTTTTTAATCATCAGAATGATGATAAGAGTCGGAAAAATCAGATGCAAATTTCTGATTAATATGAATGTCATGCGTGTATATATATATTGCTTGATGAAGGATTTTTAATCAAATTATCGACACAATTGTCCCTTTTAATTTATATTATTCAAACTACAAATTTCAGCTAAAACTCACAGAAAATAATTTTTATATATCGGTAAATCTAGACAGACTTTATAAATAATTATAAAAATTATTATAATACCAGCTGGGTGGTATGGTTGAGTGGTTTACAAGTCGGACCCCAGTGCGAGGGGTGTAGGGTTCCACTTTCACCCACCCCACTAATTTCCGAAGCGAATTTACTCTAAAAAAAAATACCCAAGGGAGGGCCAGTGAACAGTAAAAGATAAACCATAAAGCATTGACAAGCCATGAGAAATAAGAGGTTGCTGTGTAAGCGGTTGAACTGTGCCTCCAGAATGAAAAAGATCCCACACCGCTCAGCAAGGATATAGGTAAGTGATATGTGGCTGTAGCTTGTAGCTCTTAACGATGAACAGTAGACAGAATCTCATTCCCTCACATAATGACTGCCGCCTATGAGAAAGGGCCCAATCCACGGTGATTATGGGTGACAAGAAGTGCTGGGGGAGTTCCACAGAGAGACGCATCAGTTAAGCAATAGTTCCTATAAGTATAAAGCTAACTTTCTAAAAAGTAATAGTTTTAAAACATAAATAAAGTAAATTCGATTATAATTTTTTTAATACCAGCTTAAGATGATATTTTTTATTAAATTTCATAATTTTTATAAAAAATATGATAAAACCTATAGTTATTCAAAAAAAAGGATCTGTTTAAAGATTAAAATAATATATTTATGAAGCGCAAAAATATAAATTAATTAAAAACGAAATAGATACAGTCAGGATCACTTTATCATAATAAAAAAAAATTTTAAGCCATGATATGTAAATTCCACTACGTACATCAATTAAAACAATTTTAGGCTCGTAAAAATTCAAAAAAGCACACTTATCTTACTTAAGTATATTGGTGCTCATATTTTCTTAATTTTCGAGGAAAATCTGTCACGAATATCGACGCTTTGGAATTTATATATTATGGCTTCGGCTTTTTTTACATGAGGAAAGGACTAAACACTAGGGTATTAAATACCACACAAAGTCACAGAACTATGTATCTAAATTATTATATTCGTTTATTTCAGAATTTTGTGCAAATATAAATTGATCTTTCGATGTAGTCATGTTTTTGGAGTTAATATAGCTGCTTAAACTGTAATTATAAACACTTTTTGGTAAAAAAAAACAGGGCCGTATATTTTTTACGATTTTATTTTGTATAAAAGTATGAAATTAAATTTATGTATTATATTATAAGTTCTATAAGCTTAAGTTAGCACATTATGTATTTATTTGTAGTCATAGAACCACATATATAGTATCTCGATATGCAGTAAAAGTATATTAATCGCGGCTTCTGATTAATATTTATTTATAAAAAAAATCTGTAGATTTTTTTAATGTGCTGTTATTTCCCGCAAAATACTTAGGATCATTTTGTATCCTATTTATATATTTTTTATGCGTAGACTACAAATCTGGAATAATATTTATGATTTATAGATTTAAAAATTCTTTATTTTTTGTTTATGCTGAATGTCTGGGTTAAAAGACAAAAAGGTTGCGTTTTTAAATAAAATACAAAATAGTATATATTTAAGGCCTTTTATATTTTTTTATTACAGAAAATTTAAAATATATCTAATCGCGTAATTATTCCTTTGACCATATTTTCAAATATTTCTTGTTTTTGATTCATAAAAACTTGTAAATTTTCTTTTTTCGTGTGTAAAATATTTGATTAAAATGCCTTGATTGGTTTTTTTATAATAAATATGTTTGAATAGAATAAAATCTATGAATTTAAATAAGTATAAAAACATATAATGCCTAAAAATGCTTCTTTAATTTTGTATTAGAACGAACATCCGAAAAAAATTAAGTTAATACGATTTCTTATCTATATAATTGGGTTTTCTAAATGAAACAAGAAATATACAAATCGATTTTCAAAAAATTTACAAAAAAAATCCCGGTTTTTCTGACAATCTTACGCATATATTCTATATTTATTGATGTAAAAAACAGAAAACAACGCTTTCCTTGGAAAAATAAGAGGTTTTAAAAATTTATTTTAACATAACACATTTATTAAAATAATTTGTTAAGTTGTACGAAAATGCTATAATTTATGTTTTTAATTTGTTGGGGGTGCTATTTCTTGTTTAATAAATGGTTTCTATACGAAAAGATATCTATCTTCGTGAAAATTTCTTTCTCTTGTTGTGTTGACTCAATTATTCAAACTATTTAACCATTATCCCCAAAAAAGTTAAATGTCACAGAGAAAAGGCGTTGAAACTAAGAGAGATATAACTTGTACCGTTTACATAAATAATACATCTGCTAAAGAATCTAGATTATTAGAATTTATAATATATTCATATATACAAAATAAAGGTTTTAATGTTGTAATATTGCAACAAAGGGTTTATTCATTGATACCTTTGAATAAATAACGTAGTAAGCTTTTTATATTTATTGGGAGGTTTATATAATTTTTGGCTCAGGAATTCAACCGTACCAGTGCATACATAACTATGTATTAAGCATTAAAAATCTAAAATTTTTTTTTAAAGTCATGATTAAACATATCAAAGAAATAATAATTTATTATTTTGAAATAAATTTTTCTATTGATTTTAAATGCTTATTCTAATCAATATGGAGTTAATTTACTAAGAAAAATACATATTAAATACAGTTTAATAATCTTTGTAATTTTGTTTTAAGGGAGGGGGGGTAAGGATATAAGTTCACTTTCCGGTGGGTAGAAAGACATGGTTCAAATAAATTATAACAACTATAACGTAAGTTTGGTAAATTCTTGTGTATTAAAGAAGAATTTAGCACGTGGAAACTTATTCAAAAGATACTAATTTTTTAAGCTTTTTTTTGATTCATTCAACTCAAATTATATCTTCAATAAAAAAAACATTTTTAAAGTTTTCTATAATATCGTGATTTTTTTTTGCCAGCTTCATGTGTACTTCAAGGTTTATTACTTCTCTATTTGTATTTCCCATGCTTCCTAATTAAGATCCAAAAAAAAGGATAAACTATCTGTTAAATCTTTTATTTAAATGACTTGGATTTGTATAAAATAAATTGTCCTTATATCTAAATTTTATATCTATTTTTCTATAATGTCTAGATACTACTGGTTTTAATTCAAATTTTATCGAAGCTCACAAAGAAATATCAGTAAAGATGGGCTCAATAATACAAGGCTCATATAAAATATCAATGATACAGGAGCGTAAAGATATTGAAAAAACTATGGATTTATACATTTCAATTTATACGTTGGTCGTGAAAGCGAAGCCTATTATATTAAATATTCGCTCAATTGTATATCTAATTTTCAAATGTTTTTCATCGTATGTGTATTAATTTCCTCAAGCTGCTGTGAATAAAAATCCAAGTGGATCGGCTCTGATATTATATAAGTTCCTGTTTATAGAAAAAGTTATTTACAAATATAAATTTACAGTAAGATAACTAAGGACGAAAAATCACTGGATTGTAACAAAAATATAAATAAAAAAAGCATTTTAGATGTAAAGTCTTATGATTACACATAATTCTGAATAAAGCGATGTAGTTGCTACAATAATATTACAAATCGACATATGATCTGGTTTCGTATATTTTTTGATGTGAGACTTTTTATCTAAATAATTTATATAATCACAACAAAATTCGATGCAATACTCTCCGCTTTTAAATTTAAGGCATAATTATATTTTTATAGAGCCACGCTTAACGCAAAAAGAATAAGAGCAAATCGATAAACTAAAAAAAATTGAATCATATTCTTTTAAAATGTAATTTAAATACCGTGTATCTTTTCTCAATAAGCGGATTATTAGGTAATAGATATTTGAGAAGTTTGGTTATGTAAATGGCGCTGATTAAACACAAGTAGTTATAATTTTGACCATGGAATGTATAAATGATAAATTCCCCAAGATTATTAAAGTACGAAAATGTTATAAAACAAATAAAATTGATAAAATCGCACATATACATATTTATCACATGCAAGTCTAGACTTCGTTACTTTTAAGTTTATGCATTCTATTATCTTACTGAATCTGCTTAAAAACTAGATTCTGCTTGATTTTTGTGCTGGTTCCCTGTATAATCGAGTATTTTTTAATTTGAACAAAGAAATTTCAAGTAAAGCATGCCTTGTATATAGAATAATTTCAAGCTTGAAACTTAAAATAATCATTTACTAATTTTTACGATATTTTAGATGAAAGAAGGTGTTTTCAATATGCTTTTATAAATGATTATTAATGAGGCTATCTTGTCTGACATTTTGAAGATAAGGCGATTCTGTATTACGCTAAAAACCATATAAAATTATATTATTGTGACTTTAATTCTTACAGAATTTGAATACGCAAAAACATTTACATTGGTGTGCATTAGTATAATACTTGACACTAGTGGTATATATGATTTTTTTTAGCTTGATATTAGACAATATAGGTGCCTATTATCTAAAAAAGATGAAATTTATAATTTGAATATTGATTTTCCTAAATTCATCTTAATAAGAAAATATTATTTTTGAAAGATTACTAATTTCGGGACCAATCAAATTTCAAGACATTCATAAAAATAAAATAAAATAAAATTTAAAATTTGTGTTTTTGTCTGTTTGGGAAATGAATCCGAGGTTGTATTATAATAATTTTAGAGGCCAAAGGATTTCCATAGCACTAATATACTATCAATAAAGGCGTTTAAATTTTTAAAAAACCAAAATCATAATAAATATCCAAGGCATAAATGAAACATATATTTTTTCCTTTAAAATGATGAGTATAAACCACATGAATTATAAAGAACAATTTAAATGCTAAATAAAATTAATATGGCATTTTTACGATGTAAAGATTTTTTATTTGACGTAGTTGATGGCTAATTATTTGAGGTTTATGGATATATGCTGTAAGAAACATATGCGTAATTTTATTAGAGTTCATATATTGTAAGCAAATATTTTTAGATATAATATTGGTCAAAATTTCTTAAAATACTTGTATTTAGAATAAAAGAAATTCTAGCTAGAGTGCCGCCTTGCATCCGATATTTTTTGTTTCATCAATAAAAAAGGGGTGCACCTATCATGTTTTTTTTTGAAGCTGAATTCGTTTACATTTATCTGAAACATCTGTAAACATATAAAAAAATTATTGTTGAAGAATACCTTTCGATACAAAAAACAATTTATAAGCATCGAAATTTTCTAATAAGAGTAAAACATAGTCTTTTACATTTTTTTGACTTTGAAGTAAGATTTTTTTCTATTGAAATGCTTTTGTCGATTCTTTCGACATAAAGTCTATGTATGTGAGGGGAAGATCAAGTACATTCATATTATAAAATTTAAATAAATTCCTTAAAAAAGCCCAATGATCTTTATTTTACCATAAAATAGATGTTATATACCTATTAGCTATAAAAGGCATTAAATTGTTAATATTTCTACCAAAGTCGCCTTTTGCTTAAATCTAAAGAGTTAAATAATAAACAATAATACCAAAGTCAAGTTTTCACCCTTTCCGACTCATATGTATTATATTTATCAGTTAATAAAATATAATATTTTATAAGCATTCAATTTAAATGACTTTTTGAACAAAATCTATACAGTTAAAATTAGAAAGATATATAAATAGGGGCAATTATTCATCAGTATGTCCCTGAAATGGTTTTTGCAAGCGAAAATATGTTTTGAACATCAAATAATAGCTTTAAAACCCTTTTAAAGTGATTCTGTACAATATATTATGATATTTTATTTAAAATGAACTCAAAATTTCAAATAAAAATGTATTTAAAATGTATTTTTTATATTTTATATGTTGCTCAATTTATATTACATTACAAAATAATTTAAAATTGTAATTTATATGTGAAAGCGATATTTTTTAAAAATCTTGCATCGTTAGATTGTATTTTTTTATTTAGAAATAATATAAAACAGGAAAGTCTGATAAAGGTTTCTGGAGGAATAACCACACATGTTTTTTTATGCAAAAAAAAATATATTTTTATAGTTTGAAATTTGAACTCATCTCATTTGAGAGAAGAAGAGCAGTTCTGAAGATAGATCAGGGAAGGCGTCAAAAGATGTATCAAGGAGTGTGCAATATTCCCAATGAGCTGGCCACGTCTAAATAGATAAAAATAATCTTAACCTATAAGTAAAAAACTATTCATATTTTACTAGATTACACAAGTCATAATATAATAAAACCACAATTTATAAAAGTAAAAATAAAACATCACATTTTAGTATTTTTAGAATTGACGCATACATTAAATTTTATCCATCTTATTTCGTGCTCGAATCGCCAAAGACTGAAATCAAGTCCGCAAAAATCAATTTTAAATGATCTTGTTCATAAAAATTTTAACTTGTGGATTTATTTATCCTTAAGAAGCTTTTAAATTGTCTGTTTATTGTACGTTTCTTTTTGCTTTTTAGCCCATTTTCAGAGGCTCTTCGTTTCTTAATTAATTTTACGCTTCTTTGGTGAACTCTCTCTTGTCTAGCAAGTTTGAAACAATTTCACGATATAAACACGTTCATGGTTCAATCTCTATTCGGATATTGCCTATTTATACTTTTATTCCAATATTCCATTGAAATCGGATATTCAGCTGCACAAATCAATATATAGTTTTTTGCTTTCCTTGATAAATTTTCTTTTTGTCAATACATGTAACTTTCTTTTTAAATACATAATGTCCAATGAAAAACTCAAATATAGACATTTTTTAGTTTATAGTATTAAGGTTAGTAAACACTCTTTATGAAATCATATATGACAGTTCCACTGGTAATCACCTCGGAATCCAGATCAACGATGGGTACGTCTATCACAAATCTGTACGATACGCAGATTATGTACACACAACGATAATTATATGTTTTATAATTAAATACACATAAATATATATATGGGCGAGGCCGTATACGACCTATCGCTTTTTTTTATTAGTTGAATATTGATCATTCCCTGAACAGCCGATTATTTTAAAATTAGAAGATCAAACTTGTAAATGATTATTGAATTTTAATTTATTACTGCTTTCTAATTTTGTTGTTTAAATTTAAAAATATAAGTAACAGCTTTATAATGCATTTTTAGCCTTTCCATCCCGTAAAAATTCTTGTTTCTAAGATTTTAGTGCAAAATATATATTTTTTTATGTAATTTCTGAATTAATTTGATTATTTGTATATATACACAAAAATACATGTCTTCTACTATATTATAACTGATATATTACCATATGTATATCCACCTACGAAGCTTTTTTAAATTACTGCCTAGATTTATATTTTATAGAAGCGATCTATTTCTTTTTATATAAATCACATATTTCGTATTGGTTTTATGCTTAATATATAACCTTTTGTATTTTTATGATAAACTGCGGTATTTCAATTAACCTTAAATTTCTTCCTACTTATTCTATCGCTTAAATGTGTTTTTATGGTATTTAAATTTTGCAAAATAAACTATTAATAAATTTTTGGGATTTTGAGAATTCGAAAGCTATATTTTACTAATTATTAAATATACCCCGAATGCCTGTAAAACTAATTTTGAATCTAAATGATTAAAATTTTTAATGTTTATAGTGAATATAAAATGATAAACTATCTGTAACCTTTGTATTTTGAGAAAATTGAAGGGTAAAAATAAATATCATCGTGTCAGTTTTTGACAATTTATGTTTTTTATGTGGTATTGACGATATTTTTTACTACTAACGCATTAATTTAAAAATAATTTAGATCTAGAGATCATATCCATCATTAATATCATAAATCCATCTGTAAAAATTTGGATATCAACATAATCTAAAATAAATTATGGAGTTAATCAAAAAAATTTGATTCCTTATCCCTGATAACATTTTAAAGCTAGATTTCTTTATTATGATTAGAAAATTTTGTCCCGTCTTATTATTATGATCAACTAATTTTTAAAAAAGTAAAAAAGGGAGATATTATAAATAAAAAAAAGTTAAACTAAATTTATTCGTACTTTTTGTGCTTCTTTTCGTATCTTTGATACCGCATAAGTTTTTATTTCCGATATTTTTTAATTTCTTGTTTCTCTAAATTAAATGACATAAATTGGGATTCGCTATATTTTAGCTACTTGTCTTTATCACTAACGCAGTATTTTCTATATTAGGGTAAGATTTAATCTGGGTTTATTCGGATTTCTCTTTTTGTAATATTTCTGATTTGGCTTTCTTCTTCATAATATCGGTATAAAATTTAATTACTCCTTCTAAAAATTCGTTTTTTAGCACTTAATCAAGTGGTTTAACGCTAAAGTATAAATTCAATAAAATAATGCACAAACAAAAATTTCTTGAGCAGTCTATTAAAAGTTCCAGGCTATTTCTTAAAATCGTCGAAAATAACGAGCATTTAAATATATTTATATGTGTGCCAATAACAGGTAAAACCTATTTCACATCCAATAAATATAACATAACTAGTTCTATGAAGTCTTTTCACTTACTAGACTATTTTAAAACACACAAATAGATCAGATTATGCAAAATATTCGATAATATGTTTTGGCTCTTATAATTTTATTTTTTTTGATTACATTGGAATTTTTATTATCATTTAAAGACCGATATCTTCCCATCTATGTTCTAGTTGGGATTTCGCATTCGTCTTGACTAATATTCTTGATAGATTCAATATTTGCATAAACTTCACGCCAAATTAGTTCATAAATATATCCTTGTACTCTATACTCTTATAATTAAAATTCCCGAATATATAAAAGTTGAATATATTCTTTTTCAACGTGAATTTTCTTTCTTTATAGACAATGAAGACTCTGGTTTTTTGCTTCTCATACCTAATAAATTTACCGCTTACATATCATATATATGCATATTGTCTAAAAATAATCCATAAAATTAAAAATGAGATTTTCTATATATTTGAATATCTTGGGTAGTATTTTTTTTCTATCGGACTTGTTTCAATTCTAATTGCTTTTTCTTTAAAAGATGTTCATATTTTTCGTTCCAGGATCATAATCTATTATTATGACTAAGAAACATAAATTTGCATTAAATAGTATTTTCATCAAAACGTTTCTTATTATATGAATAATAGGAGAATGTTAAAAAACCATCGATCTCAGAACAAATGAAAAAATTAATCAAATTGTGATACATCATAATCAAACCGCCACTATTCAATTGGTACACAATATTTAGGCATCTATTGATTCATTAAAAAAATTTTCAACATAGTTCTTATAAATAGTTATCCTATATAATAAAATTAAATGTATTAATATTACTTTGCCAATATTATAAAATTAATTGTTTTAAAAAATAAATAAGATGGTTTTTCAAGCGAAGAGTTGCCGCTGTGCAAATTCAAGTAATGTGCTTAAAAAACCTTTAGAAATAATACCATATATGTTTCATTGAAAAAAAATTCTTGTTCTAAAATTTTTCAATTAAAATGGGTATATATTTTTCTTTCTAGTCTTTTGCGGATTACGGAATCAAATAAACATATAAATATTTCTTTCTAATACCTTTTTGATAATATATACATGCAATCAATAAAATTTCATTTGGATCTAATATGCTACTCTATCGAATAAATCAAATACAATTGACCATACATATAAATAAAAGATCCATTCCACTATTTTCTTTTAAAACAAAAAAATACAACATAATTTTTTGTGCTAATAATCAATTTTATTTTATTCTAAAAAGAACATATTCGGCTGAATAAGTAATATTATCATAAAAAAGGCTTTATAAATATTTTAAAGATTTGTATCCCGCTTATCTATGTTTTATAATGATAAACACATAACTTCTAACATTTATATACGACTTATATTTCAGATAAAGTTGTTCTTATCACATAGAAAGCAAAAAAAGGATAAACTGACAAAAGTTATCTCAATATAAACCTCAGTGCAAGAAGTTTATGTTTAAAACTACATACAAAACGATCTTAAATAATAATTTTTGTGAAGCTTGTACATTCTGGTTTTGGGCGTCAAATAACTGTATTTTAAAAATAAATGCAAATATTCAAAATATTTCTTTGTAAAAAATAGACAATTATGCATGATAAAACTTTATACAAATCATGCATTATGATTTTACTGTGATTACATAACCCATTTCATTATCGAATAATAATGCTATATATTTTGGGAAAGGTTTAAATATTAATTTCAATAGCAATTCTTGTATTCTCTTATGGTATCTAAATTATCTTGAAAGCATAAGGAAGCTTGAAAGCTGGTCAAATTGCATTGAAACGACTTGATTTAAAATAATTGAATGTTATATGGGTTAATGTTTGATTTGACTTTTTTCATTGTAACAAACAGATGGCATGATGAAATCATTAGAAGATAATTCCTATTTGATTTTTACTATCTCTTCCTCTGCTAAATCCTATCAATACACCTTCTTCATAAAGACATATCAGGTCAAGAGTCTTTCTGAATCCTAGAGAGTTGATTTGAAAATTATGATTATAACATAATCTTTACCTCGATCAATACTTCATTCGTAAAATTAATATATTGAAAATTCACATTTATAACGATGAAATATAATCTCACCAATGATATATGTCGGAGTGGGGCTCTGTATTAACTGCAGATTGATTTTGAAACTTTTCGTGGGTTAAAATGTAATATTTGAATTTTTTGTTCTATAGGACATTTTTTGAATTATTTCTTAAATTTCATTAAAACAATTAGTTAAATTACATATTTCTTTGTGAAGGTTAATCGGCATATATTGTAAAATGTTATATTATTTAATAAATGATGCTTAAATTTAGATTAAATTAATTTATGAAGGTTTTTTGTAATAATAACTATTTGAATTTTTCACTAATGTTAATTTTAAATTGTTTCTAAATAAAAGACTACACTTTTTTGTGTATTTATTAACACCAAACATTTAAGCAGTTTAATTATAGAAGCCTTTACCCTGAAACCGCCCCTTTATATATTTTCAGATGGAAAAATACTTAGTACGACTTTAATGTGCTATCAGGATTCATATTTAAATCTTTAATTCATGTTTACGCCCTAAATATTAAACCATTAATATTTTAGAATTTAATAGACTTTCGCCTGTTTATATATATAGTTTTTATTGTTGTTTTATTCTCTTCTTATATTGTAATGCGAAATAAAACACCATAATTTAATGTTTATAGGTCAGCGTAGAAAAAGGCTATATCTGTAATGTAACTAGAGCCTGGTTTATGTATTATTTTTACTTAAAATTCAAAAATGTACAGTTAAAATTAACTTACCAATATTCTTTGATTTGTGAGGCTTCTTCGAATTCAAAAAATTTGATGGTAAAGTTCTAAAGAAATGACAAATCATGATAACCATGATCTAGATCTATTTAATACTAAATTATATGCTGGAATTTCGAAATTAATTATGAATTCATGGTCAGCATGAAATAAATATGCTATTAAAGAAAGCTATTATCGGTGTAGATAATATACTTAATTGTAGTAAGGTTTTATTGTTTATAAATTTCGATAATGACACCTATAAATACATCATATACTAAGTCATGAAAATGAAATAAGGTCAATGGTAAGGGTAAGTAATATATAAACATAACAATGATAAGATTGTAATATGATGCATGAAATCACAAGAAAGAATTTAAGATAGTTAAATAAGAAAACCCGAAAATTTTAATGCTTTTCATTTTTATAGAAATGAAATCAGATAATCATGCAATTTTCATAAATTTTTGTATGTTTTTTGCTTGTTTACCATAAAAGATACAATTGCAATATTTTAAAACATTATTTTTAGTATGCATAGTGCAAGACGAGTTCCGATGTAGTATATTAAATCCCTTTGAATATATTATTTATAAGAATAATGTTTCGCTGTGTTTAGGATCACAATGAAAAGAATGCCATGTGCTCCTATTCATCCAAGCCTTAAAATAAATCTTTGGTTTGTGAACAATTCTAGAAGAATTAACATATCAGTCGATATACTCCTTAAAATTTGATTAAAATTACATAATTTTACTTCACTAATACATTTCACAATGTCATCTTAATGTAATTTATTAGTGAAATTATTTAATGCATCATTATGAATCGACTAGATCTGAAATAGATTAAAATTTAGATTATGTCAAAAGATTTATGATGGATTAAAATATATAGATTCAATCAAAACATCATTAATGATTAAAATGTTTTGTGATTCTTTTTGAAACAAATTTGTGAAATTTTTTCGCATTCTATCATGATTAATGTTGAAGTATGAATTTATTATGCTTGAAAGTATACGACTTACGTAATATAATATTTGGTTCTATTCAAAATGCATAAAAATATAGGACTTACGTAATATATTATTTGCCTCTATTTAAAAATATACAAGATCCTTGAATAAGAATCTTTTCTTCATCACGAATTGATTATAATATCATCCTTAGATAAAAACCATTGAATCTATCATTTTGAAAAAGGAAAAAGGGATAAAAATTTAAATATAAATATGTTGAATAAAGCAAATTTATGAAATCTGAAATGGAGACCAAATATTTAAAACATTCAAAAACACATCATGGGCGTTTAATAAATGCACTAGGACTGTCTCTTAAATTGTTTATGTTTGTCACGTATTCAACCAACACCAATTCTTCCCTCGCTGATAGTTACACTATTAAAAATTTTATTGAAAAAATTGAAATGCACATTAAAAAATCAGAAGATCTATGTGAAAAGGGCATCTTTATGCAGCTTTATAAATTTGAACCTAGTAATGATCATACGAAACCTCAAGTGCAATCTAGAGAAGGTCTCATGAAAGCTTTAACCGGAATTTCTAAATTAAATACCTCTACTTGGAAGGTTAATAGTGATTTTATCATTATAAAGTTTAAGGTGAAAGATTCTAGTGTTTCAAAATGCTATAAAAAACCCAGCAAGGAATTAAAAGAGGCTGAAGAGGGGGTGGGTCTTGGAGTGCCAGAGAATACTAGCGCCAGTACTTCTGGGACTAGTGGGAAAATTCCATATGAACAGAAAGACAATGTTGCCAATACTAGTTCTAAAGATGCTCTTAAAAGTAAGGTTGATCATTTAGCGGAACCATCTGGTGATGATGACCTCATATTTTCTGAAGATGAAGCCAGCAAAATTAACGAAAATATTTTATTGACGCTAATTTCAAACATAAATAGCCTAACTGAATCTGAATTCACCGACGGAGAAACTAGGAATAGCGAAACAGATGATTTTTTTATCAATATAAAATATAAAAATAAAACTAGTCTTCAGAAAGAACTCAATGATCAATGCAATGATACGTCTAAAGATGATAAATCTGTTAACATAAATGCATTTAATATTGAAATGGGGTCAAGTTTTGTATTTATGATCGAGAAAAAATTTTTTTTTGAAATGAAATCCACGATTCTCAAAAAACTATTTTCATTTCTCTTTAATTTCGAATTTCTTAATAATTCGAATTTAAATATTCTTTTGATAAGCAATATTGAATATGAGAATACATTAATGGTCGGTGATCAAAAAGAATTTTATTCGATAGTGTTGGAACATGATTTAGACACGGAATTTTCATTCAATAAGTATAATAAATATGGAACTACCAACATTTGCAAAAGATCATCAGACGATCTTCTTAAATTGAGACTAAGTACACCACTTCCTGAATTCAAAAATCGGGCTCCCCATTCTACTCCAGAGTCAATGAATTATCTTAAAACACTCGATACATTCAAATCAGCTTATTTTAAACTATTCAAACATTCCTTTGAAATGCATTTGAATGTTACTGAAACATACCCATATACCCTGAACATTGAATATTCTATTATAAACATAAATCATAATTTGAATTACAGTTATAACCTTACTTTAGAGGGCTCTAGCGATAAATCATATTACGAAGTTTGCTTAGAGGATCTAAGCGCCAAATCAAATGATAATAAGAAAATTGAGAAGCATCTTCCTAACTGCTTGCCTTTATTTAAAATGTCAAAAACTAACACCCCGGTCGAGCTTTCTAATTTTCTGATAAATGTAGAAGCTATATTGATAGCCATATTGGAAAATAGGGCGATACCATATAACACTTCTAACTATATGAGATTTTTAGAGCCTGATTTTATCTTCACAAGCAATGAATGTATAAAATCTGTGCCGCTATTGGGCATAAAAAATCCTTACTCTTCAGTCGTAAATTTGATACGTGATTGGTTTGAATCGAGAATGCAAAATATTTCTGTTTATCGCCCTATTTTGAATGAAAGTAGGAATGAGCCAGTAGATTCTGCAAATATCGTTCAAGACAATGGCATTTTCGATCTGATGAATTGTCCATTTTTCATTCATTTTCTTAAACACAAAAAAATGCAAATCGTTGATCCAGGTGCCTATTTATGTCTTGAATTTGACATTCTTGCGATTATAACAACTAAAAATCATGAAAAATATTATATGGCATTGAAGAAATTAAGAAATCAGTGCATAGATCACGAAATTCTGCAACAAGAAATGGACAATTTGCTTATAAGATTAAGAGAAAGATTTTTTAAAATAAATACCACAAGCCTCCACGAATTCCAGAGTTTAAATTCTGGTTATATCTATGACATAATAAATATTATTGAAAATTTGAGAATCGAGTTATTGTCAGGTGTAGATAAACTTGATTTAAAAGTTATGGGTATTAATGCATTAAAGAATTATATGATTAGATTTACAGAACAACTTAAAATAAAAGAAAGTACATTTCAAGAAAAGAAAATCATTAAAAAGACCATTAATACGGCGGAAATTGAATCTTATAACAAAGAAATTGGAAGTATGTTTGCTGAAAGTCTAAATTTGATGCTAAATAAATTTCAAAAGGGCGAATATATTTTGATTGGATTCATAAAATCTTCTTCATTAGCACCAGATCTTGAAATATCCAATGTTAAAAAAGAAATTAACAAATTAATGGAGAGTATAAACGCGAAAATAAAGACTGTGGATGATGCTAGTACATCATCTTATGGTCCTCCTAGCAAAAAAAATCGAATTCATTAAAAGTTATTGCATGTCTATCGTTTTTTAATGCTTATACATTAGTATTCAGACACGCTCTTGGTCATATAAATTACAAATATAAATACAAAAACCTAATAAAAATAGATATTTTATTTTATAATTAAGCAAAAAAAGTCTAAAATTTAAATTATAAGTCTTTATATTGCCTCTAATTGATTTAAAACCTTTTCAATAATATAAATTTGTTTTTAAATTACGATCTGATGGCTATAATAAATTTAAAAACTTAAATTCCTTCAATAAAATCTTCATATTTAGGATCCAACTTCTTCCATTGATAATGTTATCTATATGCCCTATATAAAGGCAAAATTAGCAAAATATCCTTAATAAATATAATTTACATTTGTAATCATCTGAAATGAAAACCCTGGGTTATATTTTACACTGAAAATATAAATAAACGGGGTTTTTTATACCTATATTCATTTTTTTTAAATATTTGATGGCTCAAGATTTTACGTGGTGAATCTTTAAAAAAGATGCCATGGATATTAAACTACTTTTGATATTAAACGCGCATATCATTGGAATGAAGCCATAGGTTATTATATAATAATATTACACTCTCATAATGATATTCTTCATATATTAAGTGTATGCAGGTTTTGAATACATGATTTAAAGATGTTTAATATTTTTGCTTCTAAGTTATACTATAACATTTCTTATATATTTTTGAACTTTCTTTGACAAAAAAATTATGCGTTTTTCGTATCTTTAGAGTTCAGTAATTGAAAATATTTTATGGGTACTTCAGTATTTAGATACGTGAAAAACATAATCATGTATATCAAAAAAATTTCTTTAACGTGTCATACTAAATAATTTTCTTGGATAAATTCAAATATTAGCACGATTAAAAGTGTAATAAAGATATTTCATGCATCATGGACCCCTCTATAGTACATATTTTGTGTGCTGATACATTTAAATCTTTTTACACCATCGCATATTTAGAAATTTTTTTCGTATGCCAACAAAAAACCATATGTTTAAAGTGGTCAACTTTTGGATAGAAATAACTCAAATAATATGTTATAATGTATAAAAATATAGACAACTTTTAGAGCGAGAATTTTTATTTGATGAATGTTAATTGAAGAAAAATCGACTAACAGATATTCATTCGATCGGCAGAA
Organism: Rhyacophila brunnea; assembly: GCF_057557595.1. Lineage (NCBI taxonomy): Eukaryota > Metazoa > Arthropoda > Insecta > Trichoptera > Rhyacophilidae > Rhyacophila > Rhyacophila brunnea. Next base: position 194,823 of record NW_028232789.1, read on the forward strand.
ACCGTGGAATTAATATTTTGGCACTTTTTTTTTAACTTTGACATGCAAAATATAATTTAAAACTAAGTAAAACCATAAGATAAAATAAGGTATCATGTTATAATCAGTGATGCCAACTTAAAAAAACCTACATAAAAAAAATTAGTTGATGAATTTCGCGACAGTAAACATGTAAAACCCGACATAAACCCTAGAAATATGATATTTAAAAGCTACATAGGAAAATAAAAATACGAAATAAGATGATACATTGAGAAAAAACGTCAAGAAGATGACTAAAAATAAGTGTCGGCTAAAAATCTTCTAAAAAGCCCTAAGAAGTTTTGCTTGGACAAATCAAAATAGCATTAAAAAAAAATTCTGGTGATAGGGTGATTTAGACGGTTAAACATTTAATTGATGAAAATTATATTTATTTTATTATACCCTCCCCCCGAAATCCCCTGATTACTAATTTAATTATGGATACATTTGATTTTTAGATACTTATAGTTGTTTAAATAGAACTCTTAATTTATCTATAGAAAGCTTTTGTTGTTGAATCTTTCCATATCATAATGTTTACGATCTTTTTTTCTAAAGACTGATTAGCTCAAATGTATTCTACAACACCCTTTTGTATATATTTTATATATCTTTTTATTTGTGGGTTAATTTTGGTATGCATAATCTAGATTTTATCTATAAACATTGCGTGATCTATTTCCCGTGACCACATCATATCTATGATCTTGGCTATATATTCCTCTCTTGCATCTTCTTAGATACCTCTACTATTTTAAATACCTTTATCAATTTTTCGCCCTCAATCCTACGATTTGTAAATATGCCACGATTTGGTTGTGAATTCTAGTTCTCTCACAAATATCAATTTCATAAATTGCTAATTAAATTCAGTTTTGAACGAATAAAAAAATATGCTTAGTCTGAAAATAAGGAAAAGGATTTTGAAATAAATTAAATACAATGTTTAACGCAGGAAAAAAATACGCTTATCTGCACAAAAAAAAGGAAAAGTATCTAAAAATAAATACATTGTGAGCGGAGGAAAAAAATACGCTTATCTACACAAAAAAAAAGGAAAAGAATTTTAAAATAACACCTATAAATATATAAAAATACACCTAAAATTATAAAATATAATAATGATCAATATAAACATAAAAAGATGTTTAGCTTTAAATAAATTATTCGAACATATAATCTTCAATAATTCCTTTAAACAACAATAAATACTAAATATTTTATAATTTTTATGACATGCCATAGATTAAATACTTCGATTGTATTCTAACTAATTAATCTTAAAACTATTTACGCATCATATTTTGCGGGACGAACAAAGTGTAAATACTATAATAATTAAATAATTAATAATGGTTAAAATTTCATTTGGTTCTGAATAGAAAAAATCAAAACGCTCATAAAATAAAAGCCGCAATATTTTTTAAGTTTTTGATATTTGAATGCTTATACATTATTTATATGAATAGAAGCATATATCATAGATATTTTTGTACCATTTTATAGACATAACGATGTTTATAAAGAAACATGATTTCTCATTCTTTTAAATTTACGAAAGTAGAATTTACCAATTAGTCGATATCCTGTAGATAAAGCCTGGTTTGTGAACATATTATTTGATTTTGTCCAATCCAAATTTTTTTTTAGCAATATAGGGGTGGTTGCCAAAAGGTTATGTTTTAAAACTATTTGTGATTTATTATCTCGTTTACAACCCCTTTATGAGCTCATGCTTATTTGTGGTATAATTTAATCAATGAACCCTTACATTAGACAGATATTTGTTTTCTTGTAGGTGATTTTGAAGGACATATTGATAATCCTTTGAACTCTCTACTTCTGTGTCATGGTTCACTCATCAATATCTTTTACATTCATTATACTAAACATAGTTTATTTTCCGTAAAAATTAAATAATTAAAGAATATATTTATTATGCTTAGAATTTTGTTGATGTTCCTCTAATAGAAAAATTAATTATAGCTTTCCAGATACTTTATTTTTTTCTGACGAATTTATCAGACATTAAATTACACATTTTTATTTTCTTCTTCGCAATTTATATCAGATTTTTTTTTAAATATGCACCAGCGGAAATTTCGTGAATATTTTTAATCTGTGCATCCATCTTTTGAATAAAATAAATTGAAATTTAGGGGAAAAAATTTAATCGTATAGGATTTTTCTCTTCTATGCAGAGATTTCATTGAATTTCTTTACTTAGGAAATATTTTGAAAAAAATATATTTTAGATTGTAATTACTCTGTTTTAATTATCTAAATTTTGGAATGGTATTTTTTATTTATATATTACACACCTTTTTGTACATTATTGTTATAAAAAATAAATTGTCATTATTTATGGACGCACATTATCATTTTTATATCTAAAACTTTCTTATCAGCCTTTTTTCGAGAAAAAAAATTCTTATCGCAATTTTTTAGAGAAAAAATCTTCCCTGTTTACTTAAATAAAACCGGTATTCCATTTTGTAATACTTTAAAAAAGCTGATGATTTTTTTATGAAAATTTGTGCCTTTTATTCCATTTTGACTCTGTGAACAAAGAATTTTCCCATATTTATCATCGAATATACCTCTTTTGTAATTTCTTGAAATAATTGTATTTGCCCGTTAATTTAAGTATATTCACTAAAAATTTGTCCTTTTTACTGGAATATACTTCTTTCATAATCATAAAGGGTTTTAAAATATTTGTATTAACTTATTTTTTTATATAATTTCGCTAAAGAAAGATACTTATGTTAATTTTTTAGGGGAAAGTCCGTGTTTATTTGTGATATTTCCTTTGTTAATTATTGATGCATTAAATTGATGGATAGGCATTACTATATATGTTAATTAAGAATAAGGGTGAAGATACCAGTGGTATTTAAAATCGAAGTATCAAGAACTTTCAACCGGCCTGTAACAGAAAAAGAAAATAAACCTTATGTAAACTTTCAATAAATATAATTTTTTTGATTTATCAAGCCAACTATTTATCACTTATACGTTTCTTAACATAAAAAGTTATAGAAGAGAAATTAGGAAATAGTATTCTATCTTGAAATTTTATAAGTTCCTATAACAGGTTTGTGTCCTGTTTCGTAGTATAAAACATCCTTGAAATGAACATTCTGCACTATTCCTTGATATAAAATTCGAGAACAGTATCTCATGTGCTCGGATTTTTTGCTATAGTCGCCCGTTGGTGAAAATTCGATTTCCGAATCCTTAAATCCATTAAATAAATCCTCTATGTGATTGTATAGAAAATCAAAGGGCATTATTTTATCGTAGTCCATGTTATCTGATAGGCGATGCAAGTCTTCCTGTGATATTCTCAACCCGGTGTCAAAATATCCAGTTAAAAAATTTGCACTATTTATCTGTTGTAAATTTGAGTAAACTGATTTTTCTATATGATTTTTAACCGAACTTGTATCTGGATTCTCGATATCATTTTTTCCGAAGTAATATTTACCATTTGTAAATGAGAGATCTTTATTTCGAAATTTGAATCCTGTCTGTGTCGATATATTTCGATTAAAAAGAGTCTTTTTGTGTTTATCTGTGTATAAGCCCATAATTTCATTGGATACTTCTTTTTTAACGAAAAGTAGAATACCCACATCGTGTGTGAAATTCTGTGAAAAGAGTATGAAGTTAGGAGAATATCTTGAAACTTTGCGCTCGAAAAAGCATTTCCATTTGTTTCTTTCTGTTTGTTTTTCATCAAAAAATAATTTCTTGTATGAAGTTGATATTTTTTGCAAAGACACAATAAAAAATGTTGTTTCATCCTCGATATCAAATTCAAAATCGTATATGTCCGAATATTTTTTATCATTTATGCACCAATTTAGTATTTTAATTTGGATATAGCAATCATCATTGGATTCTCTATTCTTCTGTTGCCCATTAATATCATTTCCTAAATATTTGGAGGCTTGTGAGAAGTCGTCAGATATATTTCTTTTTTCAAGCGCATGTTCGGGGATTGAATTTTGATGTTGATGATTTTCTCGAATATTAACTTCTATATCTTTTTGCAAAATAGTGTTAATAATTTTGTCTTTGTTTTCATCCGTAAATTTACCACTGATTAGTCTATTTGCATTAATCATCAAGTCGTCAAGTAGTCCCCCTAAACTTCTTTTCTCTCTCAACGGTAATTCGCTTTTTAGAGAATCTGTTCCCGAGTAAAAATTACTTAGTGCATGTCCATTTTCAACAAATAAAATTCTAAGAGTGTCCAGTATATTTTCATTTTTGTGATATTCAAAATTATTTAGGATGTAGTATTCAGTGATAATATATTGGGCTACATTTGTTCTATCTAAACAATCTAAACATGAAACTCTAAAAACAATATCTTTATCTTCAAATTTACTAAATACGGAATCCAGTTCCATAAAAAGCAAGTTTTTTAGTTTTCTATAGTCGTTTGTGTATTTATTTAAATCAAAATTTATATGGTCAATCTTATTTTTCTTTAAAAGAAATGTGTATTTATCTGTCAACTCTTTTTCATCTTCTCTAGAATTACTTAAGAGATTTACTGCAAGTATTTCTTTTTCTGGATACATTTTCTTTATATTATCGAAATGTCTAGAAAATGCTTCATTACTTACATCAATTTCTCTGCTATATTTTAGTTGTTTTCTCAATGGATTTTTATCTTGATACCAAAACAATGGAATCGAGCCTCTAATCAGCGTGATATCAAAAAGCGCTTTTTTCGCCGCGCTATCATAAATTTTAACATGTGTTTGAACAAAAAATGAGACGTTTCCATCATCATTTACACCCCGACACAAAAATCTAGGTCCTATTTTTTCTGTTGAAATAAGACTGAGTATTTTTATCACAAAATTTTGATCTTTAGTCTTTGTTGTTTTAAAATATCCACAGAAGACGAATGGTATCATTCTTACGTTTTCTGGAACTTCTGTATCCAATGTCTCAATATCAGAGGACCAAGAATCGTCATCGGAGAAAACCAAATTCCTGTCATACCACGGTTTCCCTAAATCCAATAACTGATCGTTGTATGAAGATGTCGAAATTTCTTCACTTATATGTTTGAATCCGCATGAGTTGTCCGGAATATCAGTTTCATATACAATATTATCGGTTACAGTCTGTTGGTTTTCCAGCTCCATGATCACAAGTTGATTTAATTTTCTATCATTTTCAATAGAGGATGTAAAATTGACTTGCATAATTCGATTCCATTTAAACCGATCGTCATCTATATTTCTACTGCTATAATAATAGTTATTGTTTTCAATAAATAATGAAATTGATTCAGCTTCCTTTTCTACATATTTATTAATCACAGCACTTCTTCTTATTTTTTCACCGATTACGTACTTCACTTTAATTATTTTATATATTTTTTCTTCATGTTCTGGATTCATATTTCTAGTGCACATTGTTCCTGCCTGGTGGGATTTTTTAACATATAGAAGAACCTTACAGTGCTTTATTTCAATGATACCAATTATTGCATCAACATTATCAAGGTGTCTTGTTGTTATTTGATTGATATTGTCTATATCATCAGTGGACTCGATCTCAGCAGATAAGTTAACTATTACGGGATCTTTATCATCAAAACATATTATGTATCTATCTGGTACGTTACTGCTTCTTATATGATTCATCTTCAATTTCGGATTCCTCTTGTTCTTGTTTAATAAAAGGGGTCGGTCATGTATTATATCTACATATTTAGGGGCAACCAATGATATTTACCCCGTTTTGAAATTATGTTTTGAAAAACTTTATTTATTTAAGCTTAAATTTAGATATCTAATAATCCTGTCAAAAAAATTCGATGAATTCTCCTAATATGGATTTAATTTCGTAAATATCATAATCAATTTATAGATAAAAATCTACAGTAGTACGAAATAAAAAATTAATCACCAAAGTATCCAAAATTGATAAATTAATTGAATTTTATTGATCAATTTCTTTAGTTTAATGAAAAAGGCTGTTCATCAAATAGCATAAAAATTAATCAGGAATTTCTATTTTTGTATCATATGATCATGACTTTGAATAATTATGAAAAATACTACAATATTTTATTTATATGGATTTTCTATATTTTTTCCAAAGTTTACTATCTTTATGAAGCGTTTATATTCGAAAATTAAAAAATATAATTTGTTTTCAGCGCTCCTTTAAATGAAATACGATTTGTATGAACATATGTTTTTGAAGAATATTAGATGCGCCATACACAAAAGATTATACTACACTTATTTCTAATGACTCAATTTAAGACTCGAAAATTTAAATATAAGATGCCGAGATAAACACTAAAACGCAAAAATAAATATAAGAAAAATTAAATAGCAATGTTAAAACTTTTTTAAAAACATCTTTTTTCAGTAGTACAAAAAAATATAAAATCAGCCGGAAAAAACTATCTTGAACAGCCAAGCATGAAATCTTTACAAGTCTAAATTTTATATTGAATATATTTGCTTGATAATTTTTTTTGTAGGAAAAATTTAAAATCTTTATTTTTTAAAAATCATTTTATTTATGTCATTTGATTATTTGTTTATTTAAACTTCGTACGATAATCACGCATTATTAATATAATGTGTATTTACAAACATCATTAAATCCTAAAATGCCCATAAAAACAAGATTTATTTCCTATTTTTAAACATAACTAATACCTTTTAATTTCTATTTCTCGTTAGCGCGAATATTTATTAAATTATTTATCATCTACCCCTCTGGTTATAAAACTGGTTTCAACATACGAAAAAACACGATTTTTATCAATAAATAATAATATTTTTAGATATGATATATTTAATCCGTATTGATTCTGACACAGTCTAATATTTTGTGATCTAGGAATAACGTATATATTTGTTTCAACATTTGAATTTTTCTGCTCAGCATATATGGAAATCGTAATTTTTTTCTGAAAAAAAATATGGCTTAGTCCAAGCGACTTAGTATGGTTTTACAGATAGGTAAATTATTTATTTAGACTGAATTGATAAATAAAGAAAAAATTATTTTTATAAACGAATTTATCACACTTTTCTCTTTATATTTTTTATAGCAAGATTGTTCAGCTGTATGATTGAAAAATATTTAGTTTAGTAAAGTGTATCTGAATAAAAAAAAAGATTGCTTCCAAGATAATTTTATTATTTAGATATTGAGTAAAATATAAAAATTATTTCAAATACATATGATCATTTATTCTATAATATTAAATGAATTCTATTTTAATAATTTAAAATTTAAATATTCAAAATGGGCTCTTTATTGTATAAAATCACAACGCATAAACTTCTAATTCATGATATTATAAATCATCAAAAATGCTTCTATTGAAGAAATATTTAGATGGCTGCTTTCTAGTTAGCCTAACGACAAATAATAATATTTATCAATTATTTAAGTATAATTTTTGCCTTAAACATTTTTTTATGATATACACACCCTTAAGAAGCAATTAAAAAGGCATTTAATTTGATTTCAAAAGTTCTTGAATATATGACTTTAAGCTTTAAATTTTTATTCAAAGCATGAATTTTTAAAATCTTTTTGTTTTTTCAAAATACACATGCGAGCAAATTAATTTCTAAAATGTTGTTTTCATAAATTTATTGAGCCCTCTTAGTCATAATGATTTTTTTAAACTTCGCTATATTTTTTCTGCTTGTTTACATAGTTAGAAACTCAAACTAGCATTAAATCATATATAAAGTTTTCTTGTAATATTAAAATATTTATAGTTTTACATCAATGTGTATAGTATACAGTAATATACTAAAAAAATACAATTCTGTTCTGTATATTACGATTCGCCTTATGCCTAGCGTCTTTTATTGAATTCCCTTTTGACAATTATGTGATACAGTGAGATTTCAGTTAATAAATTTTAAAATTACTTTCACTGTAACAAGTCTTCCTTCATCTTCAACTAAAAAAAAGGGTTTTAAATGATTTAAAAACAATTTCTCTATTTTTTAGGCATATTTTTTAAGTTTCTTAATTATTAGACCCTATTCTAAAAATTTAATATGAATATGTTAAAAAAATTGACCATAGCGATAAAACTGTATCTTATATCATATAAAAATATTTTTTGTGCTACTTATGCAATAAATATTATTCAACTATAAATTATTTATTTCGCTTATATTTGTTCGCTAAAAAATTAAATATTGAAAATAAAGCATTGATCCGCCATGTTTAAAAAATTTTATAATATCACAAAATAAATATTATTTTAATTAAATTAAATTTATGATTTTCTAGAAATTTTGTATTAAATAAAAATAGTTTCTAATTCTATACTGTACCGATATAAAAAACCATATGTAGAAACCTTTATTTTTATTGCATTAAAATCTTATTTTTTTAATTTTTTATCAAAGAAAAAAAACCTTTTTCGCATGTTTGTTACGAATATAACAATACAGGTAGAATGGATTGTTCCCTAAATTTTAAATATTGGTAAAATCACACCTTAAATACGAAACACAATTACATTCCTTACCCAAATCAAAATATGGCTAGTTTCAAAATAAAAAAAGTCGTTTTTTTTAGAAATTCGATTTAACTACTTTAATTGATATAAAATTTTATTTAAGTGTATTGGGTTTTCAAAGCTCAGAAAACAGGCATATTTGTTTTTTTTTTGCAAAACCTGCAAATTGAAATTCTTTATAATAAAAAAATGCAGTTGCTCGGTAATATTCGAATATAAAAAGGTACATAAATATATTACTTGCAGCATTCAAGAATAATGGCGATTTATATTCTGTAAAAAGAGGCAATCATGACCATAATGTTTTTTTCATAAATTTTATATTCGTCAATATAAACGAAATTTAGAAATGAATGTATGGGAATCTAGTATTTAATACATTAACTTGTTGTTTCATATTTCTTTCATCAAATAAAAATAAAAAAATTTCTACTAAACGCTTATCAAAATATTTTTACTTCTCACCTATATATTATTGATATTTTTATTTGGATTTCTTTTTTTTATATTGTTATATTCAATATATTTTATAGTAGGGTTATAACATTCTCAAAAATGGAACGATCTAAGTACAAGGATATTTTATAAATAAAACATATTCTAGAAATACACGGGATATGAGTAATATCATAACTAAATTTTTTAAGTTCATCTATCTATATTTAGTTTGTGTTTTTGTAAAATATTTTTAGCATATATGCACTATAAGTCTCACAAGCTAAAATGTACTTAAATTTGTCAAAAACTAGACGCTTAAACTTATCTCATTTGAAAGAAGAAGAGCAGTTGATAGTGATAGACCAGGGAAAGGTGTCAAAATATGCATCAACGAGTTTGTAATATTACCAATGGGCCGACTACGTCTCATAGATATAATTTTTAAAAAAAACTTAACCCATAAATAGAAAATCTTGTTATTTGTTAAAAATATATTTTAATAGAAGGCAGGCAAACACAAACCATTATATTAAGACAAGCTGAGTCTTAACCATAATTGGACATTTGAATAAAACATATATCGAAATAATATTATCATAACAGAATGCTTTTGAATTCAATTTCGATTTTCAAGAAGATTTAATTGCAAACTATATGATCGATTCTTCTAAAATTCTTTTGTAAATTGTTGTTTGAGCAATAAAAGCAATAAATAAAAATAATAAAAGGCCAATAAAATTTATTGTGGTCAAAATATTCGAGCAACGAATTTAACTTAAATGATTTATAAGATATTTGAAAATAAATAATACTTTAGTTTCCATATTCTAAATACATATCTAGAGGGTTTAAAATTTAGATATACCTAGGCTATATTTTATAAAATCATCTTGTATTTATATGATAAAAAAAACACAAAACGTTTTATAATAATTAATAAATTATACTATTTTAAAAATATCAAATCTTCTATTTTTTTTTAATATCTAATTCTATTCTCTGTCCTCTTTTGAGACCGTTTTTTTCACAACTTCTACTTCATTAGTAACGATTTCACCTTTGCTCATTATACGTAAAGCTAAGAACCCGCTTCCACCAAAAATTATTAGCAAACCTGTTGTAAATCCTTTGAATTGCTCGATGCTGTAGTGTTCAAAGTCTTGAAAATAAATCCCGGCGGTAAGCACACTAAATAAAGACCAGACAACATGAAATACTGGTATCACAAGTAGGGCGTCGTAGTGCCTTAAAGCTCTGTTTAACCAATATATTTGCAAAAATGTGCAGCACACAATCATGATAAAGAACATATATGTTACACCGTGAAGGAATTGATTATCACCGCTCATTGTCTTGTCAATCATTTCTCCGAAACTTTTGGCAAATAAAGTGGTTAATGATGCAATCACACTTGATAATCCCACATAAAATAAAATCATGAAGTAAGACAAAAGAACTCCATTCTCTTCATAGTGGATTTCGTTTCTTTTGAGAAAACCAAATATATCATCGGGCATGCCCCAATCCGAATTTGTCTCAATAAATTTTATGGCGACGAAAAGTGTCGTGATCAGAGCAAGCACAAAAGCAAACCATGACACTGTTTCTTTTCTCTGGTACATCTTGAGAAGTTCGCATAATGAAAAAACCTTGTGCGATCTTCCACTATTCATGACGATGACAGAAGACCCCGTGAGAACAAATACAATGGAAGCAAAATCTTTCCATGTAAATATCTCTTGGTTTATTAGTGGTGCAAAAATACTGTTGGCAATAAGACCGACTGCTCCAAGGGATGCGAGCAATGATTGGTTTCCAAAGATATACGAACTAAACCCCGAAATCTTTCCTGCGACATATACGAGCACACCAACTGAAAAAAGTGAAGTTTCTATTCCGAAAAAAGTAACTTTGGGTTGTGAATATGATTTTTTTTGAAGGTTGATTCCAATATTAATCAAAAGATTTCCATTTATAGAAAGAATAACACCAATAATCCACGAACCTCCATTTTTAGATTCACATTTATATTCTCCACTTTTATTCATTAAACAACTTTGTTTAGCATCACATCCATTTAAAACACTCGGTCTTGAAGAGATACAATCCTTTCCTTCTGGAACCGATCGGCAGCAGTACTTCGAATTAGCGTTAGTATCTGATTGTTGGTTCTCACATTCATTTTCTATTCGGCATTTTGCTGAACAAGCAAGTGGTCCGTAAAAAAAATAAGAAGCACAATCTGTTGGTGTTGCACATCTTCGGCCTGGCTGCAGTAACTTTTGGCAAATGTTATCTACACAAAAAAGTGAGTGAATATCTGGACGGGATTTTGACCAACAGTCTTCGTCATGCACACATGATTGGGTGGTTTGTTGAAATGGTGCAATAAGAAGAAGTATTGTTAGAAATCTGGTATTATAAAATAGCATGGATATATTGGAATTAATTTTGATATTAAAATTAATTTTTATTTGAAACAGTTTCACTTATATTGAAATAAATATATGGAATTATTTTATTGTATTCATTCGCATTATTGTGTATTTAATATAAATAAATCTTTAAATTGTAAGGTTTGCCTTTCTAAGTACATTTTAATGTTTTTTTTCCTCTGTCGATTTTTAATATATGCAATAATTTAAATATGTTCTAAATATTTAAGTTTTATATTTAGCATAATTTCAAATCAAAAGGGTGTACATTCCATGATATTGATTTACTGCAAATATTTTTATTTATTAAAAACACATGGGCTGTCAAATCTCATCTAGATAACTTGATTGTATATATGTTATGTTTATTGCACGTTCTAAAATATTATGTTGATTAAAATAAGGAAAATATTTTAAAGGGACAATAAAAATATTACTATCTTACAAACAATAGTTTTCTCATTTAATTACCAACTACTTCAAGAAATTTAAATGCTCAGTTGTCTTTTTTTTTATTAACTGTAAATAATGAGATTACGGATACTACTGTATGATGATAATAATAATTTATATATCTTTTTTATAAATTTTTATTTTAACACCGAAACAATTAATTATTTTATTATAGATATTATGCCATGCACTTATAATTTATTTATACACCAAGCAAAATATATTATCCAATCATTATTATTAAATTATCAAAAAATTCAATTCACATAAATTATGTGATAATAATTTTATTTTAGGGCTAAATTATTCTTTATGATTTTAGTATTTTTTCTCAAGCACAACTTGCTTAATCTCTCGTGCGCAAAGTGTATTAATACTTTCGGCTATTTTCTCCCCTCTGAAGTCTTCTTCAATACCTCTTCTCTGTTCAAGACTTATTAATTCAAGGGTTTTCCTCAATCCCAAGGTTTGCATATATGCATCAATCTGGTCGGTTAGTTCGATTGCTTTCTGATACTTTTTATGATAGTTGCCCTATCATTCCAAGTTATAACATATGGAATAATTTTTGTCTTAGACAGTGCAAATAATAACATATCTAAACTTATATTCCTACTTATAAATGCAGAAAATACATGGTAATATACTTCATAAATGCGATGATACCATATGAATTTATAAAATACCATAAGTCGTATATTAAACTTTTAGGATATCAACTATATCTATAAATCGACAAAAACCATATAATCAATAAATGCCGGAATTAAAAGTCATAAACCAAGAAGATATATTGACTTAGAACATAAAAATGATGATTTTAAAATGCGTTAAAATAAATATGCTGATTCAAGCCATAAAGGTTTTTACAGAAAGGTTTTCATATGCAAAACAAAATTAACCGCAGATATTTTTAAATTTGTTTTTGAGAAATCGAAAAAACCCTTTTTGTGTTAATTTCGTAAGTAATTAATTGTTACTTCATCTGTTTTTTTATTTGTTCTTAAGTTTTTTCTAAATAAGATTATATTTAGAGTAATTTAGTTTGCAAACTTTAAAATAATTTTAATTTCAAATATTATCAGAATATTCATTTAATTGATATTTTGAATTTCTTTGAGTTAGAAGGTTTACATTTTGCATATTTTTATAGTATCGAATTAAACAATAATTCTAGATACGATCTTTTTTGTTTAATGTAACGATAAGAGCTAATCAATATTTATTTTTTAAATAGTCTTTGATCATTGTGAACCAACTTGGAAATATTGAATGCAAACAAATATTTGTGGTTGGGTCTTAAATTCCGTTACTTTTGATGGTAGTAACCTTTTAATACAGAATATATTTTGTGTGTTATAGTATTATAATGAACTTTCTTCATTTTTACAGCTAAATTATATTTACAGTATTAAAAAATAGTTGTTAACGATTTCACTGCCCTTCGTAGATAATATTTATGCAATAATTATTTTATTATTAGACTATATACGATAATATTAAACTTTTCATGGGTTAATTTTATTTATGCATATTTAAATATGTTCAATCTAAATATAAGATTGTTTCTCTCAACAGATTATATTTAAAACATTTGTAATAGTATAATCTTCTCTGTTCTAATAATACATCTTATCTTTTCAAATTTTAATATTTCAAGTGTTTTCCTTAATCCCATTGTTTGTGCGTGTGTTTAATTTAGTATTCTCAGCTCCTATATTTACGACTTATGCTATTAACCATTTATTTCATAACTTATTTCTAATTAATTATTACAAGAAGAAAAAGAATTAAGGAACGAATATGACATGCAATATTTTGTGATAATACAACAACATTAACTTATCTTATTTCTTAATAATATTAAAATAACTAATTTAGGTGCACAAAACTTGTATTTTCATTTTTTTAATATATTAAGCTAAAATAAATAATATGACTTTTTATTTTAATATTTAGAATTTTAATTCAACACTAGGTTTTGAAAATTCGATTATTTTTAAAAATTACTTGTATAATTTTATTTCGACCAATAGCTTCCATCTTTTCTTCATTTATATTATAGATTAGGTTTTGACATAATCGACTATTTTTTTAAATTTTTTTGTATATTTTTATTTCGAGCAATAGTTTCCATCTTTTTTTCATTTTAATTATATATTAGATTTTGACATAATCGATTATTTTTTTATATTTTTATTTCGAGCAATAACTTCCATATTTTCTTCATTTTAATTATATATGAGGTTTTGAGATAATCGATTATTTTTTTAAATTTTTTTGTATATTTTTATTTCGAGCGATAGCTTCCATCCTTTATTTATCTTTTTTATATTTTACCAATAAACTTTTTATTCTTTTAGCAATATTTACTGAAAGTCTAATTTAAAAGGACACAAAATCATAAACGGTATTAACATATATAATTTCATATTTTTGAGACACTTTTTAAGGCTTATTGATTCAAGTATTTTCTATAATCCTTTCCCATAATAATCATTTTTTATTAAATCCACAAAATTATTCAATCAATAAGCAAAATAAAAATTTAGATTATTAAAAAATTGTTTTATTTGAAAAAGGATAGAAATAGACAAAATATTTAACAATTTTTATTTATACCATTCCCAAATCTTGCTGTTTTTACTATCCCGCAAATAATAGGGGATTTCGAGAAATTCTTTTATCCCTCTAATGAGAAAGTAATTTTATCATTTAAAATTTTACTAATTTTTAAACCTCCACTCATATCATTATATGTTTTAGTTTTTAAGTTAAAAAATAAAAGAACACTTTTGTCCTCTACAGTTTCTTGAATATTATATAAATACTCTTCATCTTCCAATTCTCTTGGAATTTCCATTTGCTTTCTACTTTGGCATATCCTGCCGCCAAATAGATTACAAATTTGCTCAAAATTTTGTGATTTTTCTATATTTTTTCTTGAAACCAAGCCAAATGGTTTATTCTGAACCTCCAAATGAGATTCAAATCTTTCGAGGTACTCATTCTTTCTAATATTCATTTGTATATTGTTTATGCAAATATTTGTTTGTATTTAAATTAGAAACTTGTTTAATTAATTTTGTTTCATCATAGGTCATGGAGTATTTTATATTCTAATATGATTTAAATATTTTCTAGAATAAAATAACTATAAAAAATAATAATGTACACCTTTTAAAATAAATATAGAGACATATGTAATATATATTGTTCATATAATCAAATTCATAATCATGTATTACCTATCGTGTTTTTAATATAAAAATACGATTTAAGAGTATAATATTGATTTTATGAAAGAGCAAATGTTAATTTATGGATCAGAATTTATATATAAGATTAAATTAGATTGATCATTTCATATGGATCAGAATTTATATATAAGATTAAATTAGATTGATCATTTCATATGGATCAGAATTTATATATAAGATTAAATTAGATTGATCATTTATATGGATCAAATTTTTGTAATAAAAAATCCAATCAAGTATATTATTTAGCTGTAAGCACGAAACTAGTTTAATTTAAATTTAATGTTTAGTAATTTATAACGAATAATAGTATAAGGCTGATATAATAAACGTTTAATAATATTCCAGTTAATTGATCAAATATTAACATATAAAAAAGGTTTTGTGGAATATATAAAACCTTTAGGATAAATCAATTAATAGTATTTTTTTATATTAGAAGCCATGTGTTTTTTTATATAAATTAGCAAGTCATATTTTACAAGCAATTTATTTTCCTTGATGATACCAATATTGTCAACAGTGATAAATATTTAAGATTGTATATATTAAACTAAATATATCAAGACAAAAATTATTCCATATGTTATAACATGGGACGGTGTGGTTACACGATATCATAGAAGGTACCAGATGTCACGAACCAGGTTGAGGCATATATGTAAACCTTGGGATTGAGAAAAATCCTTGGTCTAAGTAGTCTCGAAAGAAGGAGGGATATTGAAGAAGACTATGGAGAGGAGAAGATAGCCGAAAGTATAAATACGCTGTGCGTACAGAGAATCAAGCAAGCTGTGTCTGAGAACAAAAACTAAAATTACGACTATAAATAAAGCCCTTAAATAAAAAATACAATTAAACTGAATATATTATATGACTGTATAGAAGTCTATACAAAAAAAATAATTTATTTTTAGATATACGCAAGCTTGATTCTATAAATGAATGATAATATTCACATTTTCAAATACCATATTATTTTTATGGAGTACAGAATATCATACAAATACTGGCAGGTATTTGGACATCTGAATACATTAGCGTCACAAAATTTCATATTACATGATCAAATTTATTTCCACAGTACAAATTTTTTTTTAATGTTGAATGTGACACAAATATAATACAATATACAATACTTTTATTCAATTGCATACTTATGCCAGATACAAATATAATAAATTAAAAATGGTGCTAAATATCATTAATTTCTTGGTAACGCGAAATAAAGTCCAAAATAGTAATAAGAACTTAGATCAAATGATGTGGTTCAAAACTTTTATAATTTAAAGAATCAATGCACAGAATGATTGAAACATGATGGCGGTATAACTTAATATTATGCATAGAAACTTATATAGACAATTTTATTTCAAATATCTTCTTTTTTTGTTTTTTATTGGTGAGTTGATTTGATTTTTAGAAATCTTATCACATTCAAGTAAGATTTCTGATTGCTATATAGTACTGATTTGACTTATATCTCTTTCCATCACATCATCTTTACAACCTTCCTCAATGCAGCTTCTTCTTTCGAGACTTATTGGTACGAGTGACATCCTCAATCCTGCTGTTTGTGTGTATACTTCGATTCAGTTGGTATTCCTAACACCTCAATATAGAACTTATGGTGGTAAAACATAAATTTTTTTGCCTAAAATCAAAAGTTTTTTTTTGTAGTTTGTGTAAAGATTTTGCAACAAACTCAATTACAGATTTAACATTAGACAATTTCAAGCATAAATATTGGGAAAATAATAATAAATAAAAAATTTGTAATATTTTCTTGAAGTAAATAAAAACAATTAAATAATGAAAGAGCTGGCATCATATAACATCTAGAAATTTTTAATGATAGTTTTGTGATTTTTTATTGCCTTTATATTAAATTTATATGTGTTTATGAAGTTTATTTTGTTTTTAAAAAATTGTTTCTATCACTTTTTATTGATTTTGATATTGTGTTGTGTTTTTATATTATCTGGAACATTTGTTTCTTATTCTTCATATTAATTTTCTTTATATGATGTTGAATGTGTTTTTTATTTCGATAACTAGCATCCAATCGTCTTTTTTGAGGTCATCTTTGAAATGCTCTTTCAGGCAGTCGATGTCGCTTCTGTTCATTTTGCTCCATAGAATATTTTGATCGTCGAAGTGTCTTTTATACATTCTTGGGGTTCCGTTTGTTTCGATTTTTATTGCTACATTTTCGCCTGTCTTGGCGGTATTAACAGGCTTCATGTTGTTTTCTATGCTGGTTACTTTTCCGAGGGACATACCACATTCCAGAATAATTTCGGTTCCTACTTTTAAAATTCCCACGACAGAGACGCCCATTATTAGGGGGCTTCTTTTATTCCATACGCTGTTGGGAAGAATTGTGAGTTTGCATGGGAAAGTTGGATTTACAGCAGCCTTTTTCTTTGAGCGAAGGTCTTCAGTGTATTTTGTGAAGGAGTCTAAGAGGTGGTAAATTATATTAGCACTAAATATTTTAACACCTAATCTTGATGCTTCTTCCTCAATTTCTTTATCTATTTTCACATCGAAGCACAGCATTAAAGCGTTTTCTGGGCTTCGCTCTAACATTGAAGCAGTTTTTTTCACATCCTTGAGTCTTATATTTCCAAGGTCTATGCTTGATACTGGGACATCATTTGTGTCAAGAAATAATAAAAGTGCTTCTAAAGACCCAAGCGTTGATGCTTGAACATGAACACCGAGTTCAGAAAGCTTAATGCTTCCAAAGACTGAACTTTTCTCATCTTCTACCATTCTTTCGGCTTCTTCATCAGTTGAGGCAATATTACTAGCACTTTTTTTAGAAACTTTAGAATTCGAAGCATGGATTTTGTTAGAATTTTCATCTATTTTATCAGTTATTTTCGAAAAACCGCCGTCAATAAGATTTTTGTGAATGTTAATCGGATTGTTTTCATTTTTACTGATGGAAGTTTCTTTAATTTTATCTTCCTTTTTCTTAGCATTAATGTTTTTATGCTTAATAGCATTTGTATTACTTTTTCTTTTGTCTACAATTCGCTCTTTCTTATCCATTTCCCTTTCGATTTTTCTACTTATGGTCTCATTCGACACAGAATCATCGAAATTATCTATACGAACCTTGGAATCAATATTGATTTCATTTTTACCCGCATTTATACTATTAATAGCGATCTGGTCTCTTGTGCTTTTCTTTCCTATGTCATTACTGCTCTTTAAGGTATCATGAATTTTCTTATTATTGTTTTCGATTCTGGTGCTTCTGTTTTTTAAATCATCACTCTTGGTATCATTAGTTTTAAAATCAATGTTCTCGGGTTTTGTGATTATACTAGTGGTCCCATCATCTTTAATATCCACATCAGCGGCAAAATTATTGGCGTTATCATTAATATCTTGTGAATGATTCTTAGGATTAGCAATTATTTTTTTCTTTCTTATGATCTTTACAATGCTCGTTCCAGGAATAACCTTTTCCAAGTCATTTGCTGCTATTCTCACACCACAACTTCCTTTCGTTTTCTTTACCAGAGCACCTGTACCCTTTATTCTTGTTTCTCTGCATGCATCCGGAACAATAACAGTTTTTACGGTTGTAATAATAGGCTTTTCGAAAGTTGCAAGACAAATACGATCGCCTTCGCGTAATTCCCCGTTTGAAAGAATTGCATCGACTGTAGTTCCATATCCCTCAACATTTTTTGTTTCGAGAACTGTACATTCAAAAACCTCCGAATCAAAAAGAAGCCTTTTCAAAAGATACTTAGAGCTGAATTCTATGACCATGGATAAAAGATCCGGAATTCCCTCTCCTGTTATCGCACTTGTAGGAACTAAAGAAACATACTTTAAAGGATCGGGATTGTTATTAAATAAACATGCATTGATACCAAGTTCATTTAGTGCAAGTATAATTGTTGAAAGCCTTTCTTTGAAATGTTGTTGTGCTGTTTTATTTTGTTTATCATGTGAAAAACGAATGAAACTGGAAGAATCGTCGCTATCATGAGCTTTTATATTATTATTGTCTTTAAATGTTTCATTTTTTTGAATAATTGTTTTATCATCTTCAAAAGTCTTCCATTCGAAAAGTCTATCTATTTTATTTAATGCCACAACAAAGGGAGTTTTTCTGGCTCTAAGCAATTCAATACTTTCTCGGGTCTGCATTTCAATGCTATGCATTATGTCGATTACAAGGATTGCAATGTTACATAATGAAGATCCCCGGCTTCTGAGATTAGTGAAAGACTCGTGACCTGGAGTGTCAATTATAATGACACCGGGTAACTGATCAAAAGATTGATTTTCCAAACTTCCTTTTTTATTATTTTTTATAGTTTTTTTGAGTCTAGAAGTTGGTCTATCCATAGAACTTTTATGTAAATCTTTAGGAATTCTATTGGTAATCCCATATTTTTCGCATAAGTAATGAATAGGAAAAAAAGTAGCCCCAATTTGCTGAGTAATCCCCCCTGCTTCTCCAAGCTGAACATTAGTATGCCTGATACGGTCTAAAAGCTTTGTCTTTCCTGTATCTACATGCCCAAGAATGCAAAGAATAGGGCTTTTATAAGGCGTATCCAAATTAGGTGCCATATCTTTATTAAAATCGAAACCTATTACATCTTTATTTTCCATTGAAGTCGCCCCATCTTTCGATATAAGACCAGACTTTTCATCATCATGATTATCTTTATACATAATTTCCTCTTTATCATTAACTTTGCTAACTACTACTCGGTCAACATTATTTTTATATTTTGCTTCTTTAGCAGTCGCACTATCGGCTCTTATAGAAGAACTGGTTTCCTTTGGCCCTGACCATTTTTCTTTATTACTGTCACTCCTCAAAAAAGCAAACCTAGGCATTTTTTTAACCTCCCTTCGTTTCTTTTCTTCTTCCTCTCGCTTCTTCTTTTCTTCTTCCTCTGAAAGACGAAGCAACTCCATCTTTTTCTGAACTTCCTCTCTTTCTTTATTTAATTTCTTCTCTAATGCCTCGGCTTCGGCAATCGCTTTTTCTTCCGCTATCTTTTTATCGGCAATGGCTTTTTTGATCATATCAATTGAACCTGCTGGTCTTCGGGATGAGCGGCCAACATTCGATCCTGGTTTCATATTGGTAACCACTTTCTTTGCATCAACTTTATTAATGCCGACTGATTGCGCTGCAACATTTCCTTTAACACTCGAATTTTTATTTACTTTAGAGGTATCTGATTTTTCAGTTTCCTTGCAAGATGTTTCAATATTTATTAAATCCTTTTTATCGAGATTTGCAGACTCCATGATATTGGAGCCATCAATTTTCACATCATTATTATTACTAACTTCTTTTGTGCTAGTATCTACTGCAGCCTTAGCCCCTCGACCTTTTTTACCGTTATTCTTATCCTTTCTTCTGACCATTTTTACTCCACTTATATTTGAAATATCTTCTTTCTTCGAATTCCCTGACATCTATTTTTTGGGTATGAAAAATCACTTTGTTATATAAAATATATATCGCTTATTTAATTGAAATTGCTTGATATATATTTCAAATCATATTTTAATGTCTTTTATGATTTAATATTCAACATCTTTGATGCTCATAATACAAATAAAATTAAATTTTAATATCGATTAATATATGAAATCAATATTCTTTATGATTTAATATTTCTAATCTTTGATACACATTAATACATATAAAAATAAATGATATCCGTATGATTATAGTCATTAAATAGCATTAAAATAAAATGTACATATGGAGTTATTTAATATATCATTGGGTCTACCTATAACGTCAATTTTAGGATAATTAAATTATAAACGAAAAATATTGTATAATTTTATATTTTATGTGTGTAATTCTGATATTAGACCTTTTTTATCTATATATTAAATATAATTTTAATCCTCTTTAGTCCGACACTACCAATGCTTTTAAATGATGTATTTCAGTACCAAAACTAAAAATCAAAAAAAAATTGAAGCACATATTGTTGTTTGTTGCAATATTCACACATATTTTTTTATAAACAATTCCTCTTTTTAGCTAATAATCATAAATTTTTTATACTATTTAACTGGATTTTGCCAAAAAACCGTAGGCTTATTTTATTTTCAAAACAATTTTATACACTAAGAAAAAATTAAACTATTTTAGTTAAATAAATCTGAAATTTTTATTTTTTATTTAAATGTAAAAACTAAATGCTTATTTCTCCCTGAATCCATTATAAACGAATTTTTAACGGTCTATTAATATATTTTTATGCCTTAGAATATCTATTATTTATTAACCGATTTTCACCAAAAGGGTTTTTTCAGGAATAAGTTCACAATACGGAATTAAATAAAATAAATAAGTTTGAGGTTTTATCCGTCCATTATTTTTTGGAAAATCTTGTTTTTTTCAAGCTAGTTTTATAGCTCTATAATAAAATCAAACACTTCCTGAAATGAACACAGTTATTGATTGAGCCCAATGTACTGTTTTCCCCATCGGCCGCCATTATAAATACATAGTATTCCCATATACTATGTCAAAACCACCCTTATAAATCTACCACTTACTAAAATATTTATACATTCGCCTCCCATCATATACTAATGTACTTGATAAACGTTTCTTAGTATTCACCAAATCAGATTTTAAAGGTAAAATCTTAAATCTAGAATTATCATAAAATATTGTCTTCCGTTTATCTTGGTGCTCACAATGATATGCATTTACGTGTGAGCGTAAACATTATGTCAAAATATGCCATAATATTATTTGATTTTTTTCGATTTTACATTTTTTAGCAAAATGTTTTGCATATGGGCAAAATAAATTTCATAAATTTAAAAAATTGCTTAATGTGCTAAATAACACAACTTTATTATTAAAATAATAATTTGGGCCTCTACACACAAAATATTTTTTTATTTTGCATTCTTTATGTGTAATTATCGTTTAATACTAAAATTTTGTAGCCTGAATTTTAACCAAAACCGGCATTAAATTTATTTGTTAAATTCTAACACATGAATTATATATTTATCCATTCATGCGAAAATCAAAAATAAATGCGATTTTTTGTTGGTTGATGATTATACGAATCTAAAGATTATAAAATGATAACTTAGAAACTAGATTATCTAAATTTTACCATAATCAAATACATTTATATGATATGAGGGCTTTTAAATAGAAAATTTTATATTATTCGCGAATTTATTTGAATACATGGTAATGGTTTGAGACTTGGTGTGTTTAAATAACTAGAATTCTATAGAACAGAAACTTCGAAAAGGTTCTTATTAAAATATACCTTCTCTATATGATGGATATATATTTTTGTTTTTGATTTGTCTATATAAAAGTAATTTTCATCTAGATTCAATAGAAAAATGTATAGATTATAGAAGCAACTAAAACATAAATGTGGTTTTGCATGTATCATAGATCCTAAATTTTGAAAAGTTCAAGGGTATTCACAACTATTCTACCATTTAATTAGTGTTAATTGATTATAAAATATATGTTTCTCTTTTTGGAAATACACACAAACGATCAGAAAAATTATATTGCAATTTTCCAAAATTAAAAATCATCTGATTTATTTTTATTTTGCATCATAAATACATTTAATCGTTTCTTTGTTCTGACACAAATCATTTTATATGGTATTAAGCATAAAGTTTTAACTAAAAAAACATCTTAGTCGGGGATTTTTAAACACCGTTAAATCAATAGAAAAAATAATTTTGGAGCTTCATATGATAAAAATAAACATATAATTTTAAAATTAAATTCTAAAAGAGTTGTTTTGGCATAAATTATTTAAGCGGTTTTTTACATCCTAAATTAGTTTTTCTTAGATATTTTATATGCTTCTGATTTCTAAAAAAACACAAAAAAAGCATCATAAAAAGCATCTCTTCCAAATTCATTTAATACCGAGAAAATGCACTCGGTAAGTTATTTCATCTTGGCTTTTTTAAATAAAAAGAGGCTATTTTATTGAAATATCCGCAGTTTTTTCTATTTATATACACTTTATAAAATCTTCGATAATTATATACATGGATTTGTAAAGAATACGTGAAGAAATGCTCGTAATTCTATGTGCATTGTTTGATAGCAGATCATATGCGTAAATATATAGTTCAAAAAACCTAGATACACTTTACTAAAACATTTATATTTAATGGTGTTTTGATTGGTAAAAACATATGAATATTTGACAAAATTCTCATGTTTTCAATAAAAACCTTTATTATTTATAAAATATTATGACATGCTACTTATATTATCAGCCTATTATTTTCTATTAGTACAAAATAGACCAATCAAAACCTGAAAATTTATAATAATTTTTATATATATTATGCATGCAGGATGAGTTTTTTGTAAAAAATATTATAAAAACTTAAAATAAATGAAATTTCCTTCTTATATAGATCTCACTTTAAAATGGGATCATCCATATATTTCGTTATAAATTGATTATTGTAGCGTGAAGAATTGTCAAATACTCTTTTAATTTTTTGTACTAGTTGGTGATAGTTCTTAATATTCTGTATTATTAAATAAATCTCCACAAGCCCCTTATTATAAATAATTATAATATAAATATATTACTAACACATAAAATAAAATTATTTAGTAATTCCACTGAAAATAGCTTTTAAAAATTTATAAATATATTCATATTTTTATAATATAAAAAATAAATGGATATCACACAATCTATAAGCATTAGAGATCTTTATAACCTGACTTTTTTCTCTATAAGAGTTATAAGAATAGTAATTTAGGCGCATATATGACATAAAAGTGCTATATTTTTATCAAATTAGTTCACACCTTTCGTATACTCGCAATTCTAAGAAGGTATCTAGGACATACTGTTGATAGAAGTCAGTTGCATATGTAAAAGCTATAAAAAATATTTGTAATTGACCCTTAGATAACATCTAAATTATATTATATGTTAATTAGAATTTGTATTTATAGAATATGGATAATAAAACTAATAAATATACAGTGGAGTCAAAATATAATTAGATAAATAAAAGTTAGCTTATGATTTAACCATGAATAAATTACAAGATTTCCAATTGTAGATTATATTCCATTCCCATTTCTTTAAAAATATTACTTTTATTTCGAAGGTTTATAATAAAGTATTTAAATTTAAAATACGAAATAAAAAGATTCTGAATGTACTACCTTTGTATTATTTTATAAGCATCTTTATCTTCTATAAATCACAATTATTTTTCGAAAATTTCTTTATTAAACTAAACTAATAATATAATTTAAATCTTTTTCATTATATCGTAATTTATTACACATAATTCGACGAGAAACTCGAAATATTCTTTTATTTTTTATTGGAAATATCTTGCTTTCTATAATTTTTGCATCATGTATTTCTTTTTAAATTTGCCAATTTCAATTAATTTATAACACATACTGTTCTGCATAATTCTATGTAATTTATAAATGCTCTGCGTTCATAAAAATATTCATGCTTTTCTCTAAGATTCTAATTTTATGTAAAGGATGACACATTATTTTATAACTATTAGATCTTATTTGGCTTAGGTTTAGCATGATCATAAAAATTACAAAAATGTGTTTCTTTTATATATATGCCGCGAAATACGATTCCCTAATACATCACTGTCATTTTTTTTTAATTTTTATTAATTTCAATGAGAAGATACAATATTTTATCCTTTAAAATAATGATTATCTGTTTATAGAATCACTTTAAAAGGTGTTTATAATAAAAACTCAAATAATAATGATCTACATAGGCATGGTTGCAGAGAATTCTTACACAAATTTTATTAAGATGATATATATGAATATTTTAACAAAAATTAAAAAAACATAGAACTACAGTATTTCTTAGGCCTTACGTAGATTAATCAAAAACACTCACTGCAATGGCTATTGCAAAAGGGAAATATTTATGTTGTTTTTAGATGTTTAAAGACCGTAAAAATGTATATATTAGTCATTATATCCTTGATTTCATTCAAACTTTATTCATAAATAACTTCAAAAGCTTATCTTCAAATTTTGGGTATATTTTTTTGCCGAAATTATGTAAAATTCAATTGTTTTTTATGTTTGTTTGTTTCTTGGTTGTGATTCATAAAAAAACCGTTTAAAGATATATAGTGATTTTTTTATTATAATGCACCCATGTATTATGTTATCTTTAATGCTTTGTTAAATTTTTTCTTATATTAATTTTGCTATTATAATTTATAAATTTTAAGTTCAAAAAGTAATTAATTTTAACTGTAAGATATAAAACACGTGCAGTTTTTATATGGTTTTTACATCAAGAATGTTTCTAAATAATTTTTTAAATATTTTTATAATTTCAGTTCAATAATTATTGCAAGAAATTTACACCTGGTTGGAGATAAAAAGAAAACATAAGCAGATTAATGCGCCCAAATGTAAATAATAAGTTTTTCTTTAAGAATTATCACAGATTTAAACACGAAAACCTCTTGTATAAATTTAAATGGTAAGTATATTATGAAAAAAAAATAGTTAAATTATCCACCCCAAAATAATTTGTTGTTGGAAATTAAAAGATCTCTGACTTTAAACCGTTAAAGGTATTATTAAAAGACCACGGAAATATGCTATTGTATTTATAAACTATATTGTCCATTATTTTTCATTTCTCGTTTAAATTTGTATCATTTGTTTCTTTTATTTGTGCCGGTGCAAATACTTTAATTAGTTAATGGTATGTTACGCTGAATAAGAGTTTTAGATTTTTTCATTAGAAAAAAGATTATATTACAACTAAATTTATTTCAATTCGCTTTAACATTTTTTTATACTCAAAATTATATATTGTGGTTTATAATATTTTCCAGAAACTATGCACAGAAAATTGTATATAAAAAATAAAATTATTATATTTATATAAATCAAATAAAATTTAAAATAAAATCGAATCTTTGTCTGTTATAATCAGATAAACGTGCTTTATCTTTTATATAATTCAGCATTTGTTTAACCCTAGCACATTGAAAACATTGCATACACGCAACAAAAATATTAGTGATATAACGATAAATAATATTTTACCCTAAAATCCACATATTCAATATTTGCGCTTAGATTTTACTGATCTTTACCTTTATATGATATAAAAAAAATAAGAAGGGAATTTCGATTTTATCTATTTTTTGGTTTAAATTTATTATGAATTTGGTTATATTGATTTTTTCTATTTTAAAAATAGTTTTTTTACAAATTGCGATAAAAATTAAATAGGGTTCTAATCTGATTATATAATAAAAAACTATAAAATAATCAAGATACACATGAAATCGATTTGAGATAGCTCTAAAAATGTTTATAAAAGCTTAAAAAACATTTAAAAATAAATTTTATAAAATTATATACTCAGCGTCGTTTTAAAATGCCCGAGCCATTGTATTCGGTTGCCAAAAAAAAGATTCTGTCTTAAATTTTATGTGTTTAAGATTTTTTTATTGTCTGATAAAATAATACATCAGTTTAATATTATAGTGATTGAAAGTTAATTTCCGCTAAAATCTTGTGTTTTTTGTATAAATTATTAAAGATATTCTCAGATATCAAAGCCGCAAGGTATGATGGTAGTGTTTTATCCGAGTAGATTAATAAGAAAAGCCGTTCAGATGATGGCTTTTATCTGATTTACACCAATCTTATAAAAATCAAAGCCTGTGAGGTCAATACGTATATTAAAAGTACCGTTTTTTTTATTTATGATATTTTAAATCACCCAGGATCACAACATCAGTTAGTATAAAATCGATATAATTATACACATGCTATGAATACATTCTAAGTTTCTTATTTTTCGAGTTGATTGGATTTTATGCTGTATTTATCATAAAAAACGCAATCAATTACTAAAAATTTTGATCAAGTTCAATATTCCCTCTCACCGCAAAAATACATTATTATAATGGTAAAAAGTGTCAAAATATATAACTATCTTATACTTTATGACTATAATTGAACTCTAAAGATTAAGAATTTCTCATAACACAAACATATTACGATCTCGTACTTTTTTTAATGAATGAAATTTTAATAAAATTATAGTTTACATGTGGTGATTCTGGCCAAAAAAATATAAAAAAGCAAATATAAAATTCATTATAATATGCGTCGCAGTGCTTTAAGTGGACTTGCCCCTAATTTAATTTTTTTTCGATTAGGATAGCTCATTTTTCGAAGACAATATCATAAGTTTTAAACAAGCTTTTTGACGATTTTTATATGAACAGTAAAAATACAATCTTATTAATAAATCGTATCATCGAAAAACTCCTACAAACAACATTTTCTAACATTCATTTGGATGTCTAGAATCAAAGTTTCAAGTTGATAGATCCATGCGCAATATAAGGTAAAATCGTATTAGAGACGATCACCTATAAATATAATAGCTAATCTATATATTGTAAAAATTAATGGGTATATTAAGGTGTTTTGAATTACCGATTAGGACGTTAAAACTTCCATTATAGTCGCAATTATATCAACCTATGTTATGTCATTCCGCATAATTATTACAGATGTGAATAAGACACATATTTTAATATCATATGAAATTCATACAAATCTGTATTCAAAAATTCGTCTTCATAAATGATCTAATAGGAATTATACACATGCTATTCAATACTTAAAAGAATAATTTAATCTCCAATTAATAGCAAGAAAGATTATATGAGTTGGTGATAGGATTAAGTTTATCAAGGATTTTTTTTATTTCAATAAAGTAATGATCAGCTTTCAGACATCTTATATTTAATTAATAATGAAATTAATTCATTGACGCAATTTTTTTTTAATTCTAGTTTATAATAAAAAAATATATTTAGTTTATGATTATATTATTCAAAGCTTTTCGTCATATAGCAGAATATCGATTTTTTTACATGCTAAAAAATCTAATATGCACTTTTAGTATTTTTTTCGGAAAAAATTTAGTGAACAAAAAATTATAATGGAATTTTTTTTACTATGAGTTCTGAAGCATTAAAATGACTAAGATTATATAATACACGAATGCTTTTATAAAACAAAAATAATACCTTTTGATGCCTTTAAAAATGAAAGAATCCTCATTGTTTTATAATTTTCACAATAAACTAGATTTATTTGTGTTTTTTGTATAAATTATCTACCCGGGTTATTCTCGAATAATATATTCTTTTATTATTGCAATAAGATTTTTTTAATTCCCATAATATATTTGATAAGATTCGTCGACACCTATATCATTATGAAATCCCGACGAGCCACATATAAATTGATAGCTTTTCATTTGAAACTTCCATATCCGATCTCCAATAATCATATGAAATAAAAAATACACTATAAAATCCGAAAATAAGCGAAGAAATACGTTTATTGCGTGTAAAAACCAAAGAAAAACCATCTTTTATTTAATAAATTCTGTCTTATTCGAGACGTAATTGATGAATTTCATTTTTACGTAAATTGCTAACAAGCAGTTTTAAAATTATTAGCCTTATTTTATATATTTAATTTAATTTTAAGATATATCAGATCTTTTTTATAATTTATAATATTTTTACCCAATAAATACATTTTATTGTTTTTGATTATTATAGTAGCACATGTAAGCTTTAAAATCAGAAACCAAACCATCAGAATATGTATATTTTCTTCAATTTAATTTTTCTGTAAGTATGTAAGAAGACATAAACAAATATTTTATGAATAGTTAGCAGAACTATTTATTATACACATATACATTAAAAAACCTAACATTGTTTTCTTTTGCATAAAAATAAAACAAAAAATAAGAAAAAACAATTTATGATAAATGCAGCCAATTTTTTTTATGATTTTTCCTCAAAAAAAGCTCAAAATATGTCTAATATTTAAGTGTTGAAAACAAAAAATAATATTTAAAGGTTAAAATAATTGTAAAGTAGCCATATAATTATGATTTTAAATGATAATTTATCCTTTTTTCACAAAAAAATCCTATAGATAAAGAATATTTGCAATAAATATTTTGCCGTTAAAGACTATAAGTTACTTCTACAAAATCAAAGTAATAAAATTAAAAAGAAAGCTTTATTACACAAAAATATTATTCATGCAACATTGATCTATTCTTCTTTTTTATATAGCTAGGCTTTTAATTTAATTTAATGTAAATATTTATCATCTATTTTTTATTACATCTAAGTTGTGTTGTAGTTTCAAAATGCGAGTTTAATGCACAGAGTTATTTCTTAAAATAAACAAAAAATTATTACTGAAACAATGATGTTTTTTTAATGGAATAAAATTAGAACCATGGGAATTGTGTGTAGTGTAATTGAAATACAGTATAGCAGTCAAATAAAGGCGAAATATTTTTTTTTGCTTTGCATGTTTATGATATACCAAAGAAAATTTTTATCGCATCTTAAATTTCCTAATTAGAAATTTATTTTTGACCTTATAAACTTTATATTGCTTGGTAGAAAGTATTGGCTTATTTCTTATCTTAACTTTATCATCTATACAATTTTGACATCGTATCTTCTATTCCCCAGGCTTAATATACGTGTTTTCGATCCAATACTATTGTATATTAAAATTAAGATGATTAGCATGTATTAAAGACCCGTTAAAATAAGACTCAGAGTGTGCTGTACCAAAGTATCACATTTTACGATGTATTGTAATTTTTTTTATTAATAAACATTTATATTTTTAATTCAAGAAATTGCATTGATAATTGAATCTAAAACGAATTTTTTTTTCTTATAATGCGAGTTGAATAGTATGCTTACTAAGATACATAAATTGACTTTATTGTGACAATAGAGTTTCAAAAGAAATTTTTTACCAGTAAAGTAGGTTGAATAGGCATCCTTTCAAGTTAAATATAGAAATTTACTAATGTACAAATTATTAAAGGGAGCCAAATATAAATTAAGCCTTCTATGTGATAAAATTCAGCTTCTTTCCCTATTTATACATTTTGATCGTTTAAATAATCAATAAGTGTTAGGTATTTACTTGATTGAAAAATATATTGTTCTGGTTTATCTTTGTAAAATAACATAAATGTTTATAACTTGATGAAAACATGAGATTCTATTGGATTATAATTCTAACTTGGCTCTGTTTTATTTCTTGATATCACATATTGTATTTTTTAGAAAATATTACGTTGGCTTTTAAACCATAGCCCGATCTTTTAATTTATTTTTAGTGAAGTTCAAGTGGTTTAATACATTCGATATGTTATAGAGGTTTACGTAGCTCTCTTATATTTTCAAAGACCCTTTAATTCATGAAATCTCGTATGTAACGAAAAATAAAAATATAATATTACGAACAATCCGATGCATTTAAATCGATTTTAATGATTAAATTTGTTATAGCATCTACTTTTTCAAAAAAAATCATCGAAAAAATAATATTTGTGACTATATAAGACTTTATTCTTCTTTAAATCTATTTTTAATTTTATTTTATAAAATATGGTGGAATTATAATTATATTATATTATATTATATTGGCTTAACATTTATATATTGAAAAAGCTAGCATAATAAGAAGCTTTTGATGATCATTCTTCAAAATATATGGCTAGGTAATTTTTAACCATTGTGATAACTAATTTCTCTTTATTTTTCAACTTTGCATCATAATGTCATCTCTTATATAAAATTGTTCTTAATTTATTTTGGCAATAAAAAAAAAGAAGATTCATTTCCTTTTTTTATAAAAAAAATATCGGATTTTACAGTATATAACTATAATATCCTCAGATAATAATAGACTAAATCGATTAATCACACATGAAAGACAAACTAATAATTTGCATATTTTTCTCAAATAAGTTACTCAAAACGTATTAAAATTTTTATTTATTGTTATAGACACTTAAATGCATATCATTTAAATAAAAATGGCTATTGATATAAAAAATCAGAGGAATATACAAAAGTATACATTATGGAGTCTTGTAATGATTCTGATTGGTGAATTACACATTATCCGAAGGAAACTGATGTGTTAACTTGTTTCAACATATAAATAAAATTGTAAAACTTTTTTACCTTGCTATACTGTCTTATAAATTAATACTTGGAATCCATAGTTTATTTTAGTATTGTAATTATTGATTTCCTCATCGAGCATAATGTGATTGGTTTATTGGGAGCATATTTTATTGGTAATTTTAACATTATACAATTTTCTTGCATTTTCCACATATTTTCAAGACCTATTAAGTTCATTGGTTTTCCTCTATCCTTTAGTTTGGAGTGATGACACAATTTGATCTGTAACTTCTTGCTTTTTGGCTTGAAAATTTAATAAATTTATATAGAGAACGTTAATCATAAAGAATTTTTTAGGCCTTTGTCAATAAAAAAATAGCCGTGAACTAATACTAGTTTTATGATTATGATTCTTCAGAAAATAAAGCATCTTAAATTGATATAGCCACAATGCTTGTCGAATGAAATATCTCGCAAATGTTCCTAAGAATATACCTTTAACGAAATATAAAATAATGTATTATATTCTTTAATCCGCAATACGAAACACATTAAAAATGTTTAATGGTACTGAATTCAATATATAAAAAACATTTGAAGTTTCTTAATTTATCTTGGTACTGATAATTGATCAGGCAAAGGTTTTATTCTTAAATTTTTGCAAATAGATAACAACCAACTCAGTTTATATATATAAAACTATAAAAAAAAATATATGCTTATTATAAATTTGAATCTATTAAAAAAAATATTGCAAGTATGTTATTACCAATTAAAAAAGTCTCATTTAAATATGCTAGGCGAAAAACACATATATTTTTAAAAAAATCTTTAGAATTATAATCTGTAAATAGAAATAAAATTTTATCAAGACAGTGAAAATAAAATTTACCATCAAAAACAAATTTATTATTGCATAATTATTTTAAGATTTTTTGCTTGGCCTTTTAGTTATGTAATTAGTGATAGGAGCTTTTCTTTTTACAGTACTTTCTTTAATTTTTTTTCCGGCAATAAGATCTAATCCGTGTTCAAAATCAGATACTTTACCATTTATTTGTTTCCAAAAATAAACATTTTTTACCCTCTTGCCATTTTGAAATACCGGTACTTCTACTTTGACTCTTTTATGTTTAATACCACGTATCACTGCGGTTTCTTTGGTTAAATCTGCATATTTTGGACTTTTTATGGTACTTGATTCTGTGTAAAATGGGATTATATCGATTTTTTTGCTTTCTGACATTTAAATTTGATGGGTTCTAATATATATCCTTTCTTAATTATAATCAGTGATCATTTGGATGTACGTTGACTAATATTTAACACCTTAAATTATTATGTTACGGTGGTTACTTTCAGCAGCAATTACTCTATAAACTCTAATTTCAATACCGTAAACTTCTTTAAATATTCATTTTACTAGAAAATTCCATTTTAAGATAAATTATTTATATTTGAATCTTGTGGTTTATTAATGAATAAATTTAATTTCTAAGTTTTACTATTTCTAAAGGACGATATTTTATAATTAATCACATAAAATATAAATTTTAATAAAAATTCTTTATACCACTAAATTACCATTTTGAGAAGAATAATTTAAATATGAATTTTTCTGTTATTTAGTTTTGTTGGGGAGTGGAGTTGGCGATAATGTATTTAGCACTTAAGTACTGTTTAATGAATAAAAAAATAAAAATAATAGAATATGCAGGCTATTATTTATTTTTGTTGTGGGACTGGAGTTAGTTATAATCTATTTAACACTAAATTACTGTTTAGTGAAGAAACAAAGCAAAATAACAGGATATTCATACTATAATTTATTTTTGTTCTATGAATGACCCTAATCTAGTGTATATAACACTAAATTTTACTGTTTAGTGAAGGAACGAAAAAATATTAATCATTCCCTTATTTATTTTTGATTGGTGAATATGTCTAGTTTAATGTATTTACGGAATTAGAATCTAGATCATTTAATTATAATGACTTTTATAAATTAGGTGCACAGATAGGAAACAATTTGTATTTTCAGTTTGAAAAATGAAATTAATTAGTTCAAAATAATCAAACTAAAATTTTTAGTATTTTATGACAAACAAATTTTATTTTTAATGATTACTTTCATTTTCAATTAAATATAGTATATTTCATCGAAATCGACATCTTTTTCATGTTAAAGATGTTCACCGGTAAGCTTCTTAATTTTCCCGTCCTTGTATGTTAGAAAAAAATTATAAGCGAAGAAAAGAAGATGAATGCTGTTCAGAAGATTGTTATCTTAGAATCCCAAGAGAAAAATGTTCCGAATATATTTATCCTACAGAGGAAGAGACAGATTTTTTAATCAATATAGCAGAAACGTTTGAAGTAAATCCATGTCTTTGTCATTTATCACTAAAATATATATTTGATGTTAATTACAGTTGCAAAGACCTGCATAATTATATTTCTAGAGCAGGATTAAAAGTTAATAATTTTTTGTACAAGGAGAAGCCAAGAACAACCCGAAACAAATATATTGCCGATACAATATATCAACCATGTTCGCATTCAGGACACTGTGATCAGAATCCGAAATGCCAATGCTTTAAATCCAAATATTATTGTGAAGCTTATTGTCAATGCCAATGCTGCAACAATATAACAAGATGCAAGTGTGTTGAATGCGACACTTTATGCCCCTGTTATAAATTAAATAGGGAATGCACTTTGTTTTGCCATTCTAATTGTAAAAATAAACCAATACAGAACGGTCTTGAGAAGCTCACCTTGATTAGAGTAAGCAATAAAGCTGGGTACGGTCTTTTTGCAGGTGAAGATATTAACTCGGGTGAATTTGTTGTGGAATACACCGGTGAATTAATTTCTAATACCGAGGCTGATCGTAGAGGTTTCTTTTATGATCTTAAGAAAATGAGTTATCTTTTTGATCTAACCCCTAATCTTGAATTTTCGACTTTGGACGCAACAAGAATCGGAAATAATTCTAGATTTGCTAACCATGGAGATGAACATGAAGCAAATATCTCTTCACGCAAAATTATGGTTGATGGGCACCTGAAAATGTGTATGTTTGCAACTAGAAAAATTAAAAATGGGGAAGAACTTCTGTTCAACTATAATTATAGCCTTGATAATAAAAGGGATCATAATATTTGTAAACCCAGTAAATAAATTCTATTTTCTATGTGAAAATAAATTTTATAGCCTAATAATAAAAATAGAGATAAAAACATTTGTAAACCCAATAAATATATTCTAATGTATAAGATAAAACCAAATTTAAAGAATTAATAATAAAAAGACGATAAAAATGTTTCTAAACCAGTAAATATATTATGATTTATAGGATTTCATTTTAATTATGGCTTGCTAATAAAAAGAGGATTAAAATCTTTACGAATCCAGTAAATACATTATATTTTCTATGATAAAAAAAATTTATAGCCTTAATAATAAAAATGGAGCTAAAAATATTTCACAAACCCGTAAATATATTATATTTTCTATGATAATAAAAAATTTATAGTCTTGATAATAAAAACAAGCTAAAATATTTGTAAAACCAGTAAATATATCATATTTTCTATGTGAAAATAAATTTTATAGCATTAATAATAAAATTAGAGTAATAAATATTTGTAAAACTAGTAAATAAATTCTTTTTCTTATGATTTCATTTTAAATTATATTTGGAACTGAAGAACGTTTTATTTTCTTTAAACAAGAATATTTACTTCAACATCTTTTGCTTTTTCTCTTATATTAATCATCATGTGTGCTGAGATATAATAAAAATAAAGTGATCCTAGAGTCCTTCTAATGTTAAAACCAAATCGGTTAATGTGCTATAAAGATTTATTAAAATAATATTTAAACACAATACATATAAATAATGCTCGAAATATTTCATGCACGATTATCTAACACATAAAATATATATATGTGATTATTTATCTCTAATTTTTTTCTATAAAATAGAGCTAACCGTATATATCAGATAAAAAGGGTATAAAAAAATTGTTTTATTGCAACCATATTTATAGTCCAGTAAAAATCTTTAAAGATATTCACTGTTTCCAAACCACCACTGAAATAACTTATTTTATGCCCTGTAGAATTCCAGTTATATCCTTGCTTTTTGTAAATCAAAATTAGAATAAAATTAAAATAAATCTTAAACATGCTAAAATTAAATTTACCGGAGTTATTTACAGATGTAGACAATAAAATAAAAATAAAATTTTGTTCCTAATAAAATTAGATTTGCCACAGTTATTTTTAAATTTAACCATCAAAAAAAAAGATAATATAATTGACCCAGAAACTTAAATAGGCGATGAAAACTTATAGATACGAAAATTTTAATTTTGTTTTAGATTTATTTAGGTTTTTTTTCGAATAAAAAAGTGTGAATGTAGAGCAAGACTATGAATTACAGTATTAGTAGTATAATTTAAATTGACATAAAATAATTCAGCTAATATATCAATTAAATAATTTCTTCGAATTAAAGACCGTTTATACCCAGGACATCTTTTTATATCAGCTGTGAAAAAAAAGATTTATTCTATAATTTAATATTATCATTTTTAGTCTATTGAATCGTAGCAAAATTTATGAAAAATTTTAGTAATCGTTATGAAATAAAAATTATATGAAAATGGCCATTTAACTTAGGTAAACCCATCAATTCCAATTAAAATATAGTTTCGTTGAAGTTAAATTATCTAATTTGGAAATTTTTAGAACCAAGAATATTTTTTTTTAATTGTGAAATTCACACCATCGATGTTCAATATTATTTTTTTCATAATTTGAATTTAACGATAGATAATTCTTTATTTAACATAAAAAAAGACCAATTAAAACGTGTCTTAAGTCAAAGTAAAGTAATTATAATTTATTTCAAAATATATAAGCTGATTGAATATCAAACTTTACACGTAAAAATCTACCTTTTTAGCTTTATTTTCTCCAAAATCCTATCTTTAGTTGTTAAACTTTCAAATCTGTCGAACTTGCAATATTTAGCATATAGCCTTTTTTCCATAAAAATAATCCATCTTATGTGATATTTATTGAACTAAATAAATTATAATTAATTTTGAAAAAAATAACGTTCACAAATTTGCGTGTGTTGTACTGTTTGATAAATCAAAGAGGCGCAAATTGTTTTTTCTATTGGATTTGCCTACATAGATGAAAATTTTGCCTTTCATTGATAAATATTATTTTTACATGTGATTATGTATTAATGGGGGCTATTAAAAGTTGTTGTTCTAATGATCATAAACATCGAACCAACATGTCTTAAGATATACCTATGATATAAATGATATCTAAACTAGTGTTTCAAGACCATTTTATTCTTTTTTAATTAAGAAAAAGAAGTAAAAAGCCCAACAAAAACCATTTTTTTTCCTTTATTGTTTCTTTTCTATAATTAAATACTTTTATTATAATAGAAGAGCCTAGTTAGGAATTTCTCTATATTTAAATCTAATTAACTCTTATTTCCTTCGTGCACACCTTAAAATATAGTTGAATCTTTTTATAAATAATTTTAGCTCTCGTTTTTTTTATTTAATTTCTATTGCTGTCATTCATCTTTTTATACCACTGGCATCCCAAACCTCATGAATTTCATAGGTTTGCACGCATCTAGTAAAATATGAAATTATATTTTGGTGCATTTATATATAAAATTTGTGTTAATATCTACTTATAGTCACAAGAATTTAACTTTAAGAAGAAATCACAAACTAATAAATATAGAAAAAAAATAAATTAGAAATGTTTTATCCCAAAGATGCATGTCCTGCAAAGATACATTTTAATCTATAAAATCGATCCAAATAATTCCTAGAGAAAAACTATAGCGTATTGCACAAACCATTTGAACTATAATTATTCTTGTACAATTTATAATATAATTCTATCAATAAAATATTTTTTTGCTTATTAAAAATACCGACTCGCTCATCATTACTAATTCATAATCGCCCCTTCTAAATATGCAATAAAATATTTGTGTGTTATATTTCATATATTTATATTTGGTTATATGTAAAAACTAAACTTTTGATATCTTTCTCGTTTTTTTTATTTTTTAACGTAAAAAAATCGAATTCGTCACATAGTATCTTTCTCGGCTTGATTACAACTGCATAACCCAAGAATAACCCGTATGTATTAATAAAAATTCATAAAACAGGTACCACAAATGATATAATATTATATTCAGAAGCAAGTATTTTCAAACACAACTTTTAAAGAATTATTATAAGCTAAGCCAATATAATAACAATATTGATCCTCTACGCTAAAAAAACTTACATTACTTGTGTGAAATGCTTTATATCAAGGTCTAAATTATAAAATAACATAATATTTAATCAATTAAAGCTAAAATATGGTGTTTCTTTTCAAAGTTATCTTTCCTAATCTTAATAATCATAAAAAAATCAGTATGTAAAGTCGATTTTGTTCAATTCAAAAAAAATTCGATTATGATTCATGTTCAATATAAATTTATAGGCAGTATGATTTTAATGCAATAAACACCGCTTATTATATATATTTTTAGTTGGTTTGGTCAAAGAAAAAAAATAGCTGCTCTATTTACATTAAGTAAAACTACATAAAACATTTAAAGACATATAAAACAACACAGAGGGTGCTTTTATCACAGTTGATCTGAGTTCTGCACTAATTATAAATTTATTGATAATTATTTTTTCTAAGCTGATAAATATTGCATTAGAGATATAAACCCAATGCCATATTCTATTAAAAATTGTTTTATTAATTTATCAAGACAAATATTATTTATAAATAGAGAATATTTTTTAATAACGATTTCCTTAGTGTATTGTAGAGTTTGAATATTCGAGAATACAATAGGTAATTCTGTGTAACACGTGTAAACCATAAAAGTTAAGGATCTGCAATATATAAATTATGTAAAATATGTTTAATTTGCTATTTTTCATAAAAAAGATATAGATTCATCTTTTTAGGGCATGTAAATTTTTCATCTTTTTTTTAGAAAATATATAATTAAATTTCTTATTAAGTAGAGTAATATATATAAAACACAATTTTATTTATGTGAAAGATTGAATGGATTTTTCGTATTACAAATAAATACTTACATTACACTAAAAAATAAATGATATCGAAATATGTATGTTTTCTTTTTGGTAAAATTACATCAAAATAAAAGATTGCTACAAATTATATGGAATTTAAGCCTATAAGAACTATAAATATTGGAATTTTGTTTATGATAAAAAGATGAGAAATAATTTGTATTGTGCAATTTTATTTACTTGACTCATTTCCATCAAAATATGTGTCTTTATCTTGAAATCAAACTATCCATATAAAAAACATAAGATTTCGTAGTTTAATTATATAAAAAACCAATTATTTTATCCCTAATTTAATTCACGTGAAAAATACATGTTTAAGCAAAAAAAAACAGATATTTTATCTAGAATCAAGTTTTATTATAAAAAATTCGTATTTATCCAGAGATTGCTCATCTATTATTGTATCATTTGGTTATTTTTTATT
The DNA here is from genome assembly GCF_057557595.1 of Rhyacophila brunnea. Classification (NCBI taxonomy): domain Eukaryota; kingdom Metazoa; phylum Arthropoda; class Insecta; order Trichoptera; family Rhyacophilidae; genus Rhyacophila; species Rhyacophila brunnea. The sequence goes on from NW_028232789.1 coordinate 233,633, forward strand.
TATATGCCATACCATTTTAAGTCACAAATATAAGTATTTTTTATTGTATATTTGGATAGTCTATCAGTAAATCATCATGATCATAGTATTTTTAGTTTGTATTCTAAAACTAGAATCTCATAATAAAAAATGATTGTAGAGATATTGGGTTTACTTTTTAATATAATAACCTTTGATCTTAAGTATAACGAATTTAAAAATATCACAAATTTTTTTTTAAAATGTGATAATTCATCAAGAACCATCATAAAAGATTATAAATTATTTATGGGGTGTTCTCAATGTTTTGAGCAAAATCATGTTTATTGAAAGAAAAATAGAATCTATTATGGTTTTATTAAAGAAAAGTATTCTTACATCTTAAAGAAAAATTCTTGTAAAATTATTTTGGATGCCATTAAGGATTCAATTAAGAACATATTTTAACCTTAAAATTTAATATAAGCGCTAACCTGAAGAAAGTTAGTAAAAAAACCACATCAAAGTAACTGGCATATTTTTAATCTACATATGTTCTTTTATAGTATATAATCTTGTGCAGTTTTCTACATTTTTTCGAGAAGAACCTAAGTTATAATACATATTTTTAAACTGGTTTTTACATTTAAAACATATTATTTTATTTTATATGTGCTCTTTTGAATCCATAAACTATATTTAGCGTTTTATCTATATTTAATCGTTGTAAATAACTTCAGAAAATATACCAGTAATCAAATCGACTTCTCTATGTTTCTGTTGATTCACAATTAAATTATCCATACTGTATATTTCGAAATTATATTATGAAAATGACGTTTTATTTATTTTGAATGCACAGTTTTTCTCGTAATATAATCCGTTGATAGTAGTAAACGTATATTTCTACATAATACCGTTAAATATATTTTGAATAAATTTTCTGCTCATGAATAAATTACAGTAAAAAAATTCTCGATAAAAGTAACAGAAACCAGCAGTTTTAATATTTCATCATAGAAATATAATTTATGATGGTAAAAAGCTAAATAATAAATATAGAGATTTCTAACGTTCAAATCTGGCAAATTGGAGTTTCTTAGACAATAATTATATGTGGAAAAAATACAATATTTTCTCGAGAAGAATCATATTATTATATACACAACTTAAGTTAGTGATCTCTAGATATCAGATTTAAATGGTTTTTTCACATTAGACACTAAAAATAACAATTTTGTGTAAGTTATTTGAATTTCAATAATCAAATATATCTTTAAAACATTTTTTTCTGTATTTTAAATGTAATATAGCCGGTTTAATTATGAACGCAAGACCAGGCAAAAATTAAAAACTAATACAAAGGAAATTAAAAAGCAAGAAATAAACTAAATTTTAAATACAAATTGTAAAAAGTTAAAGATTATCTGATAATACGAATAAAACACAAAGCCTTTTGCAGGTGGGATTTTAGACACTTTCTAGCTTCTCTATATACTACATTAATGTGTGAACTAAAATATGATATGCAAATAAAAACCTGATAAAGACACTTTGACTACTTTCTCGCAATTATAGATTCTTTATTATTTTTTGGTTCTTTTTTTACTAATCTTTGATTTTAACTTAACCATAAAATCGGTTCCCTTTATAGAAATTTTTAGTTCAAAATGCATAATATAGCAAATATTATAAGATGCCGGGTAAAGAACCGGCATTTTATATATTGTATTATCGTTATTTTCGAATTAACAACCAATTCGGTTCCTTTGAAGACAAATTCTAGATTTAAAATAAAAAATTCATAAAATCATTTAAAAATATGCATGATTTTTTATTCTATTATTTCTAGTAGGATTAAACAAGTAATTATAACCAATATTTTTTAAATATGCAAAGATTAATAATATTTAATATTTAAGGATATCTATTTTCGGTTAAAACACCAACCTGGTTGCTTTACAAGCAATTTTAGCTTATAAATTAAATATATACAACCAATATTTTGCGGCTATTTGATTTTTTATAGATTTACAGGTACGATCATATATTTATTAAGTTTGTATTATATTAATTTCCGAATTTACAAATTTCAGCTCTATAAAGCAGACTTGATGCCCCAAACAGAATTATTTTTATAAATTGAATCATTTAAATAATTTAATATTGATTTTTTTTTTTCATTGATCATAAATTCAAATAGAAAATTTAATTAAGTCTACGATATGTAATTAAAATGATTTTCAAATCGATGCGTGAATAGAAATAATATTTGGAATAGTACCCAATGACCATTTTTTTATATTTGTCAGCCACAAGGATATATAAAATCGAAAACAATTAATCTAGACAAGACAATATTTATAAGCAAATCTTAAATTTACCATAAACACAAAAATTACGCTTAAAGATTTTATGATAGAAAAATATATCAGCCCATAGAATTCTACCTGTGCCATGGATTATGAACCATTAATGATAGAACTTATTAAAAAAACATCACGTATATTTTATGAACCAGGACCGGTTGTTGTACTAGATATCCTAGTCAAGAATTTAGTTCTATTTGATTACGAAATTTCCATACGACTAAAAATGCTTCCCAAAGAGTTCAATAAAGCGATGGTAAAGTTAAAAGAAGATCGGCTTGTGTGTAGCGAGTCCAAGATAGACAACACCGATGTAGCAACAAATACAAACAAAAACTATCATGTGCAGTCGAATCTACTATCGGAAATTGGTACTAAAGGGTATATACGCACAGTTTATTATCTTGATTATTGTCGGATAAAAGATGTGATAAAATACAAAATATTTAAGATGTCGAAGAGGTTTGAGGAAAGCACAGTCAAATGTGCGGATGATGGGTGGTTATATATCTGTAAAATTTGTAAAAGAGAGTTTAATCTTTATGAGATACAGGCGTTGATGGATGAGAATTATAGGTTTAAATGTGATGATTGTATGGGCGAATTAGAGGAGAGTAAAGTAACAGCAAGTAGTGAAGAGCTTCTTTTACATAAAAAGATGATGGATGAAGTTGGTGAAATAATTGAGATACTTAAAAAGTTAGACAAATATGAAATACCGAATGTTGATTATTTCCAAATTATTAAGTTACGAGACGAAAAATTAAAACAGGAAAAAATTGATAAGGAGCTTGAAAATATTGCAACGTTGAAAGAAAAGGAGGAGGGCTTTGTTGATGTTTTTGTTGATGATGAAAAAACAAAGTCTGATGGAGATACTGGTTTTTTTGAGGAAAATATAACATTTGAGGTTAAAGATGACACCTTAGAAAAAAGTGAGATTGACGTAAAATTTAAATTTGCGGGGATCGAAAAATTATTTCATGAAATAACGGAGGAAGATAAAAATATTATGAATGATGAAGAGTATGAGGAGTATTATAGCATATGTGAGAAAATAAAAGAGTTGCAGAAGAAATAAATTAATACTACTAACAAAACTAACTAAATTCATGATGGAAACATGATTTAAAGATCGTTATTTTATAATCACACAGAAATTATCCAAACTTCATAAATAAAAAATAAACCAGGAAATTATATACAAATTAATATGCTGGATAAAGGAATTTATTGTGATTTCTATTGTCTAACCATCGTTATATGGAATGATCACAAATTATTTTTATTTTTTCCGTAAAAGAGATGTAATTCTAAATCATCGTTTTAAATATTTTTATTTAGATAAATGTTTCAAATAAAAATATTATTTTTTATTCATGGGTTAGAGTTTCTTTTTATCAATTCCATCTATTGAGACGTAGTCGCCCATTGGGAACGTCGCAAAACACCTCAATGCATCTTTTGACACCTCAACAGGCTATCTTCGACACCAGCTATTTTTCTCTCAAATGATTATGAATTCAAGTGTCTTGCGAAGTGATAGAGCTTGCACGTATGCTTTTACAACGTAGGGGATTTTCAGCTTCTTAACATATTTTTTATTTTATCATTATATTAATTATATTTTTACAAAATTTCAATTTTCTTATTACCTAGCCCGCTCTTATTTTCTACATACAAGTTATTTCTAAATATTGAATCTTGCAGGGGTCACTATAATATTTATAGGACATTATTTATTATCAATGTCGTAACATAAGATTGATTGGTGACACAATATCATAAAGGTGCCCGAAAGAACTTGAAGTCACAAATCAAATCGAGGCATATATTCTAACTATAGGATTTAGAAATACACATGCACTAATTGATCTTAAAATCGAGACGCAACGAAGTAGATGTAAGAGGATATAGCGAAAGTAATATTATGATGCATCTACGAGAAATATATAACGTTATTCTTGAGGATAAAATCGAAAATTACATACAATAAACCCATAAAAAATGAATATTTATCTGGAAGTCTATATATTAAAATAATAAAGGTTTTTTTGAGACTTAATTCTTCTTTTTCCAGAAAATATAAATATATCAAATACTGTATGATATTTCTATTTTAAAATTTATCTATTCTATAAATCATCTTTTAATGTTGTCAAGTAATTCGCACGGGATAATATTGTGACATGTAGAATCATCTTTTCTGCTCGATATATGATTTTAGTGCCTTATTTGTTTTAAAAAGGATTTTTAATGCATATTTCGGGCCATATAAATATCGTGATCTGTAATTTATAGGGTAATACCACAATGACTATAATTTTTTTTCTTTATATGATTCTTTTTTATGATGTAGTACGCAATTAAAAAGATAGAGAAAAACATAAAAATTATAATGTTTTGAAAGGGTAAGTTTGTTAACATGATGTGGTAGAAGGAACAATTACATGGTATGTTGTATAGAGTTTTTCTTGAAGAAGCTTAATTGCGTAAAACCTAATTTACTTATAAAATAGAGTCATGCGTTCTAATAGATTAATTTAAAAACTGATTATTAAACGATTATTTTTTTCAGTGTAGATAAACAGGCCATGTGAGAATCATATTATATTTAAAAGATATAAATACTAAATAATTATAATAACATTTATATATTAAAATGAATATTTGTGTTTGTTATTAGCTAATTTCATTATCCCTTTATAATTCCTTTAAAATCATATCTAATATTTTTATATTTAATTATTTAAAACGAAATTAATTAGAAAAATATATAATTTTATAATTACTTATTTTGAATTATAATCACAACACAAAATGGATAAATATGATATATTTATATTTGAAATTTGGGAGTATTTTGAATAAAAAATTCAAGAATTATATTTTTAGTTGTTGTATAAAATTTAGATACCCCTTTGTAATGGGAGTGACCTTAGAATCGCAAGTGAATATAATAACGTATATTAACCAAAAGCCGAATTTCTATACCGATTTCCGTGTTTCGTCAACAACACTACCGAATATTTTATACCTTCATGCACACGGACTTAATATTTCAACTGTTGAGTGTGTTTCTAAAGAAGGAATCGTTTACAAATTAGAGCATCATATTTTAGGAATTGAGAAAGTGTTTATAGGAAATAGTATTTACCCGAATATAGTTGTATTTTTTAATGGAGTTACCAACGATTTGTCAAAGAAAGGTGATTCCAGTTTTGTTCTAAGAGTTATTTATGTTCCGATGGAAAATAATCCATTGGTTTTTTTGAGTCGAGATAGTTATTGTGAATTATCCTCATATTCAGTCTTTCCTGTTTTGCATATTTCATATGATGAATTTATTCCAAAGAATGATATTTTGATTGAGAATGTTTATGTTCATCCAGAGGAAATGATTCTTGTTTGTAGAGATCGGATTGTAAAAAGATGTGTAAGACATGATCTTGTTTATAGTTCTGTTGAATTTAAGGTTCCTCTGGAAGTATATTTTAAAGCGATTTATTGTGACCGTGAGGAAAGGAATGATACATCTAAGTATATATATAATGCCCACGAAACTAAAAAGAGTAATGGTGGTAATGATATTCATGAAAAGAGTAATGGCAGTAATGATATTCTTGAAAAGAGTAATGGAAGTAATGATATTCATGAAAAGAGTAATGGAAGTAATGATATTCATGAAAAGAGTAATGGCAGTAATGATATTCTTGAAAAGAGTAATGGCAGTAATGATATTCTTGAAAAGAGTAATGGCAGTAATGATATTCTTGAAAAGAGTAATGGAAGTAATGATATTCATGAAAAGAGTAATTGCAGTAATGATATTCTTGAAAAGAGTGATGGTGGTAATGATAATTTAAAAAAGAAAGAATGCAGTGATGATAATGCTAATAATGGGGATGTGGGTATTAAAAAGAATCATAACAACAGTGATAGTTTTATAAAGAAAGAATGCAGTAATGATAATGCTAATAATGGGGATGTGGGTGCTAAAAAGGAACATAACAACAGTGATAGTTTTATAAAGAAAGAATGCAGTAATGATAATGCTGATAATAGGGATGTTTATATTAAAAAGGATCATAATACTGGTGATAATATTAAAGGACATTGCAATATTAATGATAATTTTAGTAAGGATTATAATGATAATGAGTGCGTTAAAAAGGATAATGATGGCGTTATCCTTAATAACATCGATAATAGTGCTATTAATAATGGGGGTGTTAGTAGGATTGGTGATGATAGCATTAAAAAAGATAATTGTAGTGAGAATATGAAAGCCAGTAATTCCATAAGGAAGGGTAATGGCAATATGAAAAAGGCTGAAATAGAAAATGTTGATATGGGTATTAATAAAGGTATTTGGGATTATTCCCCCTTTAGTCGTATTTGTTTTAGTATTGGTACGTATAAACAAACTGATATTTCACAGGAGAAGATGCATGTAAGAATATTTGCCCCACCAGAAATTTTTATAGAGAAAGAGCTTAAACAAGATATATACAATGTTCTTCTATTCATGCATACTACATTTCCTGGGTTAAAAAGTACTTTAAACAAAGGTACTAATTTAAACAGTAGCATTCAAGCTGGTTTGAATGGTAATACCAGTGCAACTCATGTAAATAGCAGTGTGAATGAGTCTAATATGCCAGATTTTGAGATAAAGATAGTGTTTACGCGGAACAATATGTTCTATAATGATGATTCGGTAATAATGATACCATATTCTCTATTCCCTTTTTCAGGGATAGACCAGAATATATATTTGAGGGAAATTATTTGTGAGATGTTTTCTCGTATTTTATTTTATCATGTTAGTTTTGAGTCTTTATGGATTTGGTTTGGTGTTGTTGAGTATTGGAAAGCACAGTTCATGAGGGTTATTTTTGGAGAAAACGAGATCTTATATAGAACCAAAGAGGATCTAGACTATGTTGGATCTAATGATGTTTATTCATATGCATTGATACATGAAAATGATAGAATTAAAAAAAAGAATAAATGCAGTAATGAAAACATCGGTATTGATAAAATTAAAGGAAATAATATTCAAAAATTATGTGATGTAAAGAATGATATATGCATTGATAAAGATAAAGAACTAAATAATTGCAACAATACATGCATTGATAAAGATAAAGCAATTAGTAATGAAAACAGTAAATGTATTGATAAAGGTATAGAATCGCATAATGAAAACAACACATGTATTGATAAAGATAAAACAATGCATAATTTAATAAATGTGGGAATTAATAAAGGTAAAGAAATTTATAATGAAAACAATACATGCATTAATAAAGGTATGGAATCAAATGTGGGAATTAATAAAGGTAAAGAAATGTATAATGAAAACAATACATGCATTGACAAAGATAAAGCAATGCATAATTTATCAAATGTGGACATTAATAAAGGCGTGGAAATGCATAATTTATCAAATGTGGACATTGATGCAAGAAAAAAACATAACACTTGCATTGATATTAAAAATAACCCTTATTATAGTGGCACTACATCTATATATAACAGAGAAAGGGATATGAATATAAGACTAACACCTTCATTAAAATTCAAGAAAATCAAGTCACGTCTTTTCTTTCAGATTTTGGAGAATAACCTTAGCCGCGCCTTTATGACGAAAATGACACAATCTATTTTATTGTTGAATAGTGTATCAACCACCAGGCTCATACGGCTTTTTAAGGAATGTACGGGAAAGGATATGTCTCGATTCTTTTATTATTATGTCTATAGACCAGGTATAGTCACGGTCAGAGTTACTTATGAGATGGACAGGAAAGGAAAGGTTGAATGTAACTGCACATATATTCCTACATCCAAAATGAAGAGTGCAAACAAGAAGCCGATGTCAAACGATATGAAAATGAGAATATATGAGAATGAAGGCGTTTTTGAGCATAAGTTTGTTAATGAAAAAATAAGCTTTCAATGCCACATGCGAACAAGAAAGAAAAAAGAGGTTAAGGCCAATAACAATGAGACTAAAACGGAAAACAATGCAGTTAATAGAGATGATAATGTTTTTGACAATGATAATAATTTGGGACAGGGTGATAATGATCCCAGTAAAGTAGAAAATGATGATTCTGTTCTTAGCCCACTTCTTTTTATGCGGGTGGATCCCAATACCGAACATATGATTAATATAGATCTTGCGCAACCTGATTATATGTATATTGAACAGCTTACGACAGATAAAAGTGTTAAGGCACAGGCTGAATCCATCTTTTCACTCGTCAAATATCCCTCGGAACCTACTTTATGCGCATTCGAAAAAATGTTAAATGACACGCACTGTTTTTACAAAATTAGAACACTCATATTATCTGTTCTTTCCTGCATGAAGATGGATGATCGACTTGGGTTCCAGAATAATATTCAACATTTTATTCGAAAGTTTTGTATATGTGGATCCACTCTTCCCAAACCAACTGACTTTAATAATTTTGTTTCTTATTTTATATGTAAAGGTACGGTAACCTCTTTAGCACACAGTGATCCAGAACACGAAAAGATATATTATAGATCCAATAATCAAAATGAAAACGACTACCGCAACTATAAAGGTAATAAAGAGGATAACAGTGATACAGAATATCCGGTTTTCAATCAAAATATTACCGCTAACCCCAATAATAACACGCGCTTTAACAATAATTTAAATATCGAACACCCTGTCTATGATGTAGATGAAACAAAGCATTCGACACGGAACACAAAATATAATGATTCGGAATATCCAATGTATAATCAAGATAGTAATGTGGATTTTAATAAGAGAGGAATGATAAATCGTAATTCTGAAGATGATAATAAAAATACAGATCAACAGTTACAGTCCAACACTGTGGGAGAATATAGCCATACCAACCAAAATAACGAAAATAAACCAACCCGGTCCAAAAATATAATCACTGCCTTTCTAATAAACATACTCAAATACAATTCAATAGAAATGGATTCAAACCAGATCATCAAAAACGATATAAACACAACAGCAAACACAAACTATATATCTGCCGTGATAGATACCCTTGGATATATGATCTGCTCTAAGTCAAAAATTGATATTGCTCCACTAGTAAATGAAATAGAAAGGTACAGGATCAAAGACATCGTATTCCCATCTTTTCAGAACAAGATCACAGAATCTATAATAAAACTATATTCGAGAATGTGCTTTTACGGCATTGTTGATTTGAACTACAACCTTCTCATAAAATATACCAAAAAATCAAATTTTATTGGTGTGAGAGAAGCTGCACTATCAACCATAATTTCATGTTATCTTCATAAATCATTTTGTAAAATAATGGAGATTCTTTTTGATAACGAGGAAGAGCGCAGAATAAAGATCTTTATTTTGGATTTATTGAAAGGAATTATGCATCTATATGGTAATAAGTATCCAGGTAAAGGAAGAGATTATAAAGCATGCATAGAAAATGACGATGGTGAACTAGCGCAGACAATAGACAGTGCACCTGATGGCTTTAGCGAATATAACATAGGCATTGACATTGTTCCTGATAATGATATCAAATCCAATGCCAATATTGGTAATGAAGCCTGCAATAATGCAAATTTTAATAACAATAATGTTTATGAGCCTAGCAAAGATGCCAATTTGCTTAGTAGTGAAACAAAATTCAATAATAATGGTTCATATGTGCCTACTAAAGACAGTAAATTCAATATCAAAGGTGAGAATACCTTTGGGAACGACAAATATGATCGTATTAGTGAAACTAAATTCAATAACAATTGTGCTAATGTGCCTACTAAAGACAGTAAATTCAATATCAAAGGTGATAATGATGAGAATGCATTGGGGGACGACAAAGATAACCAAAGTAGTGATTTCAATGACGTATTTAAAGGAATTCACAAAGATGCTAAGTTTTCAGAATCATTTAACTTTATAAAAAGATATGGGTCGATTATAAACAACAAAAGCACATTTATAAACTTACTGGAAACATACTATTATGATCCGGCAATGGTTGAATACCTAACTGACATTGTCTGCATGATCGACGGAAAATTCAAAGAGGTCATTCTTGATGAAAGTGATGAATTTATTCCAGTCGAAACTAATAACGAGATCGTACAAACCAGTAATAAAATAAGATTCACCGTAAACACACTGATAAAAATCAAGATTAGAAAAGATCCAGTAGTTAAAGAGGTAACGTATATACCAGATGTAAAAATAGAAGAAAACAATTTCGAAGATCCACTAACGATAAAAATAAAAAGAATGGACATGATAAATATCGAAATCGATGATTTTGTTAATAAATTTATGACAAACTACGATGATTATAATAAAAGTTTGAAAGGAACAAGAATAAACATCGATGAAAATAACCCATACTGGGAAAAGATACAAAATGAATATATTGGTAGGAATAATAACAAGAAACAAGATATAAGTCTTGAGAGGGTAAACGATAATGGCACGAGTGCCGAAAAATATATAATGTACATCACCAATAAATCACTGAAAAAACACAAGTATACTCAAAGGCTTAACATCACCTTTCAACCAGTTAAAAATATAAACGAGTACAAATTCACAATGCACTCTCAATTCTCTAAATTTTACTACAGCCAAAAATATAATTCTCATTATTATTTAAATGCGAAGGCTCTTGAGACATATTTCGAATCACTCATCATGGAAAACACCCCGATAAAACCCCTTATTCGTTTGGATAAAAATATTGACTCCATGATAGAAAAAATTGTTGAATTTATGAAAAAAAACAAAGGAGTAAACGAAATAGTTGCTAAAAATAGCATTATTGAAAACACAATGCAAAATTACAGCGACGTTATCAGAATTCCAATCGATATCGCCACAATACTCGAAAGAATCGAAATAAAAGCATACAGAAATTTAGACGTCATTATTGAAGATATCGAAAGATTCTTCTTGAACGCAATCGAGTATGGCTTTGAAGACCAGTTTTTCGTAGAAACGTGCATTGAAATATTGAATGAAATAAGGAACATAACAATTGAAAGCACATCACACAACAAAGATAGTTTAAACATTAATTTTACGGACAGTAATATTGACAATAAAGATAATATTTATAAGGATTCAGCAACCAATAATAAAGAACTTACTACGAATAATTTCATCAAAGATATTATCGATAATGGCTCTGCAAATAATGAGAAGGATATAAAGTTATGCACGAACATCAACTTATCGCAACTAACAGAAATTGACTACAGAAAATCAATACGAAAAATTTACATTCCAATTCTAGAAGACCCTCAAATCTCTAAAACACTCAAAAAAGATCATGATCTTTTCTGGGAAATAATTGAAGAAATAATCGATAAAATTATGAAAACAAGGGAAGCAATAAGCTTTATCAACAAAATTAAAATCGAAGGCTACGAAAAAACCATCAAAAAACAAATGTATCTATCTAAAATAAAAAATAAAATAAAGAATAAAGAATACATCTCAATAGGTCACTTCTGGAACGATATCATGCTGATTGTCAAAAATTGTGTAGCTTTCAATGGAAGTGGAAGTTGGATCGCAAGACTATCAAAACGTATGGAAAACAACTATAGAAGAGAAATGGCAATTGCTTTTGGAATCAGAAATGTAGCAAATAAGTCTAAAATACTAAATGACATGAACGAAATGTAACACGATTTCTCTCATTATAATGGGAAGAGAACGTTTAAAAAAAAATAAACAATAATTTATGTAATATACCTATAAAATTAACTAAACCTCGATAATGCGTCTATTAAAAACATACTTTTAACTAAAAAAACACCACGTTATTACAAACTTAATAGTTCAATATTGTCTACAATAACTCAAAATATAACCAAATAAAAGCATTGATTGTAAACTATGGATTTGGGCAAAACCTTTACACTAATAAATATTGAAAATAAATGTGGGATATAATAAAATTTAACGGAAAATGTTATACTCGAAAGTATTGATAAGATGTGATAACTGGAAAAGATGATGTTAAGCATGAATAAAAAGTATTTTTTGATAATAAAATGAATACATAAACAATCACGATACATTTATTTCAATATATAATGCAGAACAAGATAATATTATGCGCCACAAAGTGCGATAGTTGAGCATCTATAAAATACCACAATTCGTATATTAAAAAACAAACACAATTGGGCACACAATCATAAACATAGGTCTTCAGAAAGAGACACAAATTGATAATTTAGAAAAATAAGATGTTTAGAGGAAATTTTTGAAGGGAATGTGATGCAAATAAATACAGTAAGATTGAGAAATACACTACGATTGATGAATCTTGAAAGGACAAAATCAATATTGGAATATTATAAAGAGAATGAGGAATTTGAGATATGATATTACTCTATAAGCCTTGAAAGAGCCACGTCAATACAGATTGAATGTAAAGGGAATGAAGAAGTGAGCTCATGATATTACTCTATAAGCCTTGAAAGAACAACATCGTATAGGAATATTATAAAGAGAATGACGAATTTAACACATGGAATTACTCTATAAGCCTTGAAAGAGCAACGTCAATACAGATTGAATGTAAAGGGAATGAAGAAGTTAACTCATGGAATTACTCTATAAGTTTTGAAAGAGCCACGTCAATACAGATTGAATGTAAAGAGAATGAGGAAGCTAACTCATGGAATTACTCTATAAGCCTTGAAAGAACAACATTAAAAGGAAGAATGAAAGAGAATGAGGAAGTTAAGACATGTGATTATCCTATAGAGTCATTTACATAAAAGTTTCGCCAAACTGTGTTATAGTAATTCGATAAAACCATACCCTATATAAATTAAAATCTATGTTTTGTAAACTTAAAGTATGGTTAGGGAAAACATCATGATAAAAATTTTCTATTACTAAAGGATTTTAAAATTACGATGACATTTTCAATTTATAAAATAAGAATCAATTAACATTGAAATAAATTATATATCATGCAGAATAAAAAATACACAGAAAAATTTACATCCTGGAAATAAATATTTTTCAATAGTATCGATTTAATACTTAAGAATAAGTTTTATGCGCTAGAAACGTTTTTTTAATAATATTGTTTATAATCATTCATTAATTTTATTGATAAAATAGTTAATATTTGTATAAGTTTAAAATAGTATAAAAAAATTTCTAGAAAGCATAAAAAAAAAGTCTATAAAAACCCTTTTTCTTGATCATTTGCGCATAGATCTATCCTAAAACATTTTCGTTATAAAATTTTACCAATTTTTTAAACACAGGGAAAGTTGTTGTCAAGGAAAGTACACACAGAAATAGAATAGTATCGAAAACTCTTTTGCATCCAAAAAGTATCAATATATTTTTTGTTCTTTTATCACACAAACGCTCTACAAATTCTATTTCTATTTTCATCTTAAATGGAAGTTCTAGAATTTGAATTAAAATAAAAGCCAATGATAAGATATATCCGATCTTTCCATATTCTTCGTAATCGTAATACCAATATATGTAAAAATAACCGCATAAAATTAAAATTGATGAAATGTAGGATGTAAATTTCCACATTATCATGCGAAAAGAGCGCTTTGTTAAAGAATCGCCTCTTTCTTGGTTTATATTTTGATCATTTTCTACGCTTAAAGAATCATCTTCTTCCATAGAAACAGGTATATCTGCATAGCGAGAAATTACACTATTATTTAGGGAACCTGATATTAAAGATCTACTAACCGCGTGTCTTCGGCTTGAAGGTATCTGCAAATTTGAAACAACATGAATTGCATCGTCTCCGTTTGTGTAACCCAACATAGTTTCATCATAAGAAGGTGGTGCTTCACCTGTAGGAATATACCCTGGTGGAATCGATAAGGGACCAGATACAAAAATTGATTCAGTATTAAGGCCAAATATTTCTGAATAAGCAGGTGGATTCGGGTAATTTAGACAAATACTATTCATTTCGACCATTTCTAACTCTGTTCCTTGATCAGTTCCAAGATTTCTGGTCCCACTTCTGTTTTTCCGTCTAGATGTTCTTCTGCTACTCTCTTCAGTACTTCTACTTGATTCGCGTCTGCTCATTTTTATTATTAGATTTCGACGTTTAAGTTTTTTAATAAAATTGGATCATTTTTAGTCATTTGATACCTAAAATAGAATATTTCAAATTTAACCCGTAAAAAAATTGTAAAATAACCGCATCTGTAAAATGATTAAAAAAATATGATATTCGAATTAAGAAATTTTAAAGACTTAAACTAAAAGATACATTGAATAAGATTATGAGATTAAAAGAGTGCTAAGCAAATCTGTTCTATTAAAAAACTACAAGCTTAACTTGACCAAAGCTACAAGTGCAAATTTATAAAATAAAACGTAAGTAAACAAAAAATTAGGCATTAAGATATGTAAAATTGATCAAAAAAGTTGCTTTTAGAATCAAATATCTTTTTATGATAGAATGTATCAGCAGTTTACAAAAAAATTAAGAAATTAAATATAAAATGTTGTGAAAAGTTTATAGAAATTCTACCCAATCCACTAAAAACGGAAAATTAGTGATCTTCAAATTTTTTTGCATAATTTTCCGAAAAATCTTTAATTACTTTCAAGTGAAAAATTTATGAAATGAGACTAATATAAGTTTTGATTATTTTTTTAGTTCGATTTTTAAATAAACTTTTACATACAATGATGAAAAAAGGACATGAAAACAAGGCCTACAATAAATAATGCAATAATTATTTTGTGCATAGATGATTGAAGCAAAAAATAATGTAATTAAAATAATATTTTCGTTTCTAAATTGAATAAATTGTTCAAGAAATCAAATTTTTACTTTTTATATTATAATTAGGCTGTCTTTTGTTTCGACGAATCCGTAATTACTATATTTATATTTTAAAATATAAGAAGAACTGAAACCCTACTAAGACAGCTTAATAAAGAAAAACAAATATTTCTATTTATTTGAACATTTAATCTTTGACCAGGATCTTCATAAATTCTTGATTATTTCTTTGCTAAGATATATCCATAAACAGAACAAATCGATAAAACTATGATCAAGGTTTTCAATAATATAAATACAAAAGGTTTTAAATAAATTAGATATATAAGGTTTTCAATAAATTTATTTTTAAAGGTTTCAATAAATTTAATTTAAAAGGTTTTATATTTAGATTGGTCAATTTAACATGTAATTTTGACTTTCAAAGAATGATATTTTTGATGTGCGAGTATGTTTCGATAATGTAAATGCAGGTCTACAAATATATTTTTTGAAAACAGGTGTTTTTAAAATTGACGATATATCTGTAACTATCATTAATAAATGCAAAATATCGAAATAAAAAAAATCAATAAACCAATAATATACGTGAATGAATGTGTTTTGCTTCCATATATTTTAAATCAAACAAATTTTACAGAATCCTATTTTGAAATAGATAGTGATATATAAAAACCAATAATCTAAAAAAATTACGATTTGCAATAAAATTGTCAATCGCAAGGATTTTACGCGGTGATGTACAATCCCTTTTTTGAATTTTTTAAATATAAAGTTGCATTTATGCGAATTTTACCGTTTATAAGTGCATGAGTTTTTCATGATAAGTATACAGAATAAAATAGGCTATATATCTAAAATAAATGCAGACAATGTAAATTATTCTTTCTTTGCATAAAATTAACACTTTATTGCTTAAAATAATACTTTCGGAGTAAACTTAGCATTGAACTATATGAATATTGAAATATAACACCAATAGATCCCGAAAACACTAATTTATATACATATTACAATAAAAATTTTTTATGATGCGAACATTGTGTATTATTCTAGGTTTATATGACCATATAAAAGCAAGTGAAGCTAGTTTAACGGTTTATTACATGACATCTGGCTTATCTTTTATTGTATCCATATCATGTTCTAGCTACTAATTATTCTAATTCAATAACACAAACTGAAATCTAATATCTAGAGAATATGAATTTATATTTTTTACCGGTCACACAAATCAAATAAATTTTTTTTTAAATTATATCAAGCAAGAATTCCACATCAGGTTCATTTTTCGCCCAAAAAAATAATATAAGCCATATTAAAAATTCGTATGAATCCTATACGTATCTAAAAACCAATCATTGGAATTCTAGCATAATGAGAGAACGACTCTCACATAACACAAACAGATCTGGGTCCCATAAAAACTTACAAGAATGAGAATTTTATTTAAATACAGCTCTAATGTAGTTAGTGCACCCAATAAATTATCATAAAAATTTATCTATAAATAATCTTAGTGGTACGCTAGAAGAACTGGCCCCAAATTTAAAAAATACACTTCCATTAGGATATTTACATTTTGTAGAGACATTATTATAAGTTTTATAACATGATTCAAGAGTGTTAATTATCTAGGCATCACAAAAAATGTGACAAAATTACAATCATCTATTATAATCAGTAGTAATACGGTCTTATAACTTAATTTTTATACCATGGAAAAACTTCCAAGCACAAACTTTTCGAAAGATTAATTTGGAGGACCAAGATCAATAAAAAAAGTCGATTAAAAGATGGTTAATTATAAATGCAAATCTCATTATGGAAAACAATCAAAGTATAGAACTACTTCTTCATGCATTGTAAAAACATGTTAGCTCTGACTCGATTTTTTACTTTCGGCAAAAAAAGCTTTCACAATAGTCTAATTATACCTTAAAGTTCCGAAAGTATCCACAATGCTACTATATGAAAATGTAACTGAATTTAACTTGAACAGCTTCAATATTAATCGCGAAAATGTATCCCCAAATACATGTCAGTAGGTTGTATACAGGGTTCATACACGGCTATTTAACCATCTATCAACTACATAAAGCATAAAATCAAAAAAGAAATATAAAGAACTGATAAGAGAATGCTGTTTCATTAAAGTTTTTGTTTTTATTTAAATAATCTTCATAGAAAATCGTTTGCCATCACAAATTGTATACATGTTGAACATTATTAATTTACCAATGAGTGATTTTGTCTTTAATTTAAGTTTATAATAAAATCATTAGACTAATTTTGAAAAGCAAGCCCAATATTGATCCTGGAAATTAAGATTAGACTTTCCCCAAAATATTCAGTTGATCTAAACTGGATCGAGGACCACGAATCATAATATATTCTAAATGAAATTGTGTACTTTATTTTAGTCTTTCATTATATTTATAGCAATATAATGGAAAATCAACTCATAATATAAGAAAATTATTTATTTTTGATAGATTCTAGATGTAAAATCTGTTTCGAACTTGTGCATTATACTAATCGTTTTTTACTAAATATTCGCTTTAAAAACACGATCATTAATATTTTTTATTTCACATCTAGAGCTATAAAATTTGAATAATAATCCATCTTATTTTAAGAATATGTAAATGCACTGAGAAGTAAAAAAATCATCAAAAAACTTATTAGACTGCTTATTCGCAGAAATTAAACAAATTAAAATATAAGTCTTGCAAATAATTCATAAACTACTACAGAATCATACACACACTTCCTCTTTATTAGCAGCACTTCTAGTGTATTTCCCCCAAAGTAATATTATTGGAACTGTGTTGTGGTACGCCTCATACCAAAAAAATTGTGAGGGTAAAATGTTTTTTATATCTGCTCTAGTATACCAAGTTTCTATAAATTCTTTTTTACCGCATTAAATGATATTCTGGGCAGATTTTATAAGAGCTCCTAGATTCTCTAACATTTTGAATCATAAATGCAAGCGAAATATAGATAAATATACACAGTATGTGTCATTTTAAATATAATATTGGCAAAATTATGCGTTCTAAAACAAAAACTAATTCTTATTTGATATATCGAAATTAAACTCCATCGAGAACTAAAATTGCTGAAACAATTTGAAGCCCTAAATTAGAAAATTTACTTTACATATTATTATATGGAATTTGCAAGGTGTTGCTTTTAAAAATGTTTAACACAAGTTAAAAGACTTTTATAGGTCAATTTTTATATCAATTTTATTTCTTTATTATCGAATTGATGGAAAATAAAAAAATTTTGTGATTTATAAATTTTATGGCACTTGATATCGCATTTCTAACATGGCAAATTCATTCATATTTGAATTAAATTTCTTAGATATGTTTATATTGATTTTACTCAATATTAGTGTAAATAAGAATATTTTATAATAACCGCAGCGTATTTAGTTAGTGGTCTAAATATCCCCGCTAATATTTTATTTAAATATTTTAATATTCGAATACTTCTTGCCCTTGAACATTCATAAAGTACTAAACTTTAATATATTCCGCTTAACTGCAAGGTATACTGTAAAAACCATTAGACTGACCTACAGTAAAAGCAAGCTTTCTATTAGAAATATAATCTTGATATTTGCACAGAAAAAAAAACATGGTTTGATGGCTCAAGTGCAAGTAATTTAAGCAATTATTGTCACTATTTGTATTTTTACCCATAATGGTGACTCCAGTAACGTGGTTAAATTAAAACCGTTCACCCCCTTCATAGTAATGCAATATATTTTATTAATAGTCTTGTAGAAAAAAAATTTCTTTAGTTAATTCTATAGATTTTAATTCATTAGTGAATACCTTTATAATAGATTAAAATATTTTTATATTATAAGACACTTGAACTCAGTACATTTGAGAGAAGAGAGTAGTTGATGAAGATAGATCGAAGAAAGGTTTCAAAAAGATGTATCAAGGAGTTTGCAATGTTACCAATGAGCTGACCACGTATAAATAGATTTAATTGATAAAAAGAAACTCAACCCATAATTAAAAAATAATTTTGCTGTTAATCTCGAACTTTATCAGTTTTTTTTATTTACAATAAACGCAAAGTAAAATTATATGAAAGTTATCAACTCAGATAACGAACCAAACAAACAAATGCTATCAGTGTTTCTTATTATACTTCTATTTTACTAGTTTTGAATCAATTGTTTCCACGATAATATGTGGCCTACTATACACAAACAATACAATTTTTATCCGTTTCATAAAAATCAACCTAGATATGTTTGTAATTTTAAAAGCGAAATGTCAGTCACAAATCCATTTCTATTATTAATGTTTATAAAACTTATATATAGCTTAAAAAAAAGTAACCTTTTAATCAGATTTCTGAATTTTATGAAAATAAGGATAATTAGTATATTTTTGTTTCAGTATTATTTTCCATGATCTTTACTCTTTTTCAAATAAATTGTATTTACTTTTCTTCTGTCTTTTTTAATTTACTTTATATTTATAATACCTTTGTTAAAAGATATTCAAAATCGTTTTTTTACTAATACTGGCATGTAACATCATTTTTTTTTGCTTCATTAGAAGATTTTGTGTTGAAAAATTTATGCTTCAAACGACATAAAAAGTAAGGACTGCAAAATAAAAAATATAATCATATAGGGAAGACACTAAACGTACAATAAAAAGTCGAAGAAATTTATACATTACGGCTCACATGTAGTTTATACTTGTTTCTTTTTAGGCAGTTCAGTTTATTTTTTGCTTTGACTTTCTTATATGTTTATTTGCAGATCTAAAATTTTAAATAAGACATTATAAAGATCTAAATAAATTTATTTGAACCAGTTGAAAAACCAATAGATCACAATTCTGGTGGTCATTCTTTAATTTTAATTTGACTTGAGAATGCGGATGTACTTGGAAGGAAAATATATAAATCATAATGCCTACCCAAAGTTATAAAAATACAAAATATCTTATTTCGCACCCGAATCAAAAAAAACAAATTAATAATTAGAAATACTCCATATTTTTTTGTGATGATTAAGGAATAAAACTAAAACAACCAATAAGTTTGTAAAACCATGAAAGATTCGAATAAAAATTATAAGGGCCGCAATAACTAGAATATGATTTTAGATGGTTTAATTTTTTTGAGCAAAAAAAGATAATAAGCCAGATTTTTTTTGCAACAAATTATCATCACCTTCGAGGATTGACAGTTTAATATCGATAGAAACAGGGCAATGATCGCTTCCAAATATTCTATCTAAAATAGTAGCTTCTCTCAGATACTTTGTTAGCTTGACAGGAACAAAAATATAATCAATTCTAGATCCTAAATTGGAAGATCGATGGTTATAGACGCTATTCCAACATGTATATTTTTCAACGCTTTCTGGGTAGAAAAATCTATAAGTATCGACATGTGTATTTTGAACAATAAAATTCTTCAGCCAGCTTCTTGGAAATCTCTCGAATAAATATTTTTCTAGATCCAGCTCAGTTTTGAAATAAAATGGTAATTCTTTCGGACTTTGATTTGGTTTCTTTATTCTTGTTTCATTTGGATCGAAAACGATTTCGGTTGATTTATCAGGACTTTTAATCCTCTTATATTCTCTATAGAATTGGTGGTGATCTTTTACAGAATAAACAGCATTTATATCACCACATATTATCAAATCTTCAGTTGATTTGAAAAAATCTCCTATAATTTCATAAAATCGGTCAACTCTTATTTGCTTTTCCGCATCAAAGTCACCGTTTTTGTAAATATCTGGATCGAAAAATGGAAAATATACATTCGCTATTTTGAAATTACCAAAATCTGCTATAATTATTCGACCTTCATCACAATAATCTTTCATGCTTTTTATTTGTGTTGTTATACTTTTAAGAAATAATTTTTTGCTAATAATTGTGCACACACCAGATACACCATTTTTTAAATTATTATAACTCATATAAACTTTGTAATCTTTCAAATTTAAAAATTTCTCTAAAGTCTTCCTAGATCCCTTTGTTTCTTGAATACATAGAATATCAGCTTTTAGTATTGTATTGATATAGTCATTTAAACATAAGTTATAAAACTCCCGTATATATTTATCGAATGAATTTAATCCATTTACATTGAATGAAACAATTTTAATCATCAAATGGGTTAAATTAAATCAGACTAAAAAATAATATCTATCCAATTTTTTAAAAAAAATATTAAATATATCTTGCGGTGCTAAAAACACAAAAGAACTTTTTACAAAAATTAAACCCTACAAATAAATCTAGTTTTATATCTTGAGTTATAATGTGAGATGATGTGGCCATAAAATACCATAAGTATTATATTAAAAGTCGAGAATTTTGACGGATATAAAATATACGCTCAAAAATACGTATGAGTTGAACATTTGTATACATTAGTTATGAAGTAAGAAGATTTATGAGGAAAGATTGCGAAGAATATGTAATTGCAAGAAGTATAAACATAGCCTGTTCAGAGGATCAATCAAAACTTTGATAGTTCACAAGAAGAAAAGATAAAATTAATCAATGAATAAATTATTAAAAGCCAATTCACTTTATTTATAAATGGATTAATCTGGTTATAGCCATTATAATTTGTTCATTTAAAGTTAAGATAACTTTTTGTATCATATTCGGCTAATACTTCTTAAATATGCACACATCTACAACTTTTTTTCTTTTATATTCACATTTTAAAGCCTATTAATTCAAGAGTTTTCTAGATTGCATTGTTTATATGCATGCCTCCGGTTTGGTTTTCACCCGTGGATTCTTAATATACCGATTGCAGCATTTTGCAAACACTCCATCTCATACCATTACGCATGGTACTAAACATGAATAGCGTTAATTTAATTAATCAAAAAATCAATTTTTATAAATAAGACATATTGATCTAAAAGACATAAGATGATTCACAGAATAAATTTCTGGAAGATTTAATTGAACGAAATATATACTAAATATAATATATATAATGATCTTAATTTTCACTTTTGTAAATAAAAACAGAACATAAAATTATCCCTTAAATAAAAACCACAGAATCGAAAAAATAAAAAGATGATGGATTGATTGTTAAAACTAAAGACACATGGAAAATAATAATCATAGAATCGAAAAAATAAAAAGATGATGGATTGATTGTTAAAACTAAAGACACATGAAAAATAATAATCATAGAAACAAAAAAATAAAAAGATGATGGGTTGATCGTAGAATGTTATATACACACGAAAAATAACAACTTAAACATATTTTTTCTAATTATTTTTTACACCGAATATGAACTAGAAAAAGAAATTTAGCTTTAATGGTTTGCAACTACAAGGGAAAAAATTATGTGTTGTTTTTTATGGTATTTCATTATATTAGGAAAATATGTGATAAAATATATTTTTAATAATTTAGTAGAAATTTTAAACATTTAGAATATTCATATTTTGCGTTATTTTCAAAAACTACCTTTCATACTTTCAAGATTTGCCAGATATGACTTAATGTGGCGCGAGCTGCGCGCCCCCAAAGAATTTTTATTTAGATGCGGCAGTAAGTTCCAACATCACAGGCGCATATAAATTGAGTTAAAGTCCATTGTCTAAAATTACATAATTTTAATTATAATCAAATATCAACTATCAATTGTATATTTTATTTACTAACGTTTTAATTACAAATGAATGCCTAAAAAGAACATGTTACCACAAAAAAAAGAATATGATAATTATAGCGTCATTTTTCAGATGATCACAATTCCAGACATCAATAGCAAAAAAAGAAAATATATGAATAAAATTGAATAAATTTGTAGTTTTAAATTTTTTCTTATGACTTAAGATAATATACAAAAAATCATAGGCATGCGGTATTAGCTCTGGCAAAGAATAAATGAAGATTATGGCTGCTAAATTACACGATAAAACTCATTTGGGTAGAGTAAGGTTTATAAAAAAAATATGTTAACATTGATCTAGAAATAATGTGAGCAATAATAAAGATATATTTTATGTTCAAACAATCTAAAAAATATAAACTTTTTCGATTTAAGCATACATAAGATAGCAAAATCAAAAAAAAAACAATTTACATTTAATTGAATTAAGAATGTATAAAAATAAAAATCCAGGTTATTTCAAATGATTTTTGTATTAGATGTTAATTAAAGTTTTGTTTTACCAAAAAAAATTTAATTCAAAGCTCCATAGATGTTTAAAAACCTCTTCGTGTAAACTAATTTTTATCACGAGCCATTTAGAATTAAAACATTGGATAATAGTAAAAGTGAAAAAATCAAGAAATGTATTTATTTTAAGGGAATCTAATCTCGTAGTTTAGCATAGGAGACTAAGGCACCTTCAATCTCAAGGTTAATTCTTATACTCGAGCAAACTATTTACAGAAAACTTCAAAAAATATTTTTGTTGAAGGCACAATTAAAATACAAAGTTATATCATTTATTGCTAAAATTGCTGGGCTAATTATACTTTGATATACTCAGCATCAAAAAAATACACTATCTGATTTATAACATATAAAGCGAGTTTTAACACCTTTTAGCTGTCAAAGAAATTATAGTAGCTGGAAATTTTACTATTAAAATAGAAACAAAGATTTTTAATGCAAAAAATAAATATTGAGTTTTAGAATGAGCATATATTCTTTATTAAATGTTTTAAAATATTTTAAAATATTTTAAAATAGGATAAAAGTCAATTGTTAAGATATATTTCGATACAAATAAAAAAATGAAAACCACACAAAGTTCTTTTTTTTTACTTTATGCTAGTTATAATATTAAATATAAAATCTAACATTCGAGTAGGCGATTATATTAATTTTGCATGCACTATAACACCGATTTTAAATCCGAAAAAATAAGTACAGTAAATTTTTACACACAATATTAATACTATACAGAATATTAACATTTAAATTTCATTATATATTTTTCTAAGATATTTTTAAATTGTATAGAAAACAGAAAAAGTACAATTCAATCAGAAAATGTTGCAGAATCGACCATGATTTTTTTTATATGCATTCAAATAATTTTTATATGTAATCAATAAAAATATTAATTTGATTTTAGATTAACTAAAGTCTAGTATTTTCTTTTTTATTTTTGAAATGTGTTTTAAATAGTTTAATATAAACAAAAACTTTCTGCGTCCACAAATATAGATATAAGTCAAAATATCGTATCAAAAAAAACTGCCTTGAATTCTTCCTCAAACTGTATAAAACTCATATTTTTTTATGTTTATTGTATTAAATTTATTTCATCTGATGTGATTCTTTAAAATGCTTAAGAATATTTTCATTTGAAAAAGGAAATATTGTAGCAATTATCATAATAAAAAAAAATTTAACTTTAAATAATTGGTATAATCATCAACTTTAGTTTTGTTTTTAAACGGGAAGCTACGGTTTAGTACAGTATTTTTAACTTGAAAGATCATTAGAGACGCGCTGCACGTCGCACAATATACACCAACATATGCTTAAATACAAGTTAAAGAAATACGAGAAGAGTTTACAGGCAAAATCAAAAATTTTAGGTGAAATCATTTATAAGAATTAGTCTTGAGAAATATCGAAGTTGTGCCAAAGATAAAAACCAAAAACATATCGTGACTCGATAAAGAGCAAAACAGACACTATGGTGCTACAAATTAACACTAAATAGATATTGTCCACTAATATTGCATTAATATTATGTCTTGAGCATTAAATATTAACTTTAAGCATTATGAGCAATAAGCCAACATCTAGGCGTTAAGTTGATTCTTATATCAGTAAAATATCTTATATAAAGTAAAGATATTAGAAGAAAAATTTTACTATTTTTTTTTATAAATGAATTCGATTACTACAATATAAAGCAAATAGCTAAACCTTAGCGTATCAACCAAATAAATATAACTTATAGATTAAATAACATCTTTTATGAATCTTGTCTTTTTTTATAAAAAAAAATGTATTTATATTAGATTTAAATCAATAATACACGTAGACGCTGAAATTTTTAAGCCCAAAAGTCTTTGCATTGTCTTAAATCCAATATATTTTTGTAAATTAAAATAAAAAATGGTTCTATACAGAGGTTTCTAAAATTAAATTATATTGAATATATTTGATAGAAGAGATAATGCTTTACCAATACATTTTTTAATCGAGTTATAGCGGGTTTAGATTTTAATAGCTTACTTGAATATTCAAACTGTCTGTTTATAAGAAATACAAAGTATGCTTAATTTTTTGTAGCTGTATAAATAAAAATCAACATTTAGAACTCACAAAAGAAAAGCTCAAAATATTTTTTAGAAACTTCAATAATACTATAGTTCTAAATCCAAAAATCCTACTAAAAATTTGATTTATATTCAGAAATGGTGCTGCATAAAAATAAGCAGCAATATTATTTTATTTTTGGTCAAATTTCTTTTTACTTTTTTTTCTGAAGCACTAAGCCCAATATCATTAGAAAAAATCTATATCCATATTTTAAATTCATGATTGTCAAAAAATAAACTAATAAATTGTTACACATAACATTGACATCTTATATAATAAAACAAATTTATCTTTTATATAATATATTGGCTAAATATATGCTAATAAATTTCCAATCACTAAAACTTTATTTCATTTTTTAAGACACAAAAATAAATAAGTTAGCTCGGTATTGAAAAATTAAACAGGTAAATAAAAAAATTGAAATATTATCGAATAAATAAATTTACGACTATATCAAAAAATAAAATATCTAAAATTTACACAAATGCTGGCCTTGATAAATATGTTCAGTTTTTATATGATAATAAAGCTCCATATTTACACTATCATAGCTTAATGGTACAATAAGATTAATTTGCGTAATTTCTGAGACAGGGCAATTTTCTGTTAATTTTTTTCTTATTCGATATAATTACAGTTTTAAAATACATTATAGCATTTCTATGCTTAACCAAATACTAGTTTGATTTTGGCATCAAAATAAACTTAAGCTTTTAGCTTCCATATCTATATAAATTAGATTTTTTCACACCAAGATTCTAGAAGAATAGATTTATCTATATTTACTTTTTATGTAATTATGCAGTTAAAATCAAAACCTATTCAGACAAATTTCAGAAATTTTATTTATATATTCATGTATGAATTTGACAATCAAAATATTTTTTTATTTAGCTTAAAAATTATTTATAAAGATATATAAAAATAATAAATAAGATGCTTGCCATATAAACATAAAATATTAAAATAGTTATACAAGTTACAATTATCAAATATTTTCTCAATGAAATAAATATATTATACAAAATATTCGAGACTTTGATATAAATTCCATGTACATTTGTGCTTCTTGTTCGATTTCCATATAATAATAGGTTGATAGAAATATCTAAAAAGCAATTCATAATATTTTAAAAAAACCGAAAATATAATATTCCAACGATATAGCCTTTACATAAATGTTAAATTCGCCAGAAAAAATAGAAAATATAAAAAAAAGTTTACCTATTACCTTTTATACTATTGTGTTGCCATCCACTTATGTTAAGAAAATTGGTATAATCTATGTCAAGAACTTGCAAATTTATGACAATTTAAATTAGCAGTAAATTATATTTTCGCTGTTTCTCGACAATGTTTATATTATCTATACTGAACACACCTATTTATATCAAGATTATCATAATTTCTTTTTATTGAATGTAAAAGGCCCGTGACTAGATAGGTCTAATGACCATCATAACTCTAATATCTACTTATATCTCTACATACTTATCGAGCATAATCTCTTGTATTGCGTGACTGCTGATTTTATTTGTTTATAAGAATCACATAGTATTTATAGAATGATTTTAAGGCGCTTACCATCTCACTGTTTCTCCTTGTTTAACCGTAGCGTAGGATTATTTTGCATCTGGCTGCTATAAGATCAAATATTTTAAAGGATTCATTGCATTGAGCGCATAATGATTTTTACCCCGAAATATGATCTTATACTTAGAAATCAAATAAGTTCCGGCTTTTTCTTATAGTCTTTTGTTTCCAATCAGCATCATCTAATATTGACATTGGATTCATAACGAATGTTTAGATGCCATAAATATTTACATTTAGTTAATACGAAGATAAGTTTTAGAAAAAATTGATATATTAGTATAATGTGTGGAATAAACCACTTTTTTTCCTTTTTATTAATCATAATTTCTTATATTTTAACATTGAATAAATAAATAGCATTCCGCAAAAAACGAATTATTTTAATTTAATTTATATAAAAACAAATTTTTATGATCAGATAGATATCGTCAGTTTATATGCGAATTATGGCCTTTAAATTTATTCTTTTTATATAGAAGATTTCATATATTCAAATTAAATCAAAAAAAGCAAAATAAACTGATATATGGCCTTTATACGCCCATTATAAAAAATTTTTAACATTGTCTAGGTTTCACCCTAGTTTTGTATAAATTAGTTCTTATATCTGCAAAATACAGATCATAAAAACAAAAAATAGCATATTTATCGTAAAAACTTATAAATTTGTCAAAGTATTTAAAAACTATCATTAGAAAAAAATAATTATCTAATTAAACTTACTCAATAGATTTAAAATCAAAATTTGAATATTATAATTGCAAAAAGAAGAATTCATCTTAATAAACATATATAAGATATTTAGAATACTATTCATGAATCTAGATATGTATTGATTTATTTTTTGCAATTGTGATATTTGTAAAAAAATTAAAAATCTATTAATAAACAAAAAAAAATAAAAACTATATTATTTTCTGCTTGTAAGACCAAGTCATCTTTATAGGGTCATGGTATTAACATATAAAAAAATATTGGGAAATTTAAATTTTTATAAATATGCCATTTATTACAATAAAAATACCATAAATATTTTATATTTTTATAATTTAAAAGAATTGAATATGAATGATACCATAAAAAATTGACTAATTAAACACAAATGATCTTTAATTAATCAAAATAAAGGAATTTCAATTTACTTTTTATATAAAACATGTTATATAAGAAGAATTATTAGCTTGAAAAATTATGTTGGTTTTCATTTATTTTTTAGCATGTATTGAATCCGCAGAAATTGCAACGGTTGAAGATAAAACAATTCGAAATGCACAAATAAAGACACTATCAGATATTTTTGAAATTGAATATAAAGAGAGTAGCAGAATTTCATCAGAAAATCTTTCGTTTTGCATAAGTGTGCCAAAAGAAAATGCAAAAAATTTCATCGAAGATTTTGCACGTGAATATGATTCGCCAATGTTGCCTTTTACGGCCATTAATGATTTGTATCCCAGCGAGCCCTGCTATCCGAATCCCACAAAAAATATAATAGAAGATATTGAAAACTTGATTCGTTTTTCAGCTTTCAATACGGCTCCAATTGAATCTAATGAGAAGCATCTTAATGAAATAAATTTTCAATTATGTTCTACAAGATCCGGTTGTATTTATTCGGAACAAAATCTAGCGAATATTACGAAATCTACAGATAAAAATATTATTAAAATCTCAGAATTCGTAGATTCTTCCTTTGATCTATTTGTGTTCTGTGATGATTCGGAATCAAGAATAAATGATAATTTGCTATTGTCCGTCAAAATGATGGTCGAAAATATAAGAAGGTGTTTTATATATAAAAGAAGAGAATATCAAGCTCTTCCATTTTTTTTCAAAAAAATACCTATTTTGGAAAAAATCATTTTTGATTTGCTTGTTTCAAACGGTTTAACGGAGAACATAAATTCACCTGAAGATACAAGAAATATAGTTTTAAAGACCCTTTACAACCTAAGTCTATCAAGTAAAAAAGAAATTTTAAAAAAAGGTGTAAAATCACTAGAAAATTATTTACCAAATGCAAATATCAACGAAAAAATTATTAAAAGTAAATATAAAACTGGTTTTGAAAATTTTGTATGGAAAATAGATGAACGAAATGAGAATTTTTCTATCTTGGGAACAGATGATATAAAAAAAATGATGAATCAGACTTTTATATTCGGTTTTGTTTCCTTAGAAAAACTAGAATTCATAAAATATTTTTTGCTTAAAAAGTCACAACTAAATAAAGAATATACTTTCTTTCAGATTTTTCACGAGAAAATAAAATTTAACAGAGAAGAAAAGACAGATTGGTTTGATGCAAATATAAATTTGATGGGTTGTTTTAATATGAATATGAGAGACAAATTTCTGGATATAAAAATGATAAATAAAAATTTTATTATAAAAGCTAGTATAGAAGGCCCAAATAAATCAGATGAAGTTTCACCAATCAATTTTTTGCTTCAAGATGAAGGAAAGATAGTTTACAAATGTGGGATTATATTTAGACTTAATAGAGATAAATCGGTAGAAAAAATACTTGAAATATATCATTTTGACACGAGCGAGATAGAAAAATGCTATAGGAGAAATTTCTCTAAATTCATACAAGAATTCATTATCGAATTTTATCATGGAATAAATAGCATTAAAAATATAAAAAGAATATACAAAGAAGAAATTAAATTTGGGTCCCCAAAATTTAAATATCGGAAACAGAAGGGTGAAGTCTGTATAGATGGTTTTAAAACCTTTGGTGCATCCTATAAAAAAAGGTCTAACACATACAGAAGATTTTTTTATGAACTTTTTTTATTTATCGAAAAGAAGGAATGTTATGTAAAGTCTATAAAAGTATCAAATAAGCAGCTTTTGTTTGAGAAAGTTGATTCAATCCACAATTTTTTGTATTTTTTTGATTTCAAAGAATATGAAAGAACTTGGGTAGGATCATCATGTTGCTTTACACCAACAGATTCTATGAATGAAAAATTAAAAGATCCTCATTTATATAGTGGAATAGATATTATTTTAGAGATACAAAATAATAATTGCGATATTACAAAGAGTTATGTTTTATATACATATCAATGTATTGCTATACATGAAGAGGCTATATTTGACAACATTCAAGCAGCTTTTAGGAAAATATGCGCGACTATTTTAACTCAACGTAGATGTGTAGATCTTAAAAAATGCTTTCCATGCTTTTTAAATAGATTCGGAGATAGATATTATGGCATTAAGAGGACTAATTTGATAAATAATATTTTTGAACTGATTCAGGCAAAACCATATACAAAATGTATTCATGATAAAATTATAGCTATGTATCTCGATGAAATACTTGCAGAAGCTGCTTCTGATTTCTTAAAACGCAATCAAGAGTCCCTCGAAACGAATGAGACAATATTAGAAATAATTAATTTTGTTAAAAATAAGATAAAAGAACGCGAAATTTCATGTTATAGGGAAGATACTACTCAAGACAATGATATAACCTTTGACTTTTCCATTATTTGGAAGGAAAACCAGGAAGAAAGTGAAAACAAAGATGTATTGGATTTTTCTCATTTTGTATTTAGAGTGTAAGTAAAATATAATAATATGTTCATGTTTAAGCTTAAAATAAACAAATTAGCAATTTACCTATTAAATAAATAATAAATCCCCATCGCGTGTAGTGTTCTTATGTTTTAATCTTCGTAATTTTCTGAATTTTTATTCTTAAGTACAAATTTAATTTTTTAAATAAGAAATAAAGTATTTTATTATAAATAATTTTTGATCGTCATAGTTCCACATTAAAATTTAGTAAAAGATTTTAGACATAGAAAAATTGTGAATTTATAGTATTTAAAAGCATGAAAGAATTAAAAAGACCAATTTTACATCATCACTTCTAAATTATTTCTTTTATTACATTTCACTCCATTTTAATTAATATTTAAATCAATTTCAACACAGAACAATGTATTAAGCTGAATTTATTTTTCTTATAGGCTTGTTTTCTCAACTTATTGTGTATTTATAGGTTAAATTAAAGCCTTTCCCAAATTCAAAGAAATGGCTAAACACGTAAAGGGTAAAAGTTCAGTTATATTTTTAATAACTTTATAGAAAAAAGTGTACAAAATGCACATTATAACATATAAGAAGAAAAAAGTGTTTAAAATTAATCTTATAAACCACCAGATACAATTTATTAGTATATTTTAAATTTGAAAAATCCATGTATGAATATGTTTAATAAATAGTTAAGTAGGAATAAATAAAAAATGGACGCTTTCCTGAAAAACAAAAATTAAAAATATACTTGAATTAGTATTTTTAGCGTTTGTTCAATAAAAAAAGAATATTTGCTTTGTAAACACATAGAAATTTGTTATAATAATCAAGTTTTAAACAGATTTATATTGTAACTCAACATAATTTATTTTAATGAACAAAAATCGACTGAAATGGAAAATCATGATTTTACATGCAACAAATATTTCTAAAACCTTTAGTCAAACAAGATCCAACCATCTTATAAAATACAAACTGATTTACACTAGATAAAATATAGATTTCAAATATAAAAATTTGGGAAGATGTTCTTCCCAAATTAATTTACGGACTGTTTAATGCTAGGTATTTTATGAAAAAATATTGATAATGGTTAATATAAAAGTATATATATGGTATTCATCACATGTTTTTTAGCTTTAAAGCCAAAATTTCACTGTCAATGCTGAACTAAAAAAGTTCGTTGTAGCATAAAATACTATCTTGATCCAATCAAACCCATTTAAAGCTTGCTTCATGCGATTGTAAATCTCAAGATGTGATTTTGAATAACACTTTAATTGCAGAGAATCATAAATGCCATCATGGAGGATCAATATGAAATATTTTATATATTTACACTTATTTTTTTTGACTAATAATGGTCAATTCGTATTTTTTTATTTATGGGCTAAATTTAATCTATAATTATAGTTATAGTTTTTGTTCTCGAGCAACTTGCTTAATTCCCTGAGGGCACAGCGTATTTATACTTTCGGGTATCTTCTCTTCTTCAACACCTCTGCAAATTTCGAGGTCTGGTAGTTCAAGGGTTTTTAATAATGCCAAGGTTTGTAATAATGGTCAATAACCATATTATTTCCTAAAATTATATAAAATGACATTTTTTATAATGATTTGATTTCGATATAACTTTTTAAATATATGTTTACGCGAGAAAAGCTTATCTAGCGTTCTGATCTATTGTAATTAATATTAAATATACAAATTAAACTTCATTAAAATCAACAAAAACAAGTAAAATATAAGAGAAACACAAAAACTTATAAAAAATAGTTCAAGATAATAATTACATTTTGACCAGGGGCTTAAAAGTTATAAACTTAAATTTTTGGATTTAGAAAAGCAAGAGACACATATTGCAGAATAAATAATAATTTAAATGATAAGAAAAATATATTCACATATGATATGTATATATAACATTTTTGTTAAAAATAGACGATAATATGCTTGATTTGGCTATAAAATCAGAAATAATTTTATAAATAACAATTTTGTTGCCTTAACGTTAGAAATTTAGAAATAATTTATTTAAAAACACCAGTTATTGTTGTAATTTTAAGATCATCGAATGCTACTTCTATAGATATATTGAAGGTTAAAAATAATTTTGAATATGATATTACTTTTTATGCCCCTAAAAAAGACATTATCGATGATTGAAAATACTTTATACATAAAAATACAACCCTTTTTTTAGTTTATCGTATTATGTTCATTAAAATATTATTATCAGAATAATATTCTTATATTCTGACACATTTAATATACGCTATTTTAAATACATACGTTCTTACCAATTTAAGACGATCATGTTTTTTTTATGCAGTATTGATTTCTCTTTCAACTTTTTTCGAATATATAAATTTTTCACAGTCGCAGACTTAAATTGAATCAAAGTAATTAGACAATAAAACATAATTACTTTAAAATATCTCTTTACAGATTCGACTATATACTATATAATAATAAAAGCTGTATAAACAGAATTTCGTGAGCAATGATGTACTTAACTGATTTATGCGATGAAGCTGGTGTTTATTTCTTTTATTTATATTGACGAAATAGTGTACTAGAACCCAATGTTGTATTTTAATCTTACAACATATAAATTCGCTTGAGCATTGAAGCTAAACCCCTATAATTTTATCTTCAGACATAGTAAGAACTCAAATTTTCATTTTTTCTTGGTCTTCTATCGTAAAGAAAAACAGATTTCCAGATTTAAATTCACCTATATTTTATGATATATCAAACTCGAATTTATATAAAATTTAAAAGGTTGCTTTTGTTATAAAAATTTAAAAATAATATCAAAAGTGTTATCTTCATAGATACAAGAGATATGTATATTATATGCATAAAAATTAGTAAATGTCTATCTTTAAAGAATAATTTTTTTTTGCAATATTGCCCCACTTACTGTGTGAAAATAAAAATCTTGAGTTCTTTACATAATGAAAAAATAAATTGTAAATATTTAATACCTTAGCTTTTATTCACGTTTTATTACGAACATAGAGACCCATTCATTTTACTGTCGATAAAAATACACCATCTTATTTATATCTTACATTAAAACCGTGGTTTTTAGTTGGAATTTATAAAGAATTACCGGGTAAAACATACTTTTTGATCGTGGAGAGCTCTGGATCCGAAGCTGACACTTAAAAATAGATATATCATTGTGTTGATGTTATTTTTCTACTATAAGTAATGATTGATTATTTCGAGAATCAAGGGTTAAACAATTTTATTTTTAATACTTTAACTTTTCACGGCTTCTGGCTGCATTCATTGTATGAAATAATGGTTATATTACTTGAACTTGCGTCTGAAAATATATTCAAGTTATTATAGCGCCAAAATCATATGTATGTTTAAAGCCGAGTGATTTGTTTTACTGATGGTCTGCCTAACAGTTTTTGCTCATACTCTGTGCAGCTATGTTGCATCAATTACCAGTTTGGAAATTTACCACTGTCTTATTTTATGACTATTTGAATCTTTAACTATTTAAATTGAATTTTTCAGATCAAATATTTACACTACTCAATGCTTCATGTGCAATATGTGATAGATTCTAAGGGTTTATATAAAAATTAAAACGAAAAAAAATGATTCTTTAGTAAAATTACCGATAAAAAAATTTTATAAACAAATACCAATAATTTCATGGATGAATTTATAAATGTACGTGTTGCTTAGAACTAGTATTATCTATTTAAAAAGGAAATGGATTCCAGTTGTAATGACAAAGGGTTATATACGCTCACCCATTATCAATATTTCTCCTCTTGTTTTATTTCATTTATACCATTTTTTATTTACTTTTTTTGCGCAATAAAATAATTAATCTTTCATCTTCGCAAAATTTTGTGATTGTGATACATATCAAAAATTTAACAAACTAGAGATTTCTTAAGAGAATATTACACACGAAGAAGAATTTTACATTATTTATACTATTCTTTTATGTTGCTTATTCATAATTTTTCTGCCGATAATTGTAGTTTATTCATAATTTTTTTGCCGATAATTGTAGTTTATCAGCTTAAAACTACAGTGTGCCTACATATATAACCTAGCATGTTAGTTTATTTGCCCTCTGGTTTTTAATATATGATATGATTACATTTTAATTGATCCAACCATACTTTATTCTCTAAAAAAAAATTTAATGAATTTATTTTAAAATAAGTAACCGATTATGTATCCAATTTACGGCGCTTAAATATTATATGTACGGAATTCTAATATTTAAAATAGTAGAGGTTTTTTATATTTTTGAACAACCATTAAACTATCATATGGGATAATGATTCTTATGCTTTAATTTATAGTAGTTATTGCAAGGTGGTAGCTTTAAACTCTTGAAAAAATATGTATTATTTAAATATGTTTGAAATAAAAGATTCGAAAGAGATATATGGATCGGTGAAGAATTTTCCGCTTGTGAGATACAAATGTGATTACTCCTAAAATTTCTAAATTCATGTGCCAAATGAAAAAATTGTAGAATGAATATAAATTATTGCTTTTAGATAATAAAATTATAAATCATCTATACAGATTTAGAAACAATTCATTAACTTTATCCAATGTAGTCTTAAGAAAATAAAAAAAGAACACCAGTAAATGTCACTAGGTTTAACCAATATCATCTATTTACGAAAAAATATAATTTAAATTATAAAATAGTTTGAAAATAAGTTTGTCTTTTACATGGCAAATTTTTCAACTTTTTTTCAAATTTAAACTGAGCTATATTTTTTTTGAAAAGCACTTTTTCTTTTTAGTTTGTTGAATAAGCATTATATCATGTTTAAAACTTATTCTAATATAATTTGATGCTAAAATGTATGATGAAAAATTTTATAACTTTTTACCCAGATTTTTTACACCTTTCTCTTATTATATCAATGCGTTAAAGTTCATTTACTTTTTCCAACGATTTAAAAATTAATTTCAAATGAAATCAAATGCAAGTTAAATATTTGAACCAAAGAAAATTTTCTTGTCGCGAAAAAAAAGTGGATGGGTAGAAATAAAAATTTAAAGAACATATCAAACCAAAGCATTATTAAAAAATCATAGTTTTTTAATGCAAATATAATGCTGAAATCTTTTTTAAATAATAAATATCCAAAATATACTTAAAAGATTATAATATATGTTTATGAGCATCTTCTAGACAACTTGAGTTGGTTTTGTGGATATCAATACAATAAAATTTAAGCAAACGTTCAGTAAATTTTTTTCTATATTAGATGATAAAATGACCCTTTATAACATGAGAAAGCAGATAAATATTACACAACATCAATAAAGTTCCTAATAAAGAATGTGTTATTTTCTCATATACTAGGATGATTTATGTTTTTTATATAATATATTCATGTAGTATTTTTGCATAGGTTTTAACTTTATGTAGAGAGAAAAAAAGCTTTTAAAATACTATCCCGATGCATTAAAAAAATGTAATTAGCCTCTTTAAAATTTAAATAACATTGACGTCATCATAAAATTAGAAAGTTATGCTCATTGCATTTGGAGCTAAATATCGAACTAATGTAATTTTTTTTATTAAAATTATTCAAAGCTGATATATTTTTATTAATTTCCAAATTTTTTTATTTTTGTTTAAAATAATGTAAAAATCCTTTATCATATATTTATAATATGATTGATCACAATTTTGGGATATTTATATATTTTTGATTTACTTTTGTCCAAAATTTGTTTAAATAATTTTACTAAGAGAATTAATTTTAAAAAAATTGTCTGGGATATCTTTTACATTATAGTGTGCCAAAAAATGCCTTTGTATGTCTTTTTTTCTTTTTTAAATTTCTATTGTAAAAAAACCATTTTATTATCTTCTTAAGAGAAACCAGAATGAACTTGAAGAGAAAATTACAGGGATAAAAATTTTTCGAATTGTGATTTGAGACTAGAAAAATAGTATAATATAGGGAAAGTATTCAGTTTTGTTTTTCTTACATCTATTGACTTAAGGGTTGAAAAATGCGAAGAATATATTTTTCGACGTAATATGCATGGATTTTTTTTGCATATAATCCCATGTGGTAATTAATAAATAAGGTTATTTTTATATATTTTTCGTGCAGTGCTAAAATACAATTTTTTGCGTCAATTTCATTTACCTATCTGTTCAAATTAATCAAATAGCAATGCAGGACATCCTCTTATAATAATTTTATTGATCAATTCTTAGATCTTATATGCATTTCAAAGATATCTGAGTTTAAATATGAGTTCAGCTCTTTTTTTTGATATTTAAGACAAATTAAAAGTACAAATACTTATGACAGGGATAATTTTATCGCCAAACACAACAAACCCCCCCCCCAAATTATGCTTAATTAAAATAATAAAGTCACTCGTTGCTTGATTGAGGCAATAAATTAATAAATGATACTTTGATGTCGATATTTTATACAAGCCATGAAAATATTATATTAAATCATAATACTGGACATAGGAGACATAATGCTTTAGTTTAAAATGATTTTAGCTATGATAAAGCCAGGCAATAAAAATATTTGTGTGATTAATTTATCTGTGTGTATGAACAAGCCATTTAAGCATTTAAAAATAGACTTTAGGTTATAATTTAATTTAGATCTGGGAAAATACTATTCCTAGGTGTTTATGTTTAGCAGAGGAATTCGAAGATGAAATAAAAAAGATTATGTTCATTTATCATTTTAAATAAAGTTTAATTGTATATAAAAATTTGCTTTAGCATTTTTTTCAATTGATTAATAGTCAAGATGTTTCCCTGATAAAATAAACCCTTCTTCCTTATTTCAAAATATTTATAAGCAAATGAAAAAATAATGATCGGAGGTTTCGGATTTTTATGCCGAAAAATGAATCATAAAAAAAGCTATAGGTTGACACAAGTTTGTTTCAGCTAATAATAATCCAAATAAAAGCTTAGCTAAACATTCGACCTAAATAAAAATATAATCTTGAAGAATATAATAGTTTATGTATAATATTATGAAGTCAATTATTCCTAAAACAACCTAGATCAAAATTTATATTGTATTTCAGGTATTTTATGCCACCAATTTGTATAAAGTGTGTCAAGAGTGCCGAAGCAAAAATATTCAAAATTTCATTATTAATCTATATAGAGCTTTCAAGGTGGTTCATATACGATTTGAACCCTTTATTTTATCATCTATTGGGATCTTAGTATAAAAAAAATGCATTTGGTAAATTATAAAGCCTCTTTCTATTAATATATTCTTGTTTTGTTATAAATTATTTCCAAGTATGTTTTTGTGCACCCATAAAAAAACACTATTCTACCATTTATTATTCCTGCTCAGGGGTCTAAAGTAACGAAGTATATTTTTGCTTAGTGCCTATGCCTAAAACCAAACAAACCTTGTTATAATGGCATGAAAATTCGTATAATTCTTATAAAATAAACCTTAATTATAGCGTAGATAATTCAGTATATGGGTTGATTTACGATAATATCCCACTATACAAAACGAAATGTTCATGAATAAAATAAATTTATATTTAAATTTCATAGTTTTAAACATTCAACATCACTAATTTGATGCTAAGTGGCTTTTTTTGAATGAACCGCGTTAACAGCGATAAATTCCGTTTTTTATATGTTTTAAAAAAAATTGAAATTTTTTAAATCTTTTTTTGCTGTATGCATTTTTAATTTTCATTTAGCAAGAATAGAATACCTTTTTTGAGTTAAGTATTATCGGTCTATTTTAAGTTTAATTAAATATTCACACGATTCTCGATACCGATTGCAAAAAACAAATATTTCGTGCCTTCAAAATGAATATTAAAGATTTTTATTTTTTAAAATTTTATTCTCATTCTATAAATTTGCAATACATGAAAATTTTGTAGCATTATTTGCTTAATATATTCCCTAGAATACACGAATCGTGTGTTTTAGTCGACTTAAAATATCTAAAAATAAAATCATTAGAAATTTTTATCTTTAATTTGTAATATGCCTAAAAAGTATTTTTTTCACACACATAAAAGCCTCTATAAATAAATCAAACAAAATATCCATTAATATATTAATATTTTGTGACGGTACGAACATAAGGTCAATTTTTATGTATTTTGTAGAGTTTTTGGCTGATATATAAATAAAAAACATGTGATATTAGGGTTAAGATTTGTTTTATGTCTATGGTTTTCTCATATACTTTCCTCAAACTATAATTACATTTAAGATTCATCATGTATGCTATATAATTTTTGTAAAAAGAACTTATTCGATTTGAACCTCGTTTTTACTGTAATTTCTATGTACGGAGTAAATAAATATAATTTTTTTATATTTTATAGTTCTTATGTACACCAGTTTTTTATTTAGTGCTTTAGAACTTCTCATCTAAGTATTTATTTTCAATGCGGAGTAAAAATATTTCTAACCGAATAAACTTAAGATTTTTCATGTTGGTCATAATCCAAAATATTACTATTAGAGAATTAATTACTCCTAAAATTTTCCCCTGATTCAACTTTTAACATATGACTCGTTCTTTTTTTTAGTTGAACAGGAATTCTAAAGCGTATGTATGTATTTTTTATCAATATGATTTCCTAATAATTTTAATAAAAATCCTTATTGTAAATTTTTTCAAATCAAAAGCGTTTTTTGTTTTTTTATTATAGGTCACGCCATTTGACCGTTTTTATAATACAGCAGTTAAATTTTTATTATCCGACTCATATATGCGTGTGTATTTCATGTATGCTAGATATTTTATATGTTGTATCTTTTTGACACAAGAAAAATGATCGCAAAGTTAAATCTTAATCAAGATAATTTGAAATTCATATATTTTGTGTAGTTTCTTACACTTATATCTTAAAGTTGAAACAAGAAAAATATGTATATTACCAACAGGAATTAAAATATATAAAATAATAATTTAATCCACCATATCTGAAATACATACACCCTAGCCTTTGAAGCTTTTAATGGATAAATTTTGAAAATATAAAGTTTTACAGCACAAAAAAATAATATATAAGGAAATAATGATTGTAACTGTAATAAATAAATCAATAATGGCATTTTAACTGACCTATAATATAATTTAAAAATCATTTACACGTACTCCATTGCTAAAAAGTCAAAATGCAATTAATTCATTCATTGTGACAGCGAGAACGGATCTATAACACAGTAATTACGAAAATAAACCATCCAAATTTTGTGTTACTCGATCTAAAAATTTCAAGTAAGCAATATATTTATTATTTCAGCGAGAAATGCAATCAATATTTTGATGTATTCTATTGCAAAGTTTAAAAATATTAAAAACCAAGTTCATTGATAAAAGACTTAAAGATCTATATACTGTATCAGCAAGAAAAATAAACTAAAATTTCGAAGGAAAAAATGTTAAAACTAAAATTTTCTTTTGTACCTACACGTTAATATGGCAAGTTTCGATACAAAAATATCAATTTCGTATTTTATCGCCGTTCCCGCCAATAAAATGACTTATTTTACATATTGCATGTACCAGGCTTTATATTTAAAGGATCGAGCTTGTTTCACACCCAAAATATTTTATATATTTTTTATACATATTTATGACACTTGATTCACTTTAAAACATTTGGTGTTTTTTGAATGTTTAGTTGATGGTTAACTATTTTAAGTTCACAATATAGCATTACTTCTTTATCCTTCTCAGAATTTTTCGCTAATATTGCCAATAATAGCAAAATCTATTGTCAAAGATAGTAAAATCTATTGTCAAAGATAGTAAAATCTATTGTCAAAGATAGTAAGATCTATTGTCAAAGATAGTAAGATCTATTGTCAATAATAGTAAAATCTATTCCAAATAGCGCAATATTATTATTACTCTATGAAATAAATATTCATAAAAAGACATAGGATGCTTATTTATTCTTCTATTTCAAAACATAAAACTTTAATCCAACTAATTCATGCACATAATCTCTTTATAAAGGGGCCTAGTCTTTTCTTTTGCTATTTTAATATTATTCTGCGTAAAAATTAAGT
This sequence comes from Rhyacophila brunnea, assembly GCF_057557595.1. Lineage (NCBI taxonomy): Eukaryota > Metazoa > Arthropoda > Insecta > Trichoptera > Rhyacophilidae > Rhyacophila > Rhyacophila brunnea. The sequence continues at coordinate 274,354 of NW_028232789.1, forward strand.
TTTTTTTTCTTTCTATTGAAATATTCATTTGTGTGAACATAGCTTGAAATTTTCGCTTTTTTGCAGAGAAATTTATATCCATGGGCCATTATATGCTAAAATATTTGTTTTTTTCCCCAAAGAAATATATTCTACTCTGCAAGAAGCATAAACTTGCTTCTTTAGTCAACCCAGAAACGTGTGCTGCAAAATAAATACTATAAAGAAGGGTTTGAGAGTGATCCATTTATATAATATGGTTGATGCAAAGAGTAAAGTTTCGTGATGCTACTATCTTTAAAATATCATTGCAATTATATAATTTGTAAAAAATCTATTGTGATCGTTTTATAAAAAAATATAAATTGTTTTGAATCAAAATAAAGATTTATTTATAATATAATTTAGAAAAATAATTTTCAATAAAGCATTAGAAATTTTTTAAAATACAAAACATGTTTCTTGAATGATGTTTATTTGCACCTAATTTTTTTTCAATCAAAAGTGTTTCTTCCTAACTCCCAAGACGTATTAATTTCATATGGTTCAGAAACATTACAATCTTCATCTTCAACATACCCGATTTGAATTTTATTCATAGAAGAACAGTCTCTGTAAATCAATAAGCGCATTGCCTCTTCAATAATTTTGATTGCATCTTCCCTGCTGATTTGATCAATCTTTCCCTCGACTTTTTCGCGAATAAAAGGTGTGGTTATATAAGCACCTAATCCTGTACAAATCACATCGGAATAGAAGAAGTTTCCAATGCGATTAACATTTCCGAGGAAGTGTGTATTATCACTGCTCTGCGAACAAACTTGTGATGGACTAAAATCACATGTTGCTTCTTTTACATCAGCCTCATATCCAATGACATTTGCTCCTACATTTAATGGTTTCATTTGTGATCTTCTTGAATACAAAACTCTTTGAATGATCTTATGAATTCCCTTTGCCTCAATATCAATACCGTCCTTCATTATTTCATATCGTAGAGCTTTATGGAGATACATGATATCAGAGTATTCCCCCGTATAAGATATAATCGTTTTGGTTCCAAGCTTGAATGTTCTTGTCAATGTGTCAAATTTAGAAAGACTACCATATGAGCCTTGCATATCGGTTGCAGTTATGGTTCCGTTCTTGTATTTGAACGAAATAATTGAAGGTGTCATTACATAGGCTTTCATCCTTAAAATGGGGGTCAGATAATTCAAAATACTTGAATTCAAATTTAAAAATATAAACATTCTTTTGTTCTTGGATATAAGTAAGAATGAATCTTGCACTAAATTGTGTTTATACTATATTTTAAATAAAGATTTAAACTAAAATTTTAAATGAAATGTATAATTTTTCTTTAGACTTATCATAGATTTTTAATCATTGGTTATAGTTAATTTGCCAGGCGTTATAGTCTAATTAGAAAAAAATACAGCTTTCTGCAAAATTCGTCTTTTTTAATGAACTACAAGTTTTGATCTCTTGTGAAGAAATATATTTTAATCTAATAAACTGTTTTTTATATCATTTTTACCCATTCATCACGTGAATCCGCATCACAAGACAATAAAAAAATTTTTGAAACAGAATATTTTCCCAAAAATTTTTTAGAAGTGAGTATAGGATTCGTTTTTTTATCCACCATATATTGAAAGCGTACATTAATATTAGAAAAACAAATTCTAATATATATATAACCATTTAAAATGCAAATTTCAGGATAAATTGATGCTATTCGTTTACTATATGTATTTTATTTCGATTAATCAGTTTTATTAAGCATACAATCTATTAACTAGAATATAAAGTGAATATTTTATTTTTTATTAATGACAAAAATCTATAAGTTTTTATGTTTTTACTTTAATTTATAACCTTTCAACATCAATAATAATATAAAAAATTTCTCAATAGTTATTATTTACAATAAAAATTTGAATATTAACTAAATCAATTCTCATCCGATAAAATAGTTGCTTTATATAAAAAATCACATGCTATATTTCCAACTCTATGAGGTCGATATATAATTTTATGTCCTTCATACAAGTTTTTTTTAATAAGTGTTTTAGGATCAAAAACAATAACAGTGGTTAATTGTAAAGATTCTAATATATTTAAAAGGGATTAACATACCTTTAAGTGTCTATGTAAGTTCTAATTTATACTTTGTGATATCTTTTCATACGAAAATAACAAAAAATCAGTTCGATAGTTTTAAGCACGCCAAATCATCAACAAATTCCTGACAGCTTAATAATAGATAATTATAAACGATATTTGATAAATATTTATCTAATAGAAAAATATTCATATTAATATCGTTTATAATTTAATGATTTATTCTTATTTCACATATCAGTTATGAAAGGGCAATCACGTGTTACCACAAGTAAATTATTCAAAAAAATCGATCATATATAAAGCTTTATATAAATAAAAGATTTTTTAAATTAATTTAAAAAATTTAAGTTATTTAAAATTACTCGCACTTTTATACAACAATTATAGACAAAATTAATATATTAAAAAATAGATATTCGAATATAGCATTTACTTATATCTTAAAACCAATAAAATAGTTGATTTGCTCTGGTCATCCGGTTTCCAAATACACCACTCACGAATCGATAATGGCAAATTAAATTTTATTTTTACATTCTAAAAAATGCGAGCATGAAGATCTTTTAATATAAATGCTGGGTAAGTACATTTGAAAATATATGCAATGAAAGTGATTGAGCGTTTACTAGATATAGCAGCAAATGTTTACAATACTAAAAGCAGAAATAATTTTATTAAGGCGCAAATCGTCTCTATTCATGCAATAAAAAACTTTGAAAGGAGAATAAAGGTTTTTATATACCTAGAACATATTGTATATGGGCTTAAAATTTGATAATTTAGCTTTTAAATGTATAAAATTGGAAAATTTATTAGTAAAAACTGATATCAGATCACTAATATTTTTACTAACACCTGTTGATTTATGTAGAACGAATCTTATTAAATCTTTGAAATAAGAGTAAAACGGAAATTGTAAAGAAATTTACTTGAACAACATTCGATACGCATTGATATACAATAAAGATTTTTTAGTATTTAAATTATGTTTGCTTTGGTTGAAAGACTGGTGAATTGCTGTGTCAGATAGAAATTCAGATTCTATAGAAGTTTATTCTTGTCCATTCAATGATAGATCCGGATGTGCAGATGAATATTGTTTGTTATAAAATAAATTCAAAAATGTGAAGATATATCACTCTTTATTTTTTTATTTATTATATAGCTGGATGCTCAAAAAATACTATCGAGGAAATCGGGCTGAAATAAAGCAAACAGCGCCAATCCAAACAGAAAAATGGAAGAATAGACTTAGACTTGTTAAAATACAAATAAAAGCAATTTAATAAATGTTTATTTTTTCAAAATTATAGTTTTATTGATTTTTAATTATTTTTTTGTATAACTTAATAAGGGAACAAAGTCAAATAACCCGCAAAAAAAATTTATTTTAATTATATAAAAATTTCGTACACAATTTATAGTATCCAAAATCAAGTTACCGCAATCGAGGCGGAAAGATTAAACGAATCTCTCATAACGCAAACAGGTTATCATCATACCATTTTTTATATGTGAAAAGTTCATAAAAATACAAGTTCTATGTAGTGAATATAGCCAAATAAAAATAATAATAATACAAAAAAATTAATAAATAAATTTGCGTGATGGTGAGATTAAGAAATTGCCCCAAATCTATAGTATATATTTCAATATGGATACGTTAGTTTTTTCGAAGACGGTAGTGTACGTTTATAACATGATTTAAGTGTGTTGATTAACTATTTATTGCAAAAAAATGACAAAAATACATGAATCTATTATAATCAGCAATGATCAAGCCATAAATAAAACTAATCAATCTTTCGATAGAAAAAAATTTCACAAAAAAACCTATAATACAGTATTGGGTGGTTCAAAATCTGTAGATATGGTCGATGAAACCTTGCTGAATTAATAATGATAATCGCAACAAAGATTTAACCTACAAACAGAAACGATTATTTTTGCATTGTAGAAACCTGTGGTCATATTACTAGGTTTTTCATCAACATTTTCGACAAAAAGGCTTTAACCATAGTTCTAATTGATGCTCCAAAAATATTGCTGGTACTATAATTCATAAATTTATGTGACGGTCTATCATAGCTTTAATTATAGCTAAGGCACTGTATACCACAAATATATGTTTGGAAATTCTCTAACAGGAATCTATAGACAGGCTTTTATATTTTTAATGACAAATAGAAACTCGAGATCAAAGAAGAAATAGTATATGTATTGTAAGATGGTCCGATTCTTCAAGGATTTTGTTAAAATTTATATTATCATCATGATTAATTGTTCCACATCTCAAATTTAACTAATCGTTGATTTTAATAATTCATAAAGTATTTAAATTGTATTTAATTTTAGTTTAGAATAAAATCATTAAATTTTTTTGGGAATGGATTTTTGATGCGTCCTAGTGGTTAATAAAAGATAAAAAAACAGTCTGTAGGATAAAAAAAAGTATATTTTATCAAATATTTGCAACTCTAGATAAAAATTAAAACTTATTAAATTATAGAAAGTACATCTGCAGATTTAAAAGCATACAAAAACCATTGGCAAAATCAAAATTTATAATTAAGCTGATATTCTGATATTAGACTTATGTTTCCGGATTAACAATATTTGCTTAACTATTAGGAAATAAAACACGATCATAACATTTTTGATATTAAATAAACAAAATTCATCACTATTTATCATTAAATTCGATGACAATTAAATTTATTAGAATATATTGGTCAGTGAACTAAGATTGAAATTACTCAATAGTAAAACATTAAGATAAATATGCGACCCAAAATAGTTCTGGAAACAAAAATAAGTCTTTAAATATAAAAAAAAAAATTTAAGATGGTAGAATACGACATAAAGAAAATTTTAAGCGTTTTTGAAAGATTAAAGATTTGACATTCTGTTAAAAATAATAAAATTGTTTTTTGCAAGAATTTTTATGCCAAGATACAATTTGATGTTTGAAAATTAATTTTAAAATTTTATATATTATGTTAGATTTTATAGCTAATAAAATATAATAAATTTTTGTCACACTTATATTATATTTTATTATCGAAGTGAAACTTAAAACCACTTATAACATGCTTAAACTGGATACAAAGATGTGACTGATATAATTTTGAAGCTTTCTTTCATACAAAATTTTAATCTATATAAATCGTAAAAGTGATTTTTTTCATACATAAAACTTTATGTAATTCAATAATGTAATTAATAAGAGTATGATACAATTATACTTTTATAATACAAGGTGTGTTATGTGTCTCATTATATGAGTAGATCAAGCAAAATATTCGTTTTTTAAAAGTGATACGTACTGGATGGATCCAAAAAATAGTTCATGTGATATGATTAAAACCTTTTTTTATTTTGAGATTTATGCTTAATCAAATTTCTGCAATATTCAATTAATTTAATCTATACAAGATGACTTTTTTATTTACATGCAATAGATAAATATTTTTAATAATTGCTATTCCTTTGAATTTACCTCTATAATATTTTATTAAATATAAAAGCACTTGAATTCATATTATAGAATAACCAAATAAAAAGTTGTCTGAAATTATATTACATAATTATTTTAACTTCTATTATGATCACTAAATGTTGTATAAATAATTTTATAATTAAGATTTTTGCGAAAATAAATTATTTTTATTCTTAGAACAATTAAAATGTAAAAAGGCATGAAAAAACTTTCGAAAGACTTTTTTATGCTCTTTTTTGCATATTCAATAAAATTACTATTGAAAATATGCAATAAATAAGCCACTAAACATACAAAAAATAATATAAATATGTAAAAATATATAAATCATCCTGCGAAAGGAAGCGGATATAAGAATTCTTTTGTTCCAACATATTTTGAGCAATATAATGTTGCAAAAAGTTTGGGGATAAAACCAGTTAAAAAGTGTTCAATAATCTCGTAAATCAAAAATTTCAGTGTTTAATAATAAGATCTATAGTTTTATTTGTTGTATTTTGCATAAATAAATTCCATTTAAACTTATTTTTGCCTTTTCTATGTAGAGGCAAATATTGAGTTTTATTTAAAAATACAAAAACCCGAAAAGTCCATTTAATCATTGCTATTTTTAATGAGATAATTATAGTGTTTACTTTTTTTTTATTTTATAGTTTCTAATTAATATCTTGATCGAAATTTAGCGTTTGTATTTGACCAAGTACATCCGATAATCACTGAAATGAAACTTAACCATTAATATCAACAATTTAGTGTTTAATTGCATTTATTTTGATCGATTTTCTATTTATTTTTTATATAGAGCGTGATAAACAACTTAAATGGATTAAAAGAGAAAAAACCGAAATATATATGCACCGGATATTTCATCTAAAGTTATAGTATAGTTATATTTTGCCAAAGAAAAAATTGTCTTATATCAAATTCACAATAGGTAATTAAATATAAAATTCCGGTTAGTTTTTATTAGATAAGCCCAGAAGTAAATCTTTTTGTTTATAAAATATAGATAATTTATGTAAATATTTAAAGTTTTTATGTAAAAATAATAAAAAATTTCTATACATAAAATTTTATAGTATTCGAAAGGTAAAACTAATAATTTTGTTTGTTATTTCAATACCAAACAGACATAGTTAGGGTAAAAGGTATTCGTGCAGATAATTTAATTTTCAATATATTCGTGTTAAAGTATCAAATCTTGTGATTGGTATTGTATGCGTGTTCTTAATTTATACAAGAATATTTATGGCACTTTTTTTGTGAAAATATGCATATAGTGTTATATCAAAAAGATAAGGAATATGTCCATGTATTTGTGAATTTATATTAAAAATTTGTATCTTAAGGATAGAGGTATACGAGTTCATGCATTTTTAATGGGATACTTTAGTGGCATATGATCTAAAAATTTCGTTTGATTATTTATGTAAAGCCATGTTTTCTTTACTTATCTTCTATATTTGTTAGCAAAAATGCATCTTTCTGGCTATAAGGGTTTCTAAATCGAGAAGAACATAACACCATAGCGACAAAAAATCATTTAAAATTTCAATAAAGGTTATTGGAAGCATATAATATCTTTTATCATGTGTTTTTCAGACAAAAATAAAAATAATTGCAAAAAAACTTCAGGTATAATTACCATCTAAAGTTAAAACGATTTAAAATTGTGAATCAAGGCAATATGAGCATTCTCAGATATTTTTAAAAATTTTGCAAAGATTTTATTGAGAGATAGAACAACATATCACTGAAATTCTTGTATTATGTCATATGTATGTCGCTTTACTCCACTTATTTATTAAACTGTTTTTACATTTGATAACATGCCAACCGCTTTTTATATATCTTTTTTTTATTGATAATTTTTTTGTATTTTAAAATTAGGCTGCTGCCTAGCATTTCAATAAAAATCTGGAAAATATTAGATTCTCATTGTTTTTAGCCTTAAAAGGCTCTATGTCTTCCCATATGTGTTATTTAAATGAATATTTATATTTTTAGGTTTACTTAAATATTAAAAGGTGTATAAATCGATAATTTTAAAGTACTGTGTTATTTTTAAACTCTAAAAAATTTATAGCTCAATATGTTATCAGATTCTATATATTTTAAAACAAGACTCGGCACGTATATCTGGACATTAAAAATTTTTAAATTCGATTTTCTTAATGGAAGTTATTATGAGAAATTATAGGATTTAATGATTTTAGAACTGCTATAGATTTTCACTCTTGGTTAAGCAATCAAGGGACTGGTAAATATATAATTTTGCCATAATTATTATAATATCTAAATTTGATTACCCTAGATCTTATATGCGATGGAAATATCGTGGTTAATTGGTAATACTTGTCTAGGAAACTTTAACATATAATTTATTTTATTTATTTATGGGTTAATTTTTTTTAATTTTATCTATTTAGACGTGCTCAGCCCATTAGGAATATTTCACAACTACTTGATGCATCTTTTGACACTTTCCTCTGATCTATATCTTCATTAACTGCTCTTCTTCTCTCAAATTTGATAAGTTCAAGTGTCTTGCGGTGTGTGAGACTTTATATGTATGCTTCTACTTCGTCCGGGATTTTTAACTCGTTAAAATATTTTTTATGTGTAATTACACATTAATATGATATAAAAACCATATTAATACGAAATTAGTACATACCATAGTACCATAAAAGGGGTCGGGAATTCCAACTGAAGCAGAAGGATACGCTCAGATAATTTATTTTAGAAGAAATATTTTATCCATAAACCTTGAAAAGTGAATATTTAATGATAATGAATCATAAATATGTAATTTTTTTACTACTTATAAACAATTTCTAGTCTATAGAACGATCTAATATTTTTCTTTAACAGATTCGAATGGCTAGAGATCATAATAGCCCTTAAAAATTTCTTAAAAAATTAAACCTAGTTGGCGAGTAACAAATTAATACTAAAATTTATGTCACAGGTAACAAGCTTTAACAAATAAAATTGTTTATAAATAAATTCCTTATTAAGTTAAATTAATCCACCTATTTTCTGTTTTAGTGGATTTAGAAGTCTCAATATAATGATCAGTTACAATGGGATTTTTATTTATTTATAATGTATATAATAAACAAATATCATTATGATAAGCTAAAAACAGCGCAAAATTTTGTTTCTTTTAATTCTTTAACCCCATAAAATTTTAGATTTCCAGTAAAATTCCCCCCTTACACCATAATAGCATTTTGATTTTAAAGTGAGTTTATACAAGATAAATAAATTAAGAATCAATCACGTAAAATTTCATATGGTTGGAAATATATATTATGTGAAATTAATACAATTAATTCATATGAAAACTTTGAAAATATTTAACGGAATAAAATCTACTCGTATAATATCTGCTAGTATAGAAAAAATAAATGTAGGTGAAACTTAATGTTACTATTGATAAAATTTATCTCAAATATATGTAAAATCTAAATATTTTTTTTGCTATCATATGAAAATTTTTAAATATTTTCAAATATCATTGCTACGTCAATTTATATTTTAATATGGCCCATAAGTCTGTGCAAATAGTAAAGCTTAAAAAAAACCTAACAGTTTTCTAAAATTTAAAATTTCATAGCTTACAAAAACATATTTTCAAAAGCTGTCGGTAAAAAATTTCCAAAAAGTTTCATTTTTAAGAATTTTTCTTTTGTATAACAAAAAATAATCACTCTAACGCATTAAAAAGAACACATGGCATCCATGGTTTTTCTTTGTCTGTAAAAGATAAATTATTTGTAATTTAATATATTTTTGTTATAATTCTGTAGATATTCTTGATTATTGCCCATATTTTCATATTAACATGTTTATATGAATCTTGTTATTTAAATATTAAAACTCTTTCTTCTATTTAAATAACTTATGATCTAGTTAAAGGTACCTAATAACCGTTTGATGTGCTTTCTACATATCTTTATAAATGATAAAGGCATTTATATAAAAAAAATTTCGAAAATTTTGTTTATAGTTGTCACACACAGATCACTGCATAGTCAACAATAAAAAATTGTGTAATTCTTTCTATTTTTGCGATAAAACACACTGCTTCAAGTCTGTGCATATATTGTATTTTATCTTGCCGAGTTTTGTCTAGTAAATTCCCACAATTCCATCATATTCTTTCTATTTTATTATCCTTCATATTTATTTTTATTATACTTAATCTTTGCTGAAATTCACGCTATTTTATTAAGATTATCTACGAAACATTAGCACTTTTGTTTATACTTTTCATTGAAGCTTAAAAATAATATAGATTATAAACGAAAAAAAATTTATTGAATGAAATTCTAGCACTTATAGAAATGTATATCCTGATTAAGCCATCTCAAATATATATTATTGCTCCTAAACTACATGCCTTCTTAATATATTAATCGTAGACTTATGCCATATTTCTTGATATGTTGCAAAAACGTTTTGACCTTTTGAATGTTTTATTTCATCATCTTTTTTCTGCAAAAACATTACCTAATCCAGTTAGATTCATAAATCATGCAATGAAAATCCAAAAACATACATTTGAAAATTCGATAACAAGAAAGTCCTAGGAAAGGTGCAATGAGTATTTATAAATTCAATTTTAACAGGCCAATACTATCCTTCTTTCGATGTTAAATTTATTGATGGTTATATTTACCTAATATACATTTTAAACTCCAAGAAACTGTGTAAATTTCCATTTGATTCAATAAAAAAACGTTAAATACAAAATATAAATCGTTTTATTTATGATTTTATTGTTTTTGTATTTTTAGATATTCTACCAAGCATAACGTGATTGATTTCCCATGGGCACATCATATCTATAATCTTGATTATATTCTCTTCTCTTAGATCTTTTTCAACACCTCTCCTCTTCTCAAGACTTTTTCACGATCCTATAGTTCGAATATATGCCTCAATCTGATTTGTGACTTCGAGTTATTTTTTGTAAGTTTTACGATATAGTGTAAAGACTCCATCCCATGCTACGAAATTGTATAATATTAAATTCCAAATATAATAGTATAATTTTGTGCAATAAACAAATATTAGAAGTTTTCTGCGGTTTAGCAAAATAAGCGCCATTTAAATAATATAATTTGTTTTAATCCAGATAAAATGGCAGCCAAAACAACCTGGAAAACTTTAAAAATTTAAAGATAAAAAATATAAAAAATATAAAAATAATCATATTGACCTGATAACTTATGTTTTATTTCATTAAAGTGATCTCTGCGGGAAATTGCACAATTATAAGATTAATTATACTTTAAATTCGGGAAATATCAGCCCAGCAATCATAAAAAAACCAAGGATAAGTGACTTGAAAAAAAAGTGAAATTATATGCCAAGTGGACGTTAAAATAGCATTGATGATTTATCTAAAATGATTTAGCTATAAATTGTAGGGGTCTAGACGCCAATTGAAGAACTTAACTACAGATAAACAGTTTTTATGGCAAAATATAAAAATGTGATGCAAATAAATTTCAGATTTTACTTTAAAGAAAAGAAAGAATACTTGAGTAGACCCATAATATTTTGAAAGACAATGATTTCTTTTTTTATGCGAGGGGGTTTTTTAGCTCAAATGGACAGCATTTTTTATGAATTTATATAGGTGAATCATATCCATATCGGAAGTATCTTTTGGTGTTAAAACTTTACTTTGTCCATCTTATATTTTTCTATGAATATATATGGGGGTTTATGATTTTCAAGCATAGTTTGCACCCATTTTGGTTTTTTGAAAAATAATAAATTAAAGAGAAGCTGAAAATTTCTTACAAATTTAGCTTTATGTGTCTTCTAATAAATCAAAGAATATTTCTCGACTTTCAGCTCGCATCTTTATGAATAAATTGGACATTAACTACACCTTTAATTCGGTTGAATATTTGCGCGGGATTCAAAAACAGATATATTGTATTATATAAAGAAGATACAGTCTATCGTTTAAAAACAATTCATGATCTTGGATTTTTTCGAGCCGATTGTTGATAATTGATTAGGGCAGTTAAAACCCAAAACATCAAAAGGTATCTTTATCGCAAGATAATTGTTTTTTGATGTAATTTATCTGGAACTTATATAAAATGTGTTGATTGCTTCTTTTGTGAAACAAAGAAACTATAATCGATATACACTAGCGAAATTTAAAATAGCTGCCCACACACACCACTTAATAAGCTACATAATATCTTGCCAGTTTATGTATTATTATCGCAGTGAAAGATGTCCGGCATGTGAAGTGTGTTGAAGTTGCTCTCTAAGAAACGAGAGATTATATAATCAAAGTTTACATTGTGTTAAATATACAGATATGACGAATTCAACTCTTTTTCATAAAGTTTTTGATCATTTAGAGCATATTTTCATGGCTTATAATTGAAAATTGAATAAGTCTTGGCCTTTTATTTTTTTGCTTGTTTTTTATAAGGTGAAAAAATATTTTGAAAAAGTCGGATTTTCGCAATGCGATTATTTTAAATACAAAATAATTTTTAATCAAGAAAAGCGATTCTAAATTCGGCTATGTATATATTTAAACAAAATATAAACTAATTTGAAAATTCATTGTCCACCATATAATTTCATTGCTTCTACAAAGTATTATCGATAAAATCACAAAAAAAACCCTTTAACATCTTTCAAACATTTTATACAACTCATTAAGAGATGTCAGAACCTTGAAACTTTTTAAGATATTTTCGGTTCCCAAACCCTTTCTTTTCATTACATTAAATATTAAAGCAGGATTCTTCAATGAGCTAGAAAAACAAAAAGCAAGGTTGTCAAAAATGAATTCAAATGTTTCTTCTTCTTCTTTCAATTTCATTTTCGAAAATTTTTCTAAAAAATTTAATATTGTATCGATAATCGATGTTTTATCTAATATCAATAAATGCGTAACCTTTTTTGCATCAAATTTAAAGCTAAAATATTCAGTTAAAATCAATCTATGTGTATGGGGTAAATCAAAATGCAATAAGAAATCACATGAAACAGAATCATAGTTTCCAAAACAATAAATTAGCCTTTGTCTAAAATACTCTTTTTTGAATTCATTTAAATTACACATCATCAGGGTAGGTCCACTTTGAACTAGTATATCGTCATTAAATTCACCAATATATACGATATTCTTTAAAAAATCACCATCTATTTCTATAAAGGTACTTTTTAGCTTTTCGATGCTTTTTAGCTTATAAATCTTGGTTTTTTCATTATAAATAATATTTTCGTTTTTTTCAAACACTTCAAATAATGAAGAGCTATGTGGATCATTATAAATAAGTTGTGTGGTCTGAATGGGAATAGAAAGCCTATTGGTGGGTTCTTTGTTTTTATACATTGTCGGTCTGTTATTATTCTCTAGAAGTTTTTGAATTTCCGTCAGTATTGATTCAATGTAAGCTTCTTCTTCGTAAAAAACCACTTCTTTTTTTGAAGGATGGACGTTTACATCTACAAGCGATAAATCTATATTTAGTTCCAAATATACAAAAGGAAATCTATGCTTGGGCAATATATCTTTATATAACATCTTTATTCTTTCTTTTAGTATTCGGTGCTCAATAAGTCTACCATTTATGAAGATAATAAAAATATAACTTCTGTGGTTATAAGAAACATCAGATATAATCATATTTATTTCATTATTTCTAAAATTTAGAAGATGGTCATCTGTTTTGTAAACAGAATTAATCAAATTCTTTTGTGTCATATATCCATCGAAAACCTTTCTCTTCAATGAAAATTCTTCTGAACAGCTTTCTATGTTTTTAATGGAATGCAACAACTCTGTTTTTAATGAATTTTCAATATTAAGTTTAAAAAGAATTTCAACATATCTGATTGTAAAATTTGCCACAAGATAAAATATCTTGGTCATTTCATCACGCTTGTTTTTAAAGTATTCTCTTCTGTATGTATTATTATAAAAAATGTCCTTGATTTCTATTCTTGTACCTTGATTCATGGCTTTTGGTTTTATATCCTTAATTTCACATTCAACAAAATTAGCTTCATACCCAACTTCAGCATCTTTTATTTTACTCTGCACAATAATTTTTGAACAAAGTGAAATCGATGCCAATGCTTCTCCACGAAATCCAAAAGTCGGAATTTCAGACAAGGATCCATTAAATTTTGATGTACAGTGTCTCACACATAACTTTGGAAAGTCGTTCTTCAAGATTCCTTTACCGTTGTCTGTAATTATAATTGATTGGCCTTTTCCAAATATTTCTATAGTTATCTCGGTGGAATTTGCATCTACACTATTTTCTATCATTTCTTTTATTATATTTGCTGGTGATGTTATAACCTCGCCTGCTGCTATCTTCGAAATTACATCTAATGGAAGTTGCTTAATCATATGGGCCAAATTTCTAAGAGCACAAAAATAAATTCATAAATAACATAAGATTATTTCGATTTTTAAAGCGCAAATCAATTATTATTAAATCTTGATGAAAACAAAACAAAAAATACTTGATTGTCTCTTTATTTTTAAATATTATAGTTAAATTCTATCCTTCTTATAAATTCATGAAAATATAAATGTATTTCTCTAATTTACATAATCAGATGTAAATCTTTTGTCCAATGAATTTTAAAACTGCTGATATAAATTTTTATATATAGATATTAAAGCCCTTTCATACGTTTCAAGCAATTCAAAGTGCTTGCATTATAAATTACTCTGATTGCCTCCTAATATTTTGTTCTTTCAACATTATTTGCTTTATAAAATATTTAAAAAATTACTATGCTTCTGTAAGTCAAAAACGGTTAATTTAAAACAAAAAATTATTTGGGGTAACAGTTTGATGATTAATCTTTCTTTACATAAATGTGTAGATTTAAGATTTTTGATCCTGTTTTTTATTGTTTGTCACGCTAAATTTAGCAAAATTAACAAGTTTTCGTTTACGAATTTTATATTGCTGGTTATCGTTTTATAATTTTAGTTGTTATTTTTTTATTTTAAGAAAAATATCTGTTTTAATTATTTTAATGTAGCATGCTAAAGGGTTATTTTAATCCCAAAAATGTCTGTTTTAAATCGACTGGATATAAAAACTTCTTATTTCTTATCAAATTATGGTTTTCACAAAAAAACGTTAGCAAGGTAAAAAAATAATTAAAATGAAAAAAAAAGCATAGAAGCTCAATAAAACATCAAAATTGAAATATATTCAACCTAGAAACGTATCCAAAGTGCTTAATAGAGAATAGTGTGATTTAATTCATTTAAATACATCTATAAATTTTTTTTACAACCATGTTGATCACATAATAGAAAGGAAAATATTTTTGAAACTTAAAATGGTAATCCTATAAAATTTAGACAGCATTTTGTCTTGCAAAAAGTGTATTTGATACTATAATATATTATAATATACCTCAAAGAGATGAAATCGTTGCTTATGAATGTATTTCTGTAAAAAACCATTAATAGGAGCCAAAAATTTTATAAGTAAACTTCTTGAAATTAGCAGAAAATTATATAAAAATGATTATTCGAACAATAAAGTCGGCAAACTATGTATAAATTAGTTTTCAACATCAATTTTGAATTTAAAAGGTATAATGATATATATTTACACTATTTATATCATATAAAAAATAAAGTTTGCTGAATTTAAATAGATATTCAAATGTTTAATCGTGAATTTACGGTATTTTATTTATAGAATTTATATATTAATAGGAAAATCGGCTTTACAAATTAGCCCCATATAAAAATTTTTAAAAATATTTTTTTGGTTATTATTTTCTTCTTATCTGAAATAATATAAAAACAATTATTTATTATAAATGCCGTGTTATATTTATTCGATCTAAAAATCCCGGTTTTGACCTTTTTAGATTCTGAACAACTGATTTTTATTAAAAAAATATTCTAAGTGTTTAATATGCACCGTTTGCGCATAATTTTTGTTTTTTTAAATTAATCTCTCATTTATAATATGCTTACTTTGTAATTTCTTATGAATGCAAGTCTCTTTTTCCCATTGTACAAATTGTTTAATTTATATCACAAATTATGGAAGTTTATGTTTTTTATTTAAATTCTTATATCTTTATAATGTAAATACTTATTTAATTCGAAATTCAATGTTTAAAATTCATTTGAAGGCAGACTCTCATGTCAAAGATTTTTAAAATCAGACTAAATATGTATTTTATTAAGATAAATAATAATTTTCATATTTTAAGAACTACTTTTTTTACAGAAATTCGTTTCTAAAAGACATATGGAATAAAATTTTGCTCATAATTCTTTGAAAAAACTCAAATATGATGCAACAGATATAAATATTGTCGTAATAGAGCAGGACTTCGAATAGGCAAAAAAATATTAAATTAATAAAGAAGATTGAAGTAAATACTGGAAAAAATTATTAAAAAAATGTAAAAACAGTTAAAACCTATAAAAAACTTCGCTTATTATTTTCGAATACCAGAGAATATAATTATAAGGTTTATATTATTCGAATTTCAGGTTAAAAATCCAGAAATCTAGACACTGTGTAATACGCGAAGGTGAACTGAATTCTTTTATATTTTAAAAATGAATATACTAGTCTTTTATGAATCACTTTATTTCACGTCGTGTTGAAATTAAGATCAATTTTTATTTTATTGATATAAAATTGAACTAGAGGAGAAAATATAGGTTATATTCTTTTGATTATAAATTGAATTAAGAACAGTAACAGGTAAAAAGATAATATTAAGCTTAAAAAAATCACAGAAATGTTAAAAATTGACTTTTTTACGATAATTGAAGCACTTATTATTTATTAAGTCTTTTTTTTGTTTTTTTATGCTTCTTGATCATACTTTAATTCTTATGTGACCCTAAAATCAACGTAAAATTTTTCAACTAAATTTTTAGTGATTAATCAACAGCAATAAAATATTTATTCCGTAAGAATGCAGCAGAAACGTATAATAACAAAAATATCAGTTAATAGAATAATTAATGTAATAAAGAATTTTCTTAGGTGTAATATTAACTAATATAAATTCGGGTGGCTTTATCTCATAATTATCTTTTTTTAATTGCTGAAGTTTCTATAAAAAATCTATTCAAGATTAAAATCATAAATTGTCTCCAAAGGCAGGTGTATAAAATTTCTGACAAGTAAATGGTGTCTATTTCTTTGAAGAATGTGTTTTAAGATAATTATTTAAAAGAGCGGGCCGTTCAATGGTGAAAGCTGATGAAACAAAACTAGGTAAGTAAAATGTATCAGAGGTAAGTAATCGAAGCCCTATAGTGTATCATGGTAATAGAAGGAACAAATCCGAAAAAATATTTGTGTTTGATTTTGTTAAAAATAATGTGACCACATTAAAAGACTCCATCATCTATAGATAGAAAGAAAGTATATAAAAAGGTTTTTCGTGAATTTTAAAATATTAACAGTGTTTAAGTCACTTTATAAAAATTTAAGACAATTATAATTTAATTCCCATAAGCATAGTGGAGAGAAAAATAATAATTAAAGTAATGGAATAAAAAAAAACTAGAATCTTTATATTTTTGTGTGAAAGAGGGTAAATGCAGTGAGTAGGGCTGTTTATTTCAAGTTTTGGTGTGTTTATATTCAATAAAAAAGAAAATAAATATTAATTCATCTTTTTGTAAATATTCTTTAAGAAAATATTAGGATTTATCAAAAATATATATAAAAGCTAGTGTTATTCTTTTTTTCTCAATATTTGGACATCATATAACACATTATTTGATTTAGAGTTACAGTAAATTATACGGTTTATATTTAATTTTTAAAATTTGCAATGATTTGATAACGACAAAATTTTAAAAGAGAATACTGAATGCAATTCAACGTTGATCAGGTAAATATATAAGGAAACTGGTTGGTTTGACATAAATTCTAAAACGGATGAAAATCAAAATACAATAAGAACCATGAAAAATCTTCCCCTAAATCCTTTTATCCTATTTCTAGAAAATGTATACATTTTTTTAGCTTTGAATTAATTTCTAGATTATTCTCATTCTACCATATTTCGTTTAAATATGAATCATATAAGAAAAACTGGTATAGATACCCAAAGAAGTTTATTTAACTAGATCAAGTTATATGATCTTTTTCGAGAAACAACTTACAAATCAGAAGAATAACGAAAAAAGATTTAACTATTTTTTTCATGTTTGATTTTCCTCAAATAATCTAGAAATATTATAAACAATAAAATTTTATATAATTTATCTATGTATTAAAGTTTCTAGTTTATTATCAAGGATTTTCCTATGATTCTTTTTTTTCCGGTTTTATACCCGAATATATAACTTGATGTCAGATCATCAAATTTGATTTTACCAGTAACGTTTTTATATTCCGCTTTAAATTTTATTATCTTTGTAACTCTTAAAATTCGAAAAAAGGGATATGAAAATTCTATTGATGGTGCTTTATCGCATATATTTATCTATTACACAGAATTCTATAAAATCTCAAATATTGAACAATACCAGTTTTAACTAAAAAATTATTAATAGTCGCTTTAATTGTAATTTTATTTATTTAATCCAGTTTTCTTAAAAATTTTGCAGAGCTGGCAAAAGTCATTCGACTGATTTTTTTTTTTTTGAATTTCTATTAAAACGCATTCAAACAACAAAAAAAAACAGATTTTCAGATTTCAATAAATGAAAGATATTTAATGCTTACCACACATTTATTATTCAAATTATTTTGTACTTTCTATTTTTTTCTATTCGATTGAATTAATTCATGGCCTATAAATGGCTATGAATAAACCTAGAAAAGGCACCTTTTTCTATCAAAAAAACACCATGCATTCTTAATATCAGTAATTTTGTATTAGAATTTTTCCATAGACTTGATTTGTGATCTTTTTAGAATAATTATAAAATTAGAGGTTATTGCGTAAAATTTATAATTATAAGGTTTCTTATAGAACAAAATAAGCAAAACTAATTTTCAGTGTTAATCCACTTCAATATATTATTGTAAAACACTTAAGAAAAATTTATAAAATCAAATTTTATTGGGTTCATAGTGATAATTTAATAACTGCATTTTGTATTAGAATACATTTAATACTTAAAAAAATATATTTTATTCTGAATTATCGCAAGACACTTAAACTCATCATATTTGGGAGAAGAAGAGCAGTTGATGAAATTAGATCAGGGAAGGTTTCAAAAGATGTATTAAGAATTCGTGCGAGGTTTCCAATAGGTTGACTACGTCTGAATAGATGTTATTGAATAAAAGAAACTTAACCATTAAATAAATAAAAATGTCATCCTTAGTTATATAAAAGCGTTATTTATACTTTAAACAGCTAAAGGAGAATGGGGTTATATGTCTTTGTTATATTCTAATTTTATTTTTATGTGATATATAAATAACGAAGCTCGATACAGGGCTTGATATTTATTTTAATTCTTATCGTAATGGATTTAATCCATGATATTCTATAAAGAAAATAAATTTTACTAGAGTTTTAATAAAAATTAAAAGTTAGTGTGCCATATAGAAAATAAAATAACAGCCGAAATAATTTGATTAAAAAAATAAATGAAGAGAAACATATGTCGGTGTAAATAGCTTGGGGGCTTTAAATAAGCCCACAACGGTTTCTAATAATACGTATCTGGAATAAATTGTGAGGGCTGCGAATTTAACTCGGCGAAGAACAAGACAGAAGAAAATTGCTTATGAAAATAGAACTGATATCCAATTGATATAATATGATTTTTTGGCAGTACTTCTAACTCTAAAGACTAAGATAGGTGAAATCTTGTGTATAAATGCCCATGATGTGGCAACAAATAAATCGATTAAACCCATGCACCATTCTTTTAGAAGAAATCAGTTATTTCAAAAATCAAAATGGCATCATAAATATCGACAAAAGGTCCTTTTATTGCAAAATATTTCTTACTTTTAACGATTACAAAAAAATTTTCTTGAATTAATTTGTAACCGATTATATTCTAGACAAAAACACGCCAGAAGTCGCGTGAATACTACTCCAATGAAAATTACATGAATTATAAGATTCACAGATTAAAATGTGATATCTACTACGAGATAAAGGATTGTATTTCATTTTATGATAGAGGAATATGCATTCAACAATTCATTTTATGTATTTGTGAAGGGTTTATTTTTTATTATAGTTAAAGTTAAAACACAGATAAATATTATTATGGATAGACCTTCATATACAAATCAACCTATATTATATATTTAAGTAAAGAAGCTGATCATGAAAAATTTTTGTTGCCAACGGATAGTCCACATCTAGGACCTATAAAAGAAGTTTTACTAAAAAGGGATGTCATCAATGGAATCACTCAATTATAGCAAGAGTGTTGTATTTTTAGATGGATTCGGAATATAGAATCAAATATTTCGGATTCTGACCGCTATAAATTTTTATATTCGTGCAAAGGAGAACGCTGACAAGAAATAAAAAAAAATTCTTAAAAAAATGGGTTCTAGCTAAAAGTCCATATATTTTGTTTTTCTATATTTTATCATTATGAGCTCAATAGAAAAGGCTTTATGCATTAAATTAAATTGCTAAGTAATAAATTGGTTACAAAACCCGTGATAGATTGAACATTTAATCTAATAATATATATGTGCAAACAAATATTTAGAAGAATTTATCAGTTCTAAAAAGACTTTGTACTTTTTCTAAATAAAATCATTCAATTGAAAACTTTATAAACACAAGTAATGTTTATGATCATATAAAAATTAATTTTCTTAAGAAATATCAATCGCAAAGATTTGAATGACCAATTTAAGTTATTTTTTTATGACTTATACATCTTATTTAAGTTAATATGCCATACCCCATGGTAATAAACGTTTTATTATGGCATATTTTTAATTTTAAACATGTTAGAAATATCCATATCGAACTATGAATGGTTAGAAACGGTAATATTCACCATTCAGTGCTTTAATAAGCTATCCAACATTATAATTTTGGGAAATATATTTTTTTATTGTGTGAACAGAACAAGGTTAGCACCACTTAATTCATTCAACTGACTGCAGAATCACGATTATTCTAAGAAAATACAGCAAAGAAAGATTTAGAAAATCATGGAATAGTTTTTATTTATCGACTGTTTTAAATTAAACTTTTGATTTGACGAAAAAACACATGTTGATCCATAAAAAGTCATTTTGATGCATCACAATGACATGCTTTATAGTTTTTTTCTATAACCCCTGCTTATGACTATCGATATTCGCATTCCCACATTTCAGGGCTTAATTTAGCGTAGAAATGTATATTTATATCGACATTGATCTTAGAAGGTACCAGAAAGAACTTGAAGTCACAAGCCAAATCAAGACATATATTCAGACTATAGAATTGAGGAAAATCTATTATGAACGAATAGGTCTTGGAAAGTGGTGAGGTATCGAAGAAGATATAGCTAAGAGTATGGATATGATGTGCTAACGGGAAATCAATCAAGTTAAGCTTGTAGAATTATTTAAAATTTCAATTCAAAATTAACCCATAAATAAAATTATTGTGTATGCACACTGACATGTATTTATAGACTTATAGATTCCGCTAATGGCAGTTGATCGCAAAAATCCATTTTAAAAATTTGAATTTAAGAATCAAAAATTGATCTTAAAAATATATATAAACGCGTAATTCACCATTTTTTTTTGCAAAATACCATTAATATCTCGATTTCATGCCGCAAATTTATAACTAAAAAAAGAGCATAATTATCTCTACTGTAATATTATTTATGATTTTTTGGCTAAAAACTGTATGTTTATCCCCTAAAAAAAGAACACAATTGGACAGCACCAGAAATTTATTTTATTTGTTCGATAAAAAGCTTTATGTTACCCCACATTAAGAATAAGTGAGCCCCATAATAATTCCTTTTTCGAATATATGCTATATATTCAAGCAAAACATACAGCAATATCGGATAATCTCTATTATTCTTGGTATAGTCATCGAACATAAATTTAACGATAAAAACATACCCAATACATGTATGCTTCAATTTATTCCATGATTGTAGGATATTATATTTGATCTGGCATTCAGATATTTATTTTCGATGATCCTATAAAAATTTTGACATTATTCTTTGAATTGTATGGGTTTACTAAATTGAAAACGTGTTTTCCGTCTTTCATCAAAATAAGGCCAGTCCCTTTAATATTAGTAGGGTTACCTTGATTTTTAAATGACACTTCCAAATTATCTTCCTCAAAATCCCAAAACGCGCTCAAATATGGATGCCCATTGATTCCATGAACATAGTTTTTTCTACCACCAAATTGTGAATTACAATCAATAAGAGTATCATTTAAGAACATCAACTCCATATTGAGAAATATTTTGATTTTTTGAGTAAGAGGCCCTATTTTTGATTTCAGAAAAACCGTCAAGGTTGTTTTTTCCGGGACAGAAATAATGAACCTATATGGTCGATTCGAAGTACTTCCTACGATTTTGATTTTCTCGATGAAATATGTTTTTTTCGTTTTGTTAAAAACATGCATGTAAAATTCATCTTCTTCATGTGTTTCTATTTCAATGCACATTGAGCAGTGATTTAATGTATAATCTTTACAAAATGTTTTACTGTTTAGTGTATATTCATCAAGCGGTATTAGATGTTTTAAATACTCGTTTATTCTTTCCAATACCTTTAATGTAAATAAGAAGGAATGAAAATTTGATGTTTTAAACGGCCTTGTATAATAAATTTTTAGATTTGTTAAGTTTTTGGACTTAGAAATTTCTATGTCTTTTTCAATAATAAAGCATGTAAGACTGTATTGATTGTACAAATCCACTACAATGTTTTCGGTGACTTTGCTAGTGCATGTCTCGGTATCTCTTTTTGTCAAAATCACATATTCATTAAAGCCGTTTTCCTCCTTATTTTCTGTCACGAATCCTTCCGTGTATAATTTGAAACGCGTATTAGTTCTATTTTTTAATATATTGAGGGCTTCATCGTATTCTAGATTAAGGATTATATTTTTCAGCTTTGTATGTCTAAATATTCCTGTTTTTTCTTTGGACGTGATATATTTATAGAAATTCTTTATATACTCGTGTGGATTTTCTATTTTCACAATACTTTCACCATCATCCGATTCCGTAAATCGATTGGAACTCGAATTCCTTTTAAGATGTTTTTTAAGTAATTTAAAATCACATGTTCTTAAGTTTTCGCGCATTTTAACCGCCTTTTCTTTAGATATGTCGTAATCACTGTTGCTGACAAAAAAATAAATTTCTAGAAACTGTATGTTTCGAATTTTGAAGGCTATAAATTCATTTGTTGTTTCTGAGCTAAAAATAACCGAGTCTTCGAATTGCATTCGGTTGAAGATATAAGATTTATCGATGTAACATAACTTGATTTTTGAATATGATCTGTGTTCTTCTAGAATTTCTATGCCTTCAAAACCGGGAATGATTCCTCTAAATAGTTCTAGATTTAATATTAGCATTTTTAAAAAAGATTTCGTCACGTCAATGTCATTATACTTTATTTTGAAATTATCATAGGATGTTTTCGGTGCTTCCGTATCGCATAGATTATCATTTTCGATGTTTTCAGAGTTATTCGAATTCGTTTTTTTCTGTAATTCACTTAAATCGTAGCATTCAGCAGTCGATTCTTCATTATCATTCTCTTCGCTGGTTTCAAAACCAATAACGGATTCCTGAAAAGAATTAATGGCATTTTTTATATCGATTTGATGCATCATTATTCGATCAGAGGTTTCGTTGACATCATAAGTGCCTTTTCTGTTTATAACACCGGGGAAACAATCTTTCTGTCGGTAAGCCATGGCCATAATCAACAAAATATCATTTAATACATCCCTCGCCTGTTGATTCGAATTAATTTTACTATGCTTATAGGTAACAGCTCTCATTGAAGGCGAAACATTCGGTAAATTCAAAGGGGTAAAATTGGGATAAAGACAATTTTTCTTGAAAAACATGATGCAGAGTTTTTTTAGTAAACCACTTGTTGTTTTCATTAAGTAATGATTGCTGAAAGATGAAACAATATTAAATTCAAATTTGTCTATTCCGATCCAGCTTGCTTCATATTTTGTATGAGAATTAAGCGAAGGCAATCTTATCAATACTTGGCCTTTGAGGGAATGCAAAGACATCTCTACTGGTAATTTTATTCCCCCCGGTCCAATAACAACCATTTCTAGACGTATAGTTCCGGAATATTCTACGTCAAATAATACTGTTAAATTTCCATATGGCACATTTGGGATTTTTTTATTGGGATCTTCTTTTTCGGTTGTGATGTTTACTTTTATGGAATCTAACAGTCTTTCTGTTGTTTTGAGTGACACTGTTTCACTGATTTTATTTTTTAAAAGAATTGACTTATGTCGTTTTCTTGCTGCTCTATTATATTTTATCTTTTTTGTATTTGCTGTATTTTCATTTTTATCAGGTAAGTTAGTTCCCTCTTCTTCAGTTTTATCGTCGTCATCTTTATCGGATGTCTCTTTTTCATCTTCCGTTTCTTTATCATTGGCGTGTAGACAAATTTCCTCCTCGATTTTATTTAAATCATTTTCAATATTTCCATCCTCAACAATATTTTGCGTATTTTCTCCATCTGTACTTGAAAATGAGACTAAATTTGCTCGTTTACCTGCAATCATATCTAAATCTGTTTCTGTAAGAATTCTAGCTGCTGTAAAAACAGGAAACTCAAGACCAACATCAAAACCATCAAATTCAAGCTTCAAATATGGTCCCATCTTCTTAATCTTTGAAATTAGAGTACGTTTCAACTTGTCTTTATAGGCATAAGACTGTGAAAGCTCAAGGAAGTACCGCTGCAGAAGCACATTAAACCAATTCATATCAACACATGTGTGTGTACTCGAGTTCAAAAGCTCAAACTGTCTGATCGTAGGAATGTATTGAACATCGACATGCTCTTTTCTTTTTCTACTGGGAACTGCATAGTAACAGATAATAAAATCTATAAGTGGACTTAAAACTAAGCCGATAAGCACACCGACTGCTATTAGAATCATATTTTTAAAGGGGTAATATTTGCATACTGTTTATACAAAAAATTAACCAATGATCTTAGCGAAAGATAATATTTTAGATTGATATGCATTCAATAAAAAAACTATTTTTATAATTGTTTAAATATACTTTTATTTAAAAAGGGATAGAATATTCAGCCCTAAGTTTGTATGTCTTTGGGTAACATGTATATTTCTATAAGAACGATAACATTCAATTTAATTAATTTTTTGAACTTTCAATTGCAGATTACATTTGAAAGGTTTGTTTATTTTAATAAATTAACTAACATTGCGCTTTTCAATATTATTACAAACATATTTCCTCCAATATTAATTAGAATAAATTGAAAAATAGATATCTATCGGCTAAATTTCCTTCATTGCTACTAATTTATGAATACGAAATAGAAATGAATTGTTTAATTTTTTTATATCAAAAACGTGATGGAAAGTATGGAAAACATCGGGATTTAATTCAATATTTTCAACAGATATATCTTCTGGAAGGCAAGAGACCACTTACCCACCACATTGATGATTATTGATCATTAAATTAATATTTATAATGATATTCCTTACTTTTATAATAATTTGTTGTATCCTATAGCAGAAAAAAAATTTCTTTCTTTTTATTTCCCCAATATTTGAAAATTTTATATTTATACAATAAATTTTCTTTTGTTGAAAATCTTGTAATTTATAATGAAGATTTATATATTTAAGGATCAAAAATATCTTTAGTAGAGCTACAAACAATAAAATCTGCATAGTACCTAATTATTTATCCACAAAAAAAAACATTTAAAACGAATAAAAAAATTTGATTATTCTATATAAATACCTTTTTATCTGCCTATAAGCGATAATATGTAAAAAAATAAAGGTTGTGGCTATTTATTGAATATATATTTTTTATGATATTTGATATATCTAGCTTTAAAAAGCAAAAAATAAAACTTTAACATGACTATTTTTAGTCTATTTATAAAAAATAACATCATAATCCGAGAACTGCAACAATTTTTTTTTCTAGGTATAAAAAGAAAATTTCACAGTGTGAAATGAAAACATTTTTTTTATGGTTTTTTAGATAATATTAAATATTTCATCGTTAAACTATCAAACATAGAATGATCATCAAAGTTGCTTCTTTTTTAAAAATCGATCTATTAGATATTTATTTATGGGTTAATTTTCTTTTTATCGATTTTATCTATTTAGACGAGGTCAGCGTACTGGGAATATTGCACAACTCCTTGATGCATCTTTTGACACCTTCCCCTGATCTATATTCACCAACTGCTCTTCTTCTCTCAAATGAGATGAGTTCAAATGTCTTGCGGAGTGTGAGAGCTAGAATCGATCTATATTTGAGTTTTATGCTAAAATATACGAAAGAATCAATACGTAGGATATAAAAATCATATTATTAAAATAAATTTTCAATCTTAAATTTACTTTCTTGAGTAGATGGATAATAAGGTTATTTTAAGTGTACCACATTCACAAAAAACTCTTATTTATTGCCTATTAATGGGTATTTCTTGCTTTTATAAAATGTAATAAAAATGGCTAGATAAAATATCTACAATAATGAAACAAAATTATATGTTTTATTCCATATGCTATTTTCAATAATTCCAAACTTTATTTTGATATTAGCTAATTTTATAGATCCTGCGTTCATTTTGTATACGATTCTACCCTGAATAAAAACATAAATATTAATTTACTATACTATAGACCGAAATTCATTTTTTTGGCTATTAAATCACTATTCTGAAATCTTCAATTCTGTGTAACGGGATATTATCGTATTAAAAGAATGCCACAAGTTCGTTGATCAAAATTTAGTGATTTCAATAGAAGCGGAGATATATGCACAAACAACAGGGTTGTGGATGATACTTGAATTCATAAATCATGAAGAGGCAATAGGTGTAAAGGGAAATTTTGAAAAGAATGTGCTTCAAAGAAGTACGAAAAATGGCATGCTATAAAGAACTATATATATTATTGTTTAATTGAAAATATAGAAATAGTGCATGTATTTATATAAGCTATAAATTATCTTAGACACAAAATTTAGCCCATGTCATTTATGCCAAGTTTATAAAACAAAAAATTTAATGCCTGCTAAAATTTTTAAAAATTCACTGTTATGTTATTTTGCTGTTACATTATCATATACAACAAATTTTAGGATCATGTTTATACTTTTCTCATTTCAAAACATACAATGCTGTAAAAAAAAATTCTAATCGAATTTAGTGTATTTATTTATGTTTTACTTCTATTACTTTTAAAAAGTTCGCTTTATACTAATAGAAACTATTGCTTAACTGATGATTTTCTCTTTGGAACTCCCCCATCACTCATTGTCACCCGTAATCACCGTGGATTTGGCCCTTTCTCATAAGCGGCTGTCATTATGTGGAGGGAATGAGATTCTGTCTGCTATCATCGCTAAGGTATACAAGCTACAAACACACTCTACACTTACCTATATCCTTGCTGAATGGTGTGGGATCTTTTTCCATACTGGAGGCAAAATTCAACGGCGTACACATCAACCTCCTATTTCTCATGGCTTGTCAATGCCTTATGGTTTATCTTTTATTTATCATTAGCCGCCCCCATGGGTATTTTTCTTTAGAGTTAATTCGTTTCGGAAATTAAGTGGGGTAAATGGAAGTGGAACCCCTCACACTGGGGTTCGACTTGTAAAC
Source organism: Rhyacophila brunnea (assembly GCF_057557595.1). Taxonomy (NCBI): domain Eukaryota; kingdom Metazoa; phylum Arthropoda; class Insecta; order Trichoptera; family Rhyacophilidae; genus Rhyacophila; species Rhyacophila brunnea. The sequence continues at coordinate 301,839 of NW_028232789.1, forward strand.
AACTTAACCATACCATCCCCTACAATTCAGTAAATCTAGATAAATATAAAAAACTGAATGTATATGTACAATAGCATTTGCAAATAATTATTTGAAGCATTTTTGATAGATAATTTGACTGTTCTCGCATTAAGATATATAAAAAATTGATTTAGAATGATTTTTTTTAAAAAGATATTATAAATAAATAATAATTTTAGGTTGATTGATATATGTATTTTAACATCAATTTTACAAAGTTAATTATATATTAAAATTGAACATTGTTTTATGCAAAACCTGTGATTCATAAGTAAAAAAAAGTATAATTTTCTCACGTCAATCGGATCACCACTGCATGAAAACATCCCCATAAAGCTAAAAATAGACTTTGATCACTTGTATTTGCATTCTCGATAATAAAATTAAGTTATTAGCGCCGAAAATGCTATGATCTAGAAACCCTAAAGCTTTTGTAACTATGGTTCGGCCTGTAAGTGTTTGTAGTATCCCTTGCAGCTAGACGAAATCAATTACCTGCATCTTAATTTAACAATTTCTTTGCGTGAGAGTGATTCGAATTTTCATTCATTTAAATAAGAACTTCGATGTAAATATTTACGTCTTTCAATCTTCGTCGCACTTTTTAAGTATATTGTCATTGTAAAAAAATTGACAGCTTTATCTCATGTTTTTACATGATATTTGTAGTATCTAAATTTTTTATAGGTTGCATAGAAATCAACATATTTACATTATAATTAAAATATTATACCAATTACAGCTAACCTTAATATAAATTGATCATTAAAATTTATCAGAGAAGGTTGATAATTGTTTGTTTTTTTTTGTTTTCTTGTTTTATGCCTTTTTAGATTCTTTAACTACTGATATTATCTTTTATACTTTTGTTCTTATTTTCAATTCAAGTCTTATATTTTAGGTTTTTAATTCCTCGGTATTTTTCGATATGTTTTTAATACATTTATAGACTTATCTGCACGAAAGTTTGTATCTTTCGATTCAGCAACTAGTTAATTTTAAGATTATAGATCAAGATAAGACAAGGACACACAAATTTTTTTTTTTCGTGAATATAAAAATATACGCAGTGAAATTTTAAAAAAAAACCAAATAAAAACAAATTAAGTTGTTCCATAGTTTCGATCTTGAAGTATTTTAGAAATGTAATATAAACGAAACAAATATTTAAACTATGATTCGAATCTAAATATGCTTAAAAAGTAAAAAACACATAAATTCTTTTTTGAAAAATCTATAAAAATTGGCGATAATTATTTTTTTAGATTATATTTTAGCATTCTATGTCAGACTAACCCTGACTCTTATTGTGAAGTTGATGAAATTAAATTTTTGGGGAATATACCAATCTTTTTTTACGTAATTACAATATTTAAACACATTGTTTCTCTTATTTTGTAGGTGTATTTAATCATGATAAGATATCCAAAAATTCATGTGTAATATAAAAAAAAATTATTGTTTTTTGATGATACTTAACCTATAACATGGTAATATTACCAGATAAAAAATATACTCTCTGCGAATAAAAATATATGAAAATAACTTTATCCACAAAAAAATTAGGGTCTTAAAATCAATATATTAAATTATTAGCGGGCTAGCATGAAATTTATATATAAAAATACATATTTATTTGAATTTTAATATACAAAGGCCTGAAAATTTATTTAAAAAGGTTTTAATTTTGGATTTTAGTTTACATTATCGTTAAGAATAGAAATAAGCTTTTTTAAAAATGCATATAACGTATTTATAGATTGAATTTTATATAATACATGATTTTGAAGCAATACACTAGTTTTTTGTCTAAATTTAAAAATACTTGTTATTGATTGGATAAAAAGATGATTGATCTAACTATCTATATTAAGAGAAAAAATATTTGTGTATAAGTCTATGATATACCTTTTAAGTCTGGATTTAAACGTTTAAGTAATTAAAAATGCCATTAATTGTATGATAAGTTTATTTTTTTTATATTATGCAGAATTTGACGATATAAATAAATAAAATACAAAAAACGTATGTTCGATCTTCATGTATTTTTATTAATAAAATCAGAACAGTCTTAATATTTATAAATTCATTTAAGATCTTATAAAAAAAATATTCGAAACTATTATTCATAATTTCTCATATAAGACCATTTTTTTGAATAATTTTGCAAAAAATATATAATTAATTGCATTCAATTTTGAGATAAATTAATTTGACATATTTAGGTCTTCCTCGGATAGTATTCGATATTTTTTAATTTCTAGCCTCATTTATTCTTTGAAATTGTAATTCCACACAATATTTGTTTGAAAATTTTATAAGGTATTCAATTCCAAAAATTAAATTATCTATGCGCAAAATTAAGAAATTTTATTATGTCGTTTATTTATATTTTGGAATGAATAAAAAGCCTAAATACATTCATACTCAGACATGTTGCGATAACTTGAAATTTAGCTATAAAAAGCATCCAAATACTTCAGTAAAATTATATCTAATATATATATTTTTTAGAGATTCTTATAATATATGTATGCGTTACAATCTAGGCAGAAATTGGTATCGATTCCTCACAGCAGAACAAAAAAAATCATAATTTTTTTCATATTAACTATCGATTTTTTTAAGAAATCACTATTTTACAGCTGTTTCTTTATTTTATATGAACAAAAAAAATCAAAATTTCATTTTATATGTTTAGGATTTACATAATTATTTGTTTCGATAGCGCTATAATGGATCGGCGCAAAGATGAATCTCAAAATTATGTTAAATATGAATTGCTTTGTTTCAATACGCTGGTTTTGTATATTTTTTATATGTATTATTAATATTGAAAAATGCAACCTCTGATTTGTGGGAATAAAAAAATCGTGCTCTTAGAATGCGGCACGAACTTTTGTACCAGAAAAACCTTTTTTATTTAAATTAGATATAATCAAATAATTTTTTCTAACTTTATGTACTGTAAAATGTCACAGTAAATACCAGAAAATAATATTTATAGCAGATTTTGTAATAAGGTTTATACGAAGAATCTAGACAAGCATTTTTTAGCCCTTAAAAAACGAATGAAAAAACTAAAATGATCATTAAAACTTTAGGTTATTTAAAATAATAGGTAATAGTGTTGATACGAATTCAGTGAAAACCATATCATTTTGAAACTAAAAGAGTACACGACGCATGCTAATATTGCATGAATTTGAATATGAAAATGTTTTAATAAAATTTTAAGGAATTTTTTTATATAAGACAGAAAAAATGATTTATAAAAAACATTTCATCTATACAAGGGTCTATATTTTCTATTTATGTGTTTTTTATAAATAAATATTTTATTTTGAAAATAAAAGTGATTGGAATGGCATGAAAATATGTGAATAAATGTTGCCTTCATTTATGGTTGTTAAAATATAATTATTCATGCTTTAAAAATTTTTATAAAATTTAAATACTAAACTTAGGGGGTAAGTGATAGCAGCCTAAATTTGTGAATCAGATGATATATTGCATAATATAAAGCCTTCTAGATCTTACCTTAGATGTATTAAAAGATTCATACATATCTATTAATTGAAAATATCAAAAACGCAACACATTTATCGTTATTTAGCGTTTTTTCAGAAGATTTATTTTAGACGCGAATATCAATCATTATGATTCTAAACGCATATTATTATTTTAATTTGGAATTAAAATTATTTTTAATTAAATTTCTGATTTATTTTACTGATTTCGGGTATCTATCTCACCCTCTTCCGTAAGTATTCCGCTTTTATGCAATTTGTACTGTGCTACATTGGCTAATTCTATTGATAAGTAGACGATATGTGGCTTTTTGGCAATGATAATACTATTATGCAAAAATAATCATTTCTAAATTTGTAAAATTATATGATTTAATTAATACTCGATGGATAGAAGAATTTCTTCTCTAAACTAAAAGAATTAAACATCAATACAAATAGAAAATATGATTACCTGGATAAGTATTTTAGTTCTTTTTTTTACAAATAAATAAATAAAAAATGATAAATACTGGGTTTTTTTGTCGATAAATACTGGTTTTTTTTAATCAATAAAACCTGAAAAAATAATATATTAGGCATGTTTGAATATACTTTTTAAACATTTTAAACAATAAAACCTTTTCATCATTTAAATAAAATTTTTGTTTCACACAGCTTTATTATTTTCATAATCTTAATAATTTCCTTTTCATCATAAAATTTGACCTGATATTATAACTAACTCTTGCTGCAAATATTTAATAATTTTGCAGTTTTACTTGTCCACTTTTCAGTGGTGGTTTTTTATTTAAAATCTTAAATAATAGATCTTTTATAAAATTCACATTATTAAATGCACCTTTATGTTGCATCTTTATCACAACTTGACTACAAATTACACTTTAAATAGTTTTAAGTAGAAGTAATTATTAAACGATTGTGGTGGGATCATGTTTGATGAAGTAGAACTATCACTTCTACGTGATGTTCAATGCCGGGTCACGATACAGTACTTGCACAAATATAATTTGGAGCTTTTATACGTTAAAACTTTTATTTCAAATATGTGTATTGTTTGTATTCATTACATAATGCCTAGATACATTTTCGCCTTAACAAAATATTCAATATAGATTGCGTATCTAAGAGAATGAATTCACCTTATAAAATATCTAAAAATGTAAAAAACGTCTACAAGAGGTTTTCGTTGATCAACTGATATTTTTATGGAAGAAAATTTGTGGCTGAATAGTTTTCAAATAAAAAAAAAGTCCAATGTATTTAGAACATACACATATCTTACTTTTTTTTCATAAATAACATATCTTTGATGTTTTCCTAGGAACTCAATTCATTAAGAACCAGTCTGTATCATTATACTTTATACAGGGTTATTTATATTAGAAAGTGGATTTTTTCTCAACTAGAAATTCATGTCTAAATACAAACCACAAACAAACTAGTAAAAATTGTATGAATATAAACATATATTAGCTTTTTGTTAGCATTTTATTTAAATTTTGGGTCTTTGTATTTCATATGATCATTTCTCAATATTTTTTTTTGATCTTAAGGAATGTAAGCCCAAATGCTTTTTAAATCTTTATTTTTGGTTTTTTCAATACTAAACTTGATTATAAGCAAATTTTGTCAGCTAATACTTCCTTACAATTTCGCATACTAGATAGAGGTTAATATTTTGTTTAAAATACAGATCAATCTTTCTTTTTATATAATAAAATTTAAAGACAAAATGTGATAATAGAGGCTGAAAATGATAAACTATAAAAACCACAACATATTATTTATAGCTTCGCTTCATGTGACACAAAACCATTTTCTTTCACATGCAATTTATTGCGAAATAATAGTATGACAAATCTGATTGGTCGAATATAATTAATTTAACTTTTTAATTTATGATTTTACAAAAAAAATTTAAGATATGATCATACAAGGAGACAAATGAGATTGTTGATACCCTCACTTTATGCTAGAAAATAAATCTGGTTTTAAAAAAATCTGTAAGCTTTAATGCCAAGAGATTATGGGAAATAAATTTTGCTGACATCAAAGATGATACTTATATTAAGACGGAAATTATAATTTCTTGTAATTTAAATGATATATTCATATGCATCACTTTTGTAGCATCGTTATAATAAGCAGAGTGAACATAAACGTGATCGAAAACGCCAAAGCCATAAACATATAATTTAGTAGCATCTGAACTGTTATTAAAATAAAATTATAGCAAGGCGTACATATTATATGCTATAAAATGGGGTGGAGGGTTACGAAATATCATAAAAGATACCAGAAAGAACTCAAAGCCACAAAGCAAGTCGAGGCTCATATCCAAAATATAGGATCGTAATGAATTTAAAAAGAGATGGATCTTGAAAAAAGGATAAGTAGAAAATAATAAATCAAAAAAGAGTATTAACAAAAATATTGAGATGATGTAGCAAAGAGGAAATAATAGCGTTATGCTTGAAAATAAAATCTAAATGAACCATGGATAAAGATATTGATTTTTGTGTTTTTAAAAAAAAATAAATCAAAGATAGATTCTTTACAAATTTCAGCCCATGATCTTAATGTCAGAGAATCTAACACAAAAAATTCCAAATGAGCTATCTCGAAAAGATGTTCTGTATTTAGATGAAATAGAAGAAACTAAAGAAAAAATAAACGCAACTTTAAAAAAATTAGACTCACGAAGTAAGATAGTTTTTGAACATATTAATAGAACGGAATATATTTTAACAGAAGAAGGTAATAACACTTGCATAAATAGATACCCAATGTTAATAATAAAAATTTAGATTTCGAAAGAAGGATTGAAAATCGAAAACATAAAGCACCATAAAATTGGTTTGGATCTTGCTTTAAAATGGATGGTTGCATCAATACAATATATGGTTTTATGAAAAAAAGAAGGCGTAACAGATGATATCAAATTAAAACCATCCAATATTAATAATAAATAAACAAACACGACAGATTTAAAATCTTTACAGAAAAGGAAGCTTATTGGTGCAATAAAAAGAATATCGTATGTTGTGAGAAAAAGCGAAAACTGCTGAAGTAAAATGATTAAATACACAACAGATCTAACTTTAGATATGATTTTAAATATTTCACATATAAATATCGAATTTAAGCCATATAAGTTTTAAACTCGAGGAAAGCCTCCATAAAAAGGAAATTTACAACCATTGATATAAGTTAAAAAAGAGATGAAAAATATTTTTATACGACTTTTTTTTGAGAAATAATAACAGATACATATGTCGAATCTTCTTTCTGGAATTTTGACGCTTTATTTCTGCCTCAAAACAATCATTCAGAGAGGCACATGACACACTTTTTTGTCGATAATAATGTTTAAATTGATGCTGATGGTGTATATATACAGGCTATAAAAATGTGCATATAAATGGTGGGCTTGGTTCTTCTAGATATGGTACTACCGTGAACCTGGCTGAAGCAAAGAAGGGAATCTTAAGAAAACACACTACTAATATAAGCACATAGTATCTTCATTAAATAGCTAAAATTATAAATTTATAAGAATACCAAATGGATCAATCCTATAACACCCTTTTAACTAAAAACCTCAAAAAAGGGGAATATTCTAAGTTTTTCTCAATCGATTAAGCTTTTCGCAACGAAGGTGTCGATGCTACTCATCTTGCAGAATTTCATCAAATTGAAAGCGTCACAATTGGAAGAGATATGTCTTTAGGAAAATTAATGTGTGTCTTAGATGGATTTTTATAAAAAAAATTAATGCTTTATAAAATCAAATTTAAGCCAGCATTTAATCCATACACAGAACTAAGCATGGAAATATTTGTTTATCATGGGGAATTACAAAAAAGGATTGAAATAGGCAATTCTGGTATATTTCGACCAGAAATACTGGGTCCAATGGGGTTCAAAGAAAGTTGTACAGTGTTTGGATGGGGTTTAAGCCTTGAAATACCATCATGAATAAATATGGAATAAAAAATATTAGGGAACTAGTTAGTCATAAGGTTTGCTATGATTTTATAAAGAATAGCGAGGAATTCTACTTCCAAATAAATATTAAACATAAAGTTTTTTTCTTTGAACCTAAAGTTTTTCATTTTTTTGTGCGTGGCCAATATATAATTTTATTTATTCTAGATGTAATCTTGAGTTTTTAAATGAAATATTAAATCCTAGTTTTTAATATCTTTTTTATTAAGAACGTCAAAATATACATATATTATCATAGAGATGCCTAGATATTGTATTCTTGTATAAAAATATGCATTTTTAAGAAATCGCTGCAATAATATTGCAGATAACAACCCTTTCGAATTAATTTTCAATGTCACTAGGAAATAATGCTACTTACGTACTTTCTTTACTGGTAAGAGTCTTGTAATTTAGATTTATATAAGATTATATATATTCAATTATACATTTTTTATATAAAAATTGTTTACATAGATTAAATTTACCAGTCATTTTGTGCTTTTTGGCTAATAGCCATGCGCTTGGACGAATCAATAAACCTACCAATTGATAGATTTTTTAAACTCGTCAAAACATTGAATTTAAACCTAAAAAATGTGTAATAAGTTGAGATTGTAATTATTATATATTTATCATGTAATTGTTTCTAAATTTTTGTATGAATCGCTGTAATAAATAAATATATTTTTAAGCGTTTGCAATTATATAATTTTGAAATTTTATTTTTTTTTAAATTTGTAAACATCCTTTTTATCCAAATAATTATTCTATGATTAGAAATTTTCCAATTCACAAGATTTTGAATATAATATAAATGCATCTTTAAAACACAAATTTAGGAAATTCCAATTATTCGTTTGATAAAAGCATTAATAAAGTATATATTTTAATCTTTAGATTTATAGTCATGTTACTGGTTCTTTGCACGATAAAAATTCGCTCAAATAAAAAAAATACATAAATACAATTTTTCTGAATAATAAGTGCACACATAAAAGACACAAAAACAAACCATAAGAAATACAATGCGAATCATGAGAACGAAATAAGCAATAGCATATATAAATTATTCGTGAGTAGATTTCATGTGATGCAAAACTTAGGAGGCTGTACGTTTTGAAACGTAAAACTCACTTATAATAATATGAGACAGGAATTAGTCATGCTTAAAACCTTTTTAAAGTCTAAGGCATAAGCAAAAAAAATACTAAATTATTCGCGAAACAAATATAAAAGGAAATAAAAATATTTGTGAAAGCTAGTTTAAGCTCCATCTGTATGATTTTTGGTTGCCTTGAGGACAAGTATAATTTTTTTCTGATACTCAAGTATAGCGTCAGGATGAGCTTGAAAAAATATCTAAAAAAATATCCAAATATGAAAACGAATAGAATGGTGGATATTTAAACAAAATTATGATAACGGTTGATTATTTAAACTCGAAAAGGATGATTCCTCGAGATATAAAACCTGTAAACATCATGATAACAGAGATAGATGAAGTTTATCAGATATAAATAATATTTTTATATTATCGAGTATCCACAATAATACATGCTGTTCTGTGATTAGGCTGGAACTAGTGCTTAATTTTCTCTAGTAATACAGTTCAATTTAAAGTATTTAGGACCAGAAATCGATACACGGAGCCTCGAAATCATTTATACTAAATGATCTATAGAATAGTCTCGTTTCAAAAAAAAAAGAAACCCCTTGCTCATGTAGATTATATTGAGAATATTATGCTCCGCGATTCTTGAAATTTATAATCAGGCGAGACATCTGTTGGCCGAAATTGTGAGTGCTGCTACGCGGAAAAGAATCCAGATTAATAAAGTTTTAGTTCATCTTTCGTTTGTAAATTATCATCAACATCAAGAAATAAACTTTGACATGGATAATAGCTCTCGGTAGAGACGATAGAACTTAAAAAAATAAATTAATGTTTTGTTGAACTCTTTGGAATGCTCCAATGGAAATAATGATTAAAAAAATTAAAAGTTACATGACAAAAAAAACAATATAATAAATATTTTTGTATTTATATACTAACAGATTGATTTTTTGCTTTCAAAATCAATTTGATCTGTTTAGAATGAATATGGGGACTTGGTGATGTAATACTGTCGGTTTTACTTAAATTTTTCAAAGTATTTTTGCAGCAATTTTTTAGAACAATCTATTATATACGTAGATAAGAGTCAAGAAAATGGGTTTTTTAGTAATTTAGTTTGTTAATTTCTTGGGCATTACTTGAATATTTTAGGTTTTCATTAAATAAAAATTGAATAAAAGTAAACAAAACATTTTTAAGTCGAAAAAGAATGTCTAGGTGAAAAAATTAAAAATTCATATTAAAAATACATAAAAGACTTTTAGGTATCATATAAATATTATTTTATGTTATATGCACAGATGAATAATTTTGGTGCTCTTGGCTTTAAATACTTTATTGGATAAACTTTAGGCCAAAGTAATTTTAAAATGGCTACAAATTTAATATCAAGATTTTGAACCCAAATAAATAATATGATTTTTTGAAATATTGTTCAATTCTAGCCACAGATAAAAACATTCTAGTTTGTTTAAATTTCATACCATATTAAAACTTATTATTTTATTTCATGTTAAAATCAGAAAGTTCTTTTGTGTTAGTTTCAAGTTTTTATAGAATAGCTGCATTATCTAAGGAAAAGAGCAATAAAAAATTAACATGTCAGATATCCCAATTTTAAATGCCCGAAACAACTACTAAATTATTAAAGAATTTTCCTGTGATTTAGAATCTTTTATGGTCTTTGTAGACGTTGACTGGTCAAATATCAAAATTTATCTACTAGTAACTTTTGATCCGAGCAAAGGTACACCTTAATTTGATCCAGTTTAAAACAAACAGAAAACAAAAATTCTCGCGTTATAGAAGAAATGATCGTTTCAAAAGATCAGAAACTATTAATGTATGGTCCAGGCTACAAAAAAATATTTTACTTATTTGCCACGAGCGATTGTAGAAAATAGATGATAAGTAAAGTAGCCTAATTTTAGAATGAAACACGTTAATAGTACCATATGTACGAAAATAGGATTTTAAAGTCACGTAATTACATAAGTCGTATTTTAAAGCTTTAGGAATGCCGAGGAAGCTGAAGCATACGCACAAACAATAAGATTTAGAAAGATACTTGAATGTAGAATGTTAAAAATATGATTAAATCTAGAAGTTAGTAGAAGTTAACTCTGCTTTTTAGAGTAAAAAAAGGTTTTTATCGTTAAAAAGCAAAAAACCAAAAGAAAAATTAACCCATAAATAAATTGATAAAGCTTAAACCCTTATAATTAAACAATAGATAATAGTATACCATTTAAATAGCCGTTATCTGTCCAATTTAAATTAAAGATAGGAAAATTTACACGCATACAGATTATTCCTAATATCAAACCGCACCTTATATATTCCAAAAACTCTGATCATATGATATTAATTTATAACGTTGAGAATCAAGCTAGATCCGAAAATAGACCTACAAAAAGAGTATTTTTCTACAATAAAAATGGAATTAAAGACAAATTAATGATTTTCATTCTTTTTTTAATCAATACAATTTGATCATGGAATGCAAAGCGATTTGTAAAGCTCTGTTATCAGAAAAACAGTGATTAATCCATAGATATTGCTTAAATAAAATCCAAATTAATTTAATATATTAATAATAATAACATTATGATTTTTCTACGCTTTTTAAATATACATGATCAGATTTTTTTTGTGTAAAATTTTGCGGTACAAGAAATTAATTAGTTATATAGTAAATTATCTTACATAATAGTAAATATACATTGTAAAAATTTATATTTGTATAATTTTAATATAATATAGAAGCTTATAAAATAAATTTTATCCTATATTTTTGTAAAGATATACACTAATGAAAAAATCGATATATTATATATAAAAAGATATTTTTGCATCTAAAGATACATAATTTCAATAAACGGCTAGTTGGTTTGTTTCTTTGCTATGTTATGGACTTTAATTAAATGAACCAACAGTGGTTTCCGTAAATATAACTTTTTATTTTATATCAATAAGTAAATATATTGTAAAATTCAAAAAAGCATTTGCGCATATATTCTTTTAAAAGTCTAAAATATAATTCAAGTATGATAAATTTTAGTTCGAATAAAACCCTCGTAAAAATAAATGTTTTTTTAAAAAATAAATAATTAACTATGTCCTTATGAAGTTTTTTATGTCCAATTATTTATATTTACAAATATTGCTTTTTTAGTGGGAATTTATGTGTTTAACTTGTAAATCCTCAATTTTAACCGATTACTTATCTATTTTTGTTTGAAATTCGATAAGTTATAGTGATTTATCTGGAGAAAAAACAGTTTCAGATTAGTAAAAGATGCCTTAAAGAAAACAGAAGATCATTTCTCACATTATCAAGTTTATGAGAGAGACTAAAAAAATACAAAACTAAATTCACAAGAAAAATAATGAATTCAAGGTCTTATTCAAATTAATTTGGCAGAAAACCCTATAACTACTATTAAAATCAGAATATGCGTATAAAAAAATTTAAAACCTCAAAATATCCTGTTAATAATTTTTAAAGGAAGTGTTATTTTTTCTATAAATTCTTTTTTATCATCTGCTTGTGAATTTTTATATATTACTAAAATTTTCATTTTATTTATCGAGGAATACATTTTTCAATCACTGATATTCTAATAAATACAATTATGCAATATTTCTGGATAAATTATTTTGGTGAATCTGGAAAAAAAGAACACGATTGACGTTCAATGTTTGAGAATAAATTAGAAAATGATCGCGCTTACATTTTATCAGGTGAGTAGTGAATAAAATGAAAATTTTTAATGTTTATAAATCATAGTTATCGTAAAAAAATAGATATATTACTTTATTCAAAGTTAAAAGTTGCAATATTTGGCTATAATTAAGACAAAATTGATAAGCTGATCCAGTTATATAACAATTTAACTTTCATCTTGATATACTGGTTATATATATATGCTTTCTATTTGAAAAGTTTATTTCCGGTATCCTAATCTCTTCAAGAGTTTTTAATGCATTGGTTTACCTAATCTAAATACAACCCTCTAAATAGTGTTTTTATACGCTTAAAATACACAATCAAGATTTTCTGGGTTTTCCACAAACATAGTATGATTGATGATAATAAAAATAAGCAGTTTATAATTTTTTATTATGGGTCTATAATAAAAGCATTTTTTTTTGATCTTATTTAAATATTTAAGAAAAAATTAAAAACTACACCAGTGTTTCACATAAGTTGCAGGAACATTGACCTTAAGACCCCCGAAATTTAAAATATATGATTATATTTTAGTCCCTCAAAGTATTTTCTTTATATTCTTATAAATGAAATCGTATTAATCGATTTACTAGAAAATAATGTGTTATTTTAGAATTAATATTCAATTGCAAAATAAAAGATCATTTCTTTAATATATATCAGTTTTTATTGAGAAAAATCAATAAAAATAGAAAAAAATCTTAGGTACTCAGGGTTTATAGGAAAAATGTATTTTTCTTGTACAGATAAATTTAATTATTAGTGTTTAACCATAATTTGAAAGTACATAAGAACTAGCGGAACTTATATCTAAATAGATCTACTTTTTAAACATTATAATAAACCAAAGGAAATATGGATTATAGCATAGCGCCTTAAAAATTAAATGTTTTTTGTAAATTACAAAATCTACAAATTTAAATCACGAATAATAACGCAGGTCTAAATATGGTGTAGTCTCGAAATGCCATAAGTAGGATATTTTAGTGCTAGGAATGCCAACGGAATCATGCGCGCAAGTAATAGAATTGTGGAGATAGATTGTATCAATAAGTCTTTCAATAAAAATAAGTTTTGAGAAAGATTTCAAAAATTTTGAGGCTGAAAGAGCCTGCTGTTATCTGTTTAAATAAAATTTCAGAGTTATCTCTGTGAAAGTAAATGGTTTTTATCAATTGATCTTAAAATAATTTGTTTAAAATATATTTGGAAGAGTTTCATATCAAGATGGAACCTTTCTGACTATAAATTAGAAATATCAAGATGGTATTTTAGTGAGGATGTATTTTATATAATCTTCAAACCCCTTGCATCAAATAAATCATGTGTTTTAATATATTAACACTTAAAATCATAAAAATATGTTTAAAACATGCACCAAAGTATTAAAAAGTTTAATGCTAAAAGTAAATTTATTCATGGGTTGGTTTTATATAGTAACTTTTAGTATTTTAGCATAGCATAATGTGATAAATCTATAGAGAAAACTGTTCAATACTTTTTTAATATTTCCTCTTCGTAACTTAGTCTATGTATCTTTTCCTTTTAAACCCAACTAATTAAATTTCATCACAACCTGATTGTTTGTGTTATGCCTTCACTTAATTTGGCATTCCTAACTGTTTAAAGAATACTTGGATTGTTTTCTGATCATTCCACTCCACTCTAAGATTAGAGTTTAATACATAATATATATTTTTTAAAACAATGAATATTATTTAAATATACCCCCTGGTTTGTTTGCCCTTCAGATTGAATATGGTAATATGTGACTAAGTAAATTATATGAAAATATAATGTTATAATTCCACGACTTTCAATTACGGCCATATCCATATAAAATTACCGGAACCCGTCAGATCTCCGAAGTCAAGAATATGAGAGCTGTGTGATTACTCAAGCGAGCGATCATTCGGGAAAGCACAGTGCTGTACTTTTTATTGGCCATAACTTTGTACAAATCATTTATAATTTCTATCGACTATAGTACCATTTATAAACGAATTTAATACATTTCTTCGGCCTCATCTGTGTTTCTTTTTTTATGGAATCATTTATTATACAACTTTTAAAAACTCACCATGGCATAGTCATTATACTGTGCAAGAAGAAAATTAAAACATTTGCCATAATATGACCATGAATATTAATCCATTTTATAATTACAGAGTATTGATTTTAAAGCGCATCCGTCTTGACCATAAACATATATTTCTATTGAAGCTGAAACAATTATGATTATTTCTGTGACTATTTATGCATAAGTGACCGAGTTTATTGGTGCCAAACAAAGCCTGTAAACGCAAAAAAAACAGATGTGAATAAACACAAAGTAAATCATCAACAAAGAATGGTAAAAAACAGCATAGTAAGATCTATTTTTGTTTAAAATTTCTAAAAAATTTGATCTTTATCACTTATTTTTTATATTTCAATTGTTAATATCATTCGAAATATACAACATATGTGCATTTTTGGCTTAGATTCTATATATATTGTTACATGCGGCATAGATAAGGACTTTTATATGCATCTTTCATTCCTTTACGATTCATTTAATCTTCAGAAAAATCAGATTCAATTACAAACTAAAAGCAACTATACAGAGGCAAAAATATATTAAAAATCCAACAAATAGCATTTCAATCGTTGTATTTTTATAGGCTAATAGCATACACATTGAAATTATATTAAATGCATTATCTTCATCTTTGTCTTATTCTATTAGTTTCAGCAGAACTATTTTGCCAATTAAACGTGATTTAAGCAAAAATTGAAGTCTTTTGGATGCACTATGCACCCAAATGAAATTTTTAATTGTTTTTTTATTTTATTCAAATTCATTTGATACTAAAAGTATACCAATTTTCTTTTTGGACGGGAAGCATAAAACATCACAATAAAATCTCTCCAACTGACATTTTCAAGTAGATTTACAAACTAGTGATCTTATTTTAAGATGTAACCACAAAATTTGTTTATTTGACTAAAAAGTGGCTTTTTTTGATATACATTTTTAACAGTTTATGTGATTTCATGATATCTTTTGGAAGTCTATTAAGCTCTTCTAATAAATGTTCAATTCAGATGCTTTTTATTTATACTAGATATAAATATTTGACAAATAATGCACAATGTTTTTTTTGCTAACGAATCTTATAGTGAAAATTTTTTTATATAAAATAAAAAAACAATGAAGATTATAATAAATGTATGCTAGTGTTACCCCCTATAATATTTACGTCTAAAATTATAAGATATTCCTATCAATAAAAACTAAAACAAATACAAAACACAATGGCTTATATGCCATTACCCATAAATATATTTATCTTTTGTGGTGAATTATATTTTGAAATATAAATTATAATATATCAAGTTCTTCTTTAAATTAAATTATAATGACGCTGAATAATTTTTTTTACTCATAGCTTTTAGAAAAGTTTAGAGATTTTGTTCTATAAATAGCCAATTTTACATAATTTTTTTTTCAAAGTATCAAGGTTTTTAAATAAATAGAAACGGAATTGATATATAGCTACAGTTAATAAATGAATTATTTTATTTGGCACATCTTTTATCGCTAAATAAAAGAAGAAAGGATGTTACTTGAAAGCGTTATGAATATACTCTTATTCTTAAACATCATAACTAAGGACGTATTTTTAAATAATTTTGTCGATTTATTCATCAAATAGTTTTTTTGAATTTTATAACATATAAAGTTTTCCGAATGTTGGATGGGATTTCTTCTATAAACCCAAGAGTACGAAAAAATAATTGCGTACATAGAAACACACGAATCAGGAATTTTAATATACATTAAATATTTTTTTAATCGGATAAAACAGATGAATAGAGAATAATTAGTTAGGCTAAAATAGAATTTACTTTTGGCTGGGATATTTTTTATATTCCTGTAAAGCTATGATTGACGTTTAATTCGATTAAAATCTTAACATTCCACGTTGAGTTCTAGGAACTAGGCCTGTATTCTAAATTAAAATTTGCGAAAATGGGGTTTTTTTTATATTTTTAATGAAAAAATTGCTTACTAAACTTCTTATTGCGCAAAAAAAGGCTTTTTTAAGTTTTGAATTTGTATTATCATGCTAGTTTTAGATTCTATTAATAAATTAATCGTTAGAGAGCATTTTAGGTGTATTATTTATTTCATAATTTCTATTCATATGCTTATATAGAATATTAAGCCCAATAAAAATATTATATGGTTTATTGTCAAAATTTAAAGATAGCTGACAATGCATGATTTATATTTATCTTTTTAAATATTCAGAGATCCGTTACATGGCTTGTTCGATATAATCATCGTAAAAATCTTACAAATTATAAATTTTTCTTCTTATCATAATTAGATGCTTTATCATTTATCACACCTTAGACATAAACTTTGATTTTCAATCAATATAAACTATCAAATGCGTTTATCTGCCAATTTATTATTGTAATTTTATTTGTGATATATATTAAACCAAAACTATTCAGCACCAACCCATAAGATTTATATATGATTGTGAATAAATTTAAAGATAGATGTGAACTTTTTTGGATTTATTACACACACACAATAAAGAAGGCTGCCCGAGAGCACATACATGATATATTAAGATAAGCTATCACAATAAAATAAAATTCATTAATATGGTATAAGATACCCGTTATTAGATTATATCATATTATTTGTATAACTAAAACCTTTAACAAAAAGGCTTCTTTATTCTTAGCTCTATGATAGAGTATGTAATAAAAGAAAGAATGCGATTAGGAATTCGGATACATTGAGGAAATATTAAAAATGCATCAAGAAAGTATATTTTGCAATTTTAATTTCGAGAATGGCATAAAATCATGATAATTTATTTTTTTGACCTTTGAAAAACCATTAAACATCAACCCTGATCATATTATGAAAAATTATCGTTTTAAAATATTTAGAAATACCAATGATTTTTTAAATTGAAAGTAAATTGATAAATATTTTTTACACATATTTGTCTTGTCGGAAAACTTGGCCTGAAATATATGCCTAAAGATTTTATAAATAAAAGATGAAAATAAGTCTTTCATTGTCTGAAAATTTTGATTCTTCAAATAACGACAGATTTTTGCTATTTTCTTCATTATATTATATTTTATCACATTTTCGTTTTTATTATTGTAATCAGCTTTATTTTTATCCACGAGTGATCAAATTTTTGCAGTCCAATTGTTGACGAATTACTGTTGAATTTTGCGGTTTCTAATATGGTTTAATAATTCCATTTAAATTTAATAAATGCGTAAAATATTAACCATTTAACCATGATGCTGATTTATATACATAAGTAAAAACAAACGTGTTGATGAACCATTTATCAGGCCATAGAGATTGATTTTGACATAAAATTCGTCTAAAATTTATCATGGTCATATTAATATAGATTAAAACTAGTCTACTTCATATTATTATAATAATTAGTTTTATTTAGTGTTATAATATTATTTTCCAAGAGTTCTACTGAACAATATTTAAAAACAAAATTAATCCCTCGCACTATATTATATTCAAAAACTAAATTTACCAATGTAGAATTTATATAAAAAACACTGTATAGATAGTACTGAAAGCTGTAAATTTTCTTACATATTCTATAGAAGTATTGTACGAAAACTATATTTTTCGACAGTGATTTAATGGCTTTAAAAATACAAATATGTAATATATTACTCTAATGATGCAGTAGACCAAAATTTGTTCTGTGGGGACATGATAAAAACCAGTAAACGCCTTATATAAAAAGTCTATCATTATTAAATACATGGTTTCTATTGTTTTTTTTATCATTTATATAAATTTAAACATCTTATTCTTTCTGTTAATTTATATACTTCTTATGCAGACCCCCTAATATTAAGTCTTCGTGCCTTTGTCAAACTTATAAAATACAGAGAAGCTGAAGATCTTTTATTATGCGCACTTTAAATCCTACCCTATTTGTGTATTTAGTGACAATTTATTACTTTATTATTATTTCAGCCACTAGAATATACTTTAATCTACCATTCACTTTAAAGAAAAATGCCCTATGATGCTAGTTCTGTATCTAAAAAAAAATTTATTTTGCCAGTTCGATGAATAAATTATCTTGTTTTCGGAATATGTTGTACAATATTATTAAATTCGAAATATTTTCACTATCGTAATTTTCAGCCATGACTAGATTTTTTAGTTAAAGTAAAAACCGTATACAACTTTCTAATTACATGTAATTTCACTCTTTATATTAAATATAAGCAAAAACCATATTTTCAAGTTTTTATCGGCCGATTATAATATTATTGGTATTTCTCGCACGTTTTGAAATAAAAAGAAATTTGCGAATGTGAATATTAAATGTTAAGGTGTATATTTTATCGGAATACTACATATAATATAATATATTACATTAAATCCAAATAAAAATATACACAAGTGGACTAGAAAGGGCACAAGAAAAGATTGAAAAAAATGAGTATTTTTGAAATTATGTTTATAATTTTTAGATTTAATTTATAATTTTTAAATTTAATTTATAATTTTCATGGAAAAATCATGTGTCTAATATCTGATAAAATTTTATTATAGTATAAATATTCTACTGAGGTTTTTAAAAACAAACTGTTGTAGCTAAATATAAATCTCATGTCCCTACTTAGGGCATCATTGAATCAACCAGTCAGAGTACAATAATTGCGATGCCGTTTCTGATGCTTTTTTTTTCTAGAATAATACACTAAAAAAGAATTCATATAAGTTTTCACGAGAAACTTCACAGTAACGTAATTGTCAGCGGATTTAAGGGGGGTAAGCGGCCTAGTGCTATGGCGTCGATGAAGAAGCGACCTAAAATAAAATAATAAAACACCAGAAGTGAATAATTAGATGAATATTACAACTTTTATGTGTGAATTTCGGCAAAAATAATTTGGGCTATGCGCGATTAAAAAAACCAGCATTAGAATGCTGGGAGACGAAGATGAAAATATTTTGGTATTATGACAGCTTGTAGATAATTTAGATGACAGAAAAGATATCATAGAATATTCTAGTTGTGATGCTGCTAATTTATCTATAACCTACTATCTAAACAAATTTAAACACATAAAAATAAATCGGATTGATGGTATAGCAAGATATACAAGATAGGCAAAAGTTTTGGAGCTTAAAAGTCAAAAAATTTATACTTAAGACACCAGAGGCAAAGTTTATACATACACAAATGGTGAAGAGCCCCGAAAAACACAAAAAGAAAAATCGCTTGGTAATAATTATGAGTATTCTAAATGACATGAAACTAAGACGTATTTACCAGCTAATGTTATATTATAAAAAAATAAATCTATGAAAGCGATAGAAAGGTGAAAAGGAAGAAATGTATGATGGTTATTGAGGAAAAACGTAAGTTCTGATGAAACAGTAATCCGATTGTTAAACTTTATTTAATTATTCACATATAATTTCAAGAAAAAAATATTTATTTTGCGTATAAATCATTAAAAAAAACTTATTAAAGTCCTCAGCGACACTAAAATCGACATATAAATTAAGAAAAAAAAATTTATAATGAAACATTATTTAAAAAATACAAACACACATCATATAACAGAAAGATACCCAAATTTTATCATATAGGAATTACTTAAACATAGAAACATCAAAGATAGATCAAGTGGCAATTTTTTAAGCGTTATTTTATAAATTTAGAAGGCTAGAATATTCTTATCATAAAATTAAATGAGCGAATATTCACAAAAATCAAAAAAATAGTGATCTCAAAGATTAGAAGATACTTTTCCTCAGTAAAAACTCGTTCTAAATACATATAGTGTACAAAAAGGGGAATAAAATTAGAACATGCAGATCTGTTCATATGAAAAAAAATCCAGAAAGAGGTATGTATGAAAAAACATTTTTTTGATTCAGAAACCACAGTATCAATTTTAAACAGCATAAATGGGCTATCATGCACTAAGTAAGAAAAAATAAGATGATAAATCATATACTTAGAAAAAAATTCACCGCCTCTAAAAAGCCAGCCTGTTTATAATTAAAGGTAAGGATATAATTATTTATGTATCTATGGACTATAAGGGGTTAAACGCTATCACAAAAAAATACCTACTAAATATTCAAATAGATAATTTATCCGACATCTTATAGGGACGCCAGTTTTATCATTGATTTATGCTTTTTGACTAGATTAAACAGTGTAAAAGTTGAAAAATACGCGAAAAAACCGCGTTATATTTTAAACTTACAAATTCGTACGTATAACCTTTGAATTGATACCGAATCAAGATCCTCTCAAAAGAATAATGGATGAAGTTTTTGGGGACGATAAGAGCAACTCCTTCGTGTTTGCATACAAGATAAAATAATTTTTGGAAAAAACTAGGTGAATATGAAAAAAATCTTACAATAGTTCTTAATTTATTAAGAAAAAAAAAGGATAAAACAAGAAAAATAAAAAATTGCAATCAAAAAAAAGTAAAACCCTTTCAATCGACACTGAAGGTTTAAGAACAAAATCTGATCATAATTAGGCGATATTGTAGTTTATAAAACCTTAATACTTAAAAATTACAATATATTCTTCGATGTCCGATTCCTGTAGAGATTTTTAAATCATAAACTTAAATAACGGAGTTTTATTTATATTACGACAAAGGAAAACAAAAGATATGAAAAAAATTTGCATTGTAAATATAGTATTTGTTAAATCTTATCAGCTCACAGTTCTCTAGAAGCACGATTCGCTTTTACCGATATCGAAAAAAAACATTACACATATAAAAGACGCTTGATCAAAAGATATTGGTGCCTGTTATCTCAATTATAAGATTTAAAAGAAAATAAATCAACATTATTTAGTTCCAAACTTACACAAGCATTATTAATTATGATAAAATGTATTAAGCTCCTTGCTAAGGTTAAAGCAATAAAAAACTTACAGGGCGCTTCGCTATGAAAAACATCACATTTCTAAAATAGATCTTCAAGGGTTACTCTATTATTTCGAACAGAAAAAATCCAGATAACAATACCAAGATAGTCTTTAAATCCAAAAAAAAATGGGATTTTTTCGCGGACATTAAAGGTACAAAAAACATTTGTGATTTTATAAAGAAACTGACCTAATGAGGATATTATAATGTAAATAAGGGCAAAAAGTCTCTACTTTACCCCTTAGAATCGCAAATTTAATGTTATTCTCATGAACGGAAATAATTTAAGTCGAAAATAAATTCAAAGAAAGATTGTTGCTGAATGATAGTATGGAGTAGGGGGCATAGTAGAATATCAAGGCTTATATGCATAATTAAAAAGAAATTGGGTATAGTGCAGTGTAAAAGGCATTATAGATTTTATAAAAAGTTTCAAGGTATTTACTAGAAGCAGAACAGTGTGAAAAACAAAGAAGTTGACAGAACCAAGAAAATATATATATATAGACAATATATAGAGAATATATATAATTATATCTTTCCAGATAAATAAAATTTCGAAAGCATATACTGACGGCTGTTAACGATTTCTCAAAATATGCAATCGCCAACGGTTAACAAAAAATCGGCTCAACGATCTAAAGAAAGTTATCTATAATAATCGAGTCATTAAAAAAAGACCAAAAGGATATAATTGTATAACGAATTCGAATTTTAAAATACGATGGCATAAGCCTAACTAATACGGATAAAGGTAATGACTATTCACGATTGAACATACTGGCCAGAGATAATAGGCAATGATTAATGTCACAAAATATCAATTTTATTTCTATTCAAATTTCTATGTATGACGGGACGTTTTGGAAGGTTGCTTGAAAGAAGCAAATAGAGGCATCAAATTTCCGCTTCTCAGATTTATCAGGAAAAGCCCAAAGAACTACTTTATAGTATATTCTCAATCCTCACAGTTTGAAAAAAACTTAAAATCTATAAAAAGAGCATAAATAAGAATAAACACATGCATTATTTTCCAAACAAAAATTAAAATGCGCCGCAGAATATCAAACTTAAAAAAACTGGTCGGAAATTAAGTCTTATATTAAAATGTGCTATCGGCGTAAGAAATCCAGTAAAATTTTGCAAATTCCAGGGATATTATTTATTGTGAAAAAGATATGCTATAAAATCCAAATCTTAGGGAGAAAATCATAAAATATATGCTAAAAATATATAAAATAGTGAGTTGTGTTTTTTTAATGATGAGGAATTTAGTAAGTAAATATTTATTACATGTTTCCAGTTATAAAATTGTTATATAAAACAATCAAAATTCAAAATATGCACATGAATAACAAAGAAGTCGGGTTATGAACCCCATACAAAAATTAAATAAAGATCAAACTAAGCCCACTGAAACAAGTACAAATATTTAGAAATTTTAAAATGATATTTTTTTTTGTTACAGTACTTTATATTTAATATTATTTTTAACACATGCTATTAATTTTTCATTGAAATCGAATATTTCATAAAAAAGGTATTGAAATCAGATATATATAAATAAATATGTTTTTAACAGTGAAAAAAGCAAATACATTATAGTCATTGAAAGCATAAATAAAGTTTTTGAAGGCATAATCTAACAGAATAATACAATTGAATCTACAAAATTTACGAGTTAAAGAGTTAAAATAATTATAATATAAAACCAAAAATTTTTGTGAAAAAGCTAGATCCAAAAGAGAAACATGAGCATAGCTTAAGAGAAAATTCAAAAGATTTAGAAAGACTTTATTTTATACAAGGAAAGAAATTTATGTGGAGAATTTATTACTTTGCACTATGAGAAATGGCTTTCGACA
This sequence comes from Rhyacophila brunnea, assembly GCF_057557595.1. NCBI lineage: Eukaryota > Metazoa > Arthropoda > Insecta > Trichoptera > Rhyacophilidae > Rhyacophila > Rhyacophila brunnea. Next base: position 325,080 of record NW_028232789.1, read on the forward strand.
AGCAAAATAATTTAAAAAATTCAATAATGAAGCGATTCCATAAAATTTTCGACTTAGTGAAGTCATTTTTTTATATAGAAAAATCCAGATATATTTTTTCGTGTTTCTGGTATAGAAGCAATCATGGTATCATTTCATATAAAAAAACTATATTTAAATCATTTTGAAAAATTTAAATCTTCGTAAAAGGTGCTTTAATTTATCACGTATTGAATTTAATCATCTCGATTTTTAATTGATGCGTAATAAGAAGTTCGTTTCTATCCGTAAAAAAAAGATTTTCTGGGTTTTATAAACATAAATGTGATTTGGAACCGAATTATGTAGAATCAAAATCATACATTTGATAAACAGAGTGGAATAAAAGAATTTATTTCTATTTTTCAAGGGTTTAAAAGGCTTTGTTTGGCACCAATAAACTCGGTCACTTATGCATAAATAGTCACAGAAATAATCATAATTGTTTCAGCTTCAATAGAAATATATATTTATGGTCAAGACGGATGCGCTTTAAAATCAATACTCTGTAATTATAAAATGGATTAATATTCATGGTCATATTATGGCAAATGTTTTAATTTTCTTCTTGCACAGTATAATGACTATGCCATGGTGAGTTTTTAAAAGTTGTATAATAAATGATTCCATAAAAAAAGAAACACAGATGAGGCCGAAGAAATGTATTAAATTCGTTTATAAATGGTACTATAGTCGATAGAAATTATAAATGATTTGTACAAAGTTATGGCCAATAAAAAGTACAGCACTGTGCTTTCCCGAATGATCGCTCGCTTGAGTAATCACACAGCTCTCATATTCTTGACTTCGGAGATCTGACGGGTTCCGGTAATTTTATATGGATATGGCCGTAATTGAAAGTCGTGGAATTATAACATTATATTTTCATATAATTTACTTAGTCACATATTACCATATTCAATCTGAAGGGCAAACAAACCAGGGGTTATATTTAAATAATATTCATTGTTTTAAAAAATATATATTATGTATTAAACTCTAATCTTAGAGTGGAGTGGAATGATCAGAAAACAATCCAAGTATTCTTTAAACAGTTAGGAATGTCAAATTAAGTGAAGGCATAACACAAACAATCAGGTTGTGATGAAATTTAATTAGTTGGGTTTAAAAGGAAAAGATACATAGACTAAGTTACGAAGAGGAAATATTAAAAAAGTATTGAACAGTTTTCTCTATAGATTTATCACATTATGCTATGCTAAAATACTAAAAGTTACTATATAAAACCAACGCATGAATAAATTTACTTCTACCATAATGTAAAAAAAAGAAAATCTGCAACTTTTATAGAAATAGGAATGACAACTATCGATAACCTAATCAATGTTTAAAATGAGAATCCTGATTTATTAGAGAATAAATATCACTCATATACGAATGACAAACAAGAATAGTATCATGTGTCATAACATTGGATGGTCTGGTCACAAAATATCATAAGTCGTATATTAAGGATTTGAATGCCAAAGGAAGTAGAAGCATATACACAAACAATAGTATTGAGGCAAATTCATTTGAATTCAAAAGTCTTGAGCCAATAATACTTATTGAGATAGCTACAAGATGCTGGGCTTGAAAAATGCATAGAGCAAATCTGTAATATAGAGCAATATAAAATTTTACTCGACCGAATATGAAAAGTTAAAATAAATAAACAATTCGTTTGAATTGCACTTTATTAATTCGTTATAAATGCTTAGAACATGATTTAATCATTTTAAGCTCTATTGTTATAAACATCACTCTTTAAAAAAAAAGGCTTTGAAAATGTTATAAATTTGGTTTTCACTATAAATATTATCTTGATACGTTAAATTTGAAGTCTGACAGATTCCATCACGATATGACAATTTCATCGAATCTAAATATGCTTATGGCCATATAAATTTAAAATTAATTATAACATCATTTATTTTTTTTACGATTTTTGAATAAATTTATTGATCTTTGTGAGACTAAAAAATTAATCTTTCGCGGTCATAATATCTGTAAAAATAGCGTTTGTTTCGGTCCCCAATTTTTGATAGACAGTGGCACAAAGTTATAAATCATGTAAAAAAGAAAATAAGCTATCATCGATGTGAAATTTATTATTTTTTAAAGATAAAAGTTCCTAAAATGTGTCATCTAGTACATTCAAATTGAGTTTAGATCAAAAAATAATTTAACAAGGCAATATGTGATACTATACGAAAAAAGAAAACTTTAAGGAAGTTGTTTTAGTATATAATTGTATTATAAAGTGGAAATTATTATGTATTGAGAAGCTGTTCATAAATAAATTTTGTTATGTGAATTTTTATAAGGGTCTGTAAATCCATTAGCCCTTTTTTATTTATGAAGAACTATAACAGATTAAAAGGCAAGAACTAGTTTAATATCAAAAAATATATGATTTCGAAAAAATAAGTCAATATAAATTATGTGTAAAGCCTTTTTGTTGTTTATTTTATCCGACTATTTGGTTTTTTAGCATCATTATAGTGCAATATTACTATTCACAATAAACTTTATGTCTTTTAATTGGTTTCGAATTAATCGATAACGATTCCATAAAATAAAGTTTAAAATGAAAAGGAAATTTATTTTTGTGTGAATTCTTCAATATTATTTTATATAATTGGAGAAAAAATAAATTATAATATATATAAAATGAATAATATCTCAAAAAAATTAAAAATATAAGTGTAAAACATAAATGATTATGGGAATCAAATTAGAAAGGGTAGATATTTTTGGCCTAGCATACCTCCAACATAATTAAGATGGTTTTATGACTTATAAAAATATCCAGATGTCATTAATAGATATTCATTTCTATTTTATAGTAAAAAAGGATGATAACATTTAATCAATTAAAGTCAAATTATTTTCTGCTTAAAAACACCATTTCATATTATTAGCGGCTTGTACAACATTATAAATTCTCCAAAGTTACAAATTTGAATATTCAAATAGGATTTAATTAGTTTAAATCATAATTTTAGCGAATTTCTATTGCTTTTAACAATTTTATATTTAATTTTATGGAATATTAAATGACTCTATACTCACTACCTGTAGGCTTACCCACTGATTATAAAATATGTTCAATATTTTAAATAATTTAGACGAAGAAACAAAATTTTAGCCTAATTTCTTATGGCAGAGATAAGAAACCAATTCATGAATATAGTTATCTGGTTTTTGTACGAAGCCAAGTTTACTAATGGCTTAAAAGCAGTAAAAGATAGTTGTGATGGTTATAACTATATATGTATGAATTACACTGTGATGAATATCAAACTACTATATCTTTTAAAATATACATGCTTGTGTAAATTTAGAATTGAAATCAAGAAATTGTTAAAATTTCTGTTCTTCCAATCCAAAAGCCCCCACAAAGAACTATATCTGAAGTTGTTGGCATGAATCAAAGATCTGCTAGCAGATTAATAAGTGAGGTTAAGAAAGAAATAAAAAAAACATTTAGTGATAATAGGTGGACCTGTATGCATTATTCAAGCTGATTAAATTATGTTTAACTACAAAGTTAAGTCTCACATAGAAAAGAAACCCCTATATCAGATCTGTGCCTTATATGTTGTAGACACTAGAGAACCACTAACAAAGAATTTGGTACAATTTTTCCAAAATAATTTAAATATCATATTCAATGCCATCAAGAGAGTGGTCAGTAATATATACGCATGAATGTTAAGGCCATAATTATATTTTATTAAATGAGTATGAACACCATAGGTTCACATTTATGTATGATTTTTTTGATCCAGATTCTTTAATATAAAATCAAAATCTTGTGTCGTACAGCATTAAAAAAAATATGAAAGTGTATTATAGGAATTTAGAGACGAATAGTTGAAGGTACTTATGTTTTTTGATCTGTATAGAGGTAAGGTGTATGAAGTTGTACTTGACTTTATTAAAATTCAAGACTAAACTTTTTTCATTAATAAAATATTATATAGATTTCATACTTGGGGGGTATGGCTGAGTGGTTACAAGTCGGACCACTGTGAGGGGTCGCGGATTCCACTTCCACCCACACCACTAATTTCCAAACGGATTTACTCTAAAGAAAAATACCCAAGGGAGCGTCTAGTGATAAATAAAAGATAAACCTTAAAGCATTGGCAAGCCATGATAAATAGGAGGTTGCTGTGTAAGCCGTTGAACTGTGCCTCCAGTATGGAAAAAGATCCCACACCTTCAGCAAGGATATAGGTAAGTGTAGAGTGTGGTGTAGCTTGTATACCTTAGCGATGAACAGTAGACAGAATCACATTCCCACCACATAATGACAGTCGTCTATAAGAAAGGGCCCAATCCACGGCGATTACGGGATACAAGAAGTGCTGGGGGAGTCCCACAAAGAGACACAGCAGTTAAGCAATAGTTCCTATTAATATTAAGCAAACTTCCTAAAAAGTAATAGAAGTAAAACATAAATAAATAATGTAAATTCGATTAGAATTTAATTTCATACTTTAACTTAAATAATTTAACAAATTTTATTTTAAACTTTAAATAAATTTAATTGGCTTTAATTAATTTGATCGACCGAGGGGATGTATCTATCGATACTATTACGGAGGGTTTTTATATTGATCCACAATTTTTTCCTTCTGCATTTCTTATTTCTCCACTAAATGGCTAATAACAAACAAAATTTACTTGCTGCGACTAGGCCCGAATGAAAAATCTGGATCCCACAATATGTATTTTTAGTTTTTCAAACTATTTTCTAAAATATATGATATCACATGGTAGTGTGTTATTTATAGCAAAATTTATACAAAGAACCTTTCTTTTTTTAATAAGTTTGAAAAAAAAAGATAAAAACACCCAGTGCCTTGAATTTTATTGTTTCAAAGGGTATGTTATAAAATAAAGACTATTACCAAGCAGTATAAAATATTTTGTCAACGATAAAGGTTTTACATAATGCTTTTATTTTTATCATAATGAAATGTAAAATTACAAAAAATTATCTAACTAGAGAAATAATACTTACCTGGCATCTCTAAGGCACTTAAAAATATATTTTTTCGGATTTTATTAGATCTTAATGCAATTTATATGATCAAATATTCTTCGTAGGGTGTTGATTACATATGCAGATCGGCTTTTATTAAATTATAATAAATTTGATAATGCCTTTGATGCTTTTAAGTTTCTAATTTATAAAAAAAAGATTTTATCTAGATTTTATATCTGTTAGAATACTTTCACATGCCAATAAGTCTAAAGGGATTGACTTGTTGAATTTAGAAAGTTTTTATAAAAAATATACAAAATTTAAACTTGAGTTTTTTGTATAAGATGTATTGGCTTATCTGAAATGCGTTTTAGTTTAGACTTTTTATTCACATGGATTTTTGATTTTTCCTGTAGAAGAAAAGAAGCCGAAAAATATGTTTTTCAATAAGTTTATCCTATAATTATATTCATCAAATTTAGCTGGACTATTATCAACGGCAGTTTTTTAGAATAAATTATATCAAATAAGTTGCATAAATGATGGTTTATTATAATAGAACTAATTTCGGCAAACCCATGTTTTGCTGCAACAAAAAAAAAATTTACCTGGAATATAAAAAACCTTTTGATAATTATAATATATGCGATCATGGTCTATTCACATTTAAAAGAGAAAAATTTGTTTAAATTTGCATATGAATTAATTTTTATGGGTTATGGCTCACCCGAGTGCAATTTTTACCGTATATATTTTAAATTAATTGCGTATTTAGTAAAGAAAGTGACAAATTGTCATCTTTTGAAGATATTTATATACATTCTTATTACTCTTTTAATTTATTGATAATGAAGAATTTGTTAAATCCAGAAATTCAATACTATCTGATATAATATTACCGTTGTTATATATTCACTTAAAAATTTATTTGAAATTACTTCAAGCTATCTTTTTATAAAGTATAAAAATACACAGCCCAAATTTGATTAAAATTGGTTGTAAATCTAAAATTTGATCCAATTGAACTTATACATGCTTGTTTTTGATGAAATATATCTGAAAGCAACAGAAACCACAAAATTTATTATAAAAAAGTACACAATTTTTAGAATTCTAAAATAGCTCGAAACGTATGTGTGTATTTAATCCAAAAAAACCTTTTATATTTTTTGTATCGGCAAGATAAAAACATTATTAATAGCTATTAGGAGATATATTTTACGCACTAGAGCTCTTAGTATATAGTAAGATGTTAACCCTTAAGTTTCCGGAGAAACTAACAAAATCTTAAAAGCATATACAGTAAAAATATTTTAGATCAAAAAATAAATCTTAAAATTATTCTCACATAGAAGATATAATTCGTATAAACAAATTAAGCATAAAAAAACGCCTAGAAATGTTCTTACAAGCTATCGAATATATCTGAAATATGATAATGTACGATAAACAGTAGATGGTTCTATACATAAAAATATAGTGAATAATACATAATTTTTATATAGCAAATAAAGACAGTGCTAGAATAAAAAGTATAAAATAAAACAACTTTATATGTAATTAGTGTATATAATCGGTCTTGAGTAGCCTAAAAATAAAATAAAATAAAAATTTCATTTTTTAATTTCAGATTTTAATTATTTGTGGTCAAAGGATTTTTTTTTTAAAAATTAGAAAATTTGAGCAGTTTTACTTTACAATCCAGCATCACTAAATATGTTTTTAATATCTACAAGTTTTAAGTGTGCGTTTACATCAATTAAAATACACGCTAATTAATCTTTTTCGAATATTTAAAAAAATAAATAGTTTTTTTATTGAAATTTTACATTAAGAATCTATGATAATTATAGATGTAAACAGTCAGTGTTTTAAATTTTTAAATCAAATCTTTAGTGAATTAATTCAGGAAAATTTAAGTTCATATTCATGCCTTGATTTTTCTAAATAAAAGCATAAAAGTGATATTTTTATTATAAAGCCGAACAGATTATGTTGAAAAAAATTATAAAGCTAGAATCAATTCAATAGACACCAAAAAGTACTGTTATTATATGGCATTGAATGCAAATCTCTTGAGTATGTTATTGAAAAACAGCATTACAAATCTCACTAATATATTCTACTACGGGTAAGACTTGAGTATAATTTACGCATTATAACTTTAGGATTCGCATACAAGAAAATATTTTGGTCAATTATTCTAAAATAGGTAAATCTATTTACATAAGTTGCAAACATCAATTTTTTCCTGCCAAATAGAATAAAATCTAATATTGAAATTTTTATTTTTCATATTTAATGTCAGCGCAAACGATGCAATTTTAAACTAGTTCAACAAAGCCATAATTTTATCCATTAATGTCAATTCAATATTTTTGTTTTGCTTCAAATAATTATACACTTCTTATTAAGCTATAGATTTTCCCAAAAAATAAAATAATAATATTTGTATTTTCTAAAATTTATCTATTTGGTTTTAGTAAAATTAGAAAGTTATATTAGACTATTTTATAAAAAATTATAATATATACCTTTTATTATACATGCGTTTCCACCTTTTTTATAAAAAAACTTAAGGTCTGATATTTATGGAATTTCATCAGAATATAATCACATTTTACTGCATACTTAATATGGTTTATAGTGCCAATAAATTTATATTTCAATAACTTATAATAAATATAAAAAGGTCTAATCATACATTTATATATTCCTATGTTTATTGAGGTTTTTATATATTTATTGTGCCAAGAGTTTTTTAAAATAAAAATCAATTATAGGGGAATCTTAAATATAGCAGATGTATTTCCTAATGAACATAAACTCTTATTTTTTTATTATTATAGTGACTTGCATTATAAGAAAGAATATGAATTGTTGAAACGAAATATCAAAAGTATTCAATTCAATAAAGATTTTTCGCAATAAAATTTTGAATATTTTCCAAAATAAATTTTTGGTTATATTTATTGAAAAAACTACGTGAATATGCACATCAATTTTCATTTTAACGATTAAAAGCAAAACTCTATTAATTGCAATATAGTAAGTTTAGTGATAATGGTAATTATAATATTTTAGTCATTTATATTTCTATCGACCAATTTTTCTATACAAGGCTGATGATTTGTAAATATTATTACCTCTGAAAGATGCATTTTCTTTTATTCTATATATTCGCTCTTCAAATAATTATGCTTGGGGTTTCTTTCTAATGAAAAATACGAGCAATATAATCTAAATCTAAGGCAATGATATCATTCGAAATTTCGCGGGATATGGCCAATTATGATCGATAATAGTATTCAAATAAAATTTATAGACATGCTAATCGTCTTAAAACTCAATAATTCGACAAAAGAATCGATATCTTATATTTCAAAAATAATAATCCTAGCGTGTACAAAATTAATGCTTTTTTATGAAATATGCTGGTTGACATTTGTAAAAATCCTTAATCCTTTACATTTTTAATGATAAAAATTTGCAAATTCGCAAATTAAAATTTAGAAAAGGAGTTCAAAGAGAAAATATATATAAAATCATCGTTTTTAAAATGAATCCAGACACCAGCTACTTACGAACTTTAACAAGCAATGCTGGCTTATTTTTAAATAATTTTGAATGTGTGAGCTAATAATTAACACATATTTATCTTTTCATTTATTTTATCTTTTATTCACACCTTCTTTTAACTTTGTTTCTTTTAGCACATGCCTAGATGTTTTGAAAATATAGCCAAGATTTAAGTGCCCATAAAGAAGAAGATGACATTTCACATACCAAAAGTTTTTTATAATCCTGGTCTTGAACAAATAACCACACCAAATAAAAACATTCAAAGCTACTTTATGAAAACGGATACTTCGTATCTTGTTAAGGAGAATGAGAGATACATGAAATACAAACATCCCGAAGATTCCATGCTAACAGTCTGTATTACTTCAGATGATCTGATTATTGGTTCATCGATTGAAGACATAAAAATACTGACAAGAGATAAAAGCAAGTATTTGGTAAAAGAAATCCCAATTCCAATAATCAAAAACGAGGAGATGATAGATATTGTAAAATCTGATATCGTGGTCGATGATTCTATCAAAGAAACAACCATTGACAGTAAAGATGAAGTTTCTTGTAAATCGAGCGCAGAGTCGCAGCTCATAAATTCTATTCAAATAAATCCAGAATCAATTATTGAAGACACTAATTTTTTTGAGCATGCATTTGAAGGATGTAATTTTAGCAAAGAAAAACTTTTAAGCATTCAAAATATGCAAGAATATATCCAAAAAGCAATTCTAGATATTTATAAAATTAAAAGAGGTAGTTTCATAACCCTAATATTTAATGATTTGCTTAATAGAACGGAGATAGTTGCACTTATCGATATTTTTCTAAATTATTTGTCATGTAAAGGGATTTTATTGCTTCCATATAGTCTTTCAACTTGTATTGGAAGTAATACAAATAATGCAACAGTAATAACCCAATTTAAGAATTATACTGCGATATCCTTTGTTGAAGATTATTGTTATATCGATGGAAATATAATATTTTATCATGATAAGGGACTTGAACCATTCTTTTCTCTTGACAATGAAGATTTTGTTGAGGAGTTTAACAGACCGAGTTTTAAAATAGGGTTCGTTTCTGGTTTCTGTAAGATATGTGAAAATAAAGTCGAAAAAGACAACATTGTTAACCATATTAAACAAGAACACCCGGAAAAACTCAATGATGAAAACGATGATGCCTGCCTTGAGCATTATGAAGAAAGAAGAGAAAATAAAGTTGCAATAAACGATTCACAAAATTTAACGGATAGCCTAAAAAATATCATCAAAAATAATTTTATTGATGAAAGGGCTCAAAGACTAATAAAAAAAATCATCTTGCAAAACTTTCAAGAAGAAAATATTATTGACATTGATGTATTAAAGCGAACATCCAGCGACGAAAATGAAATCAAGCTATCATATAATCCTGATTTATTAACGGCCTTTAAGGGTGGTCTTGCATTTTCGAGTCTTGAATGTTCAAAGGAGTGTTGGTTGACCGATAAAGAATGGAAAAGTAGCAGAATACGAGTTTTAAAAGAAAAAATCCTTTTTTATATTTAAATAAATCAAATTCATATTCCATTTATCATGACGAAATAAATGTATTTAAAGCGATCCCCCATTACTCCACTCTATGTTTATGTGCCATTCATATCCTTTCATTTAAATTTAGATACCATAATACCAGTATATATAAATTTCTCATTTCGCGACAATTTTTAACAAAAAAACAATTTGTAAATTTTATTAAAAAGTATGGATCGGTGGCTTTTTCACCATCCCCCGATTATTATCAGAGGTTTTATTTCCCCAGGGGTGATAATCATTTAGATTGTAAATTTATTCTTAGTACTAAATTCATGGTAATAATTTTTGTTCTTGAGCACAACCTGCTTGATTTCTGTGATCACAGCGTATTTATACTTTCGAAGTCTTCTTGAATACCTCTCCTCCTTTGAGATCTATAAATTCAAGGGGTTTTCTCAATCCAGAGGTTTGTATATATGCATCAATCTGGTTCGGGACTCAAAATTCTTTAAGAACCTTTTATGATACTGTGTCACTTCCCATCAGTTTTTGTATAAATTTCGATTAAAATTAATTAAAAAATTTTAAAATATCAAATAAACTATGCCATATATAAACCGACTGCATAAGAACACCGACTATGACAAACCCGTTAATAAATACGCAATTAAACGACAAAACATAGATATAAAAAGTTTAGAATTAAATTTAAAGTATTTAACAGGTGAATCTACAATATAATTAACATAAAGCAACATGAAATTTATAATTAAATTTAAAAACCAAATCAAAATCTATAAATAAGATAAATTACAAAAATATGGAAAATTAATATTCTTAAAAAAATCCATATCTTAAGGTTTATGACTAAACTTCAAATAAATTATTTTAAGGATTCAGGTCTTTTCGAAGTCAATATTATTTTTCTTTTTTTATATTTCATGATTTTCAATAATTCAATAACCTAGGTATTTACACCTTTTCAAATTTATAAGCTTTTTGTTATGAATAACTGCAATAAACTAAATCCTATTTCCTTAAGCTTGCTGTATGATTTTGGCTTATATATAAAAATAGTGTTTTATGCAATTATTTGTATAATACTATTATCTGTAGTGTCGTTTCTTTCTTATTATGGATGACACATGCATAGGCTCTCGTTATATTGGCATCATATTAAACTAGCATAAAAAATCGGTTTTTTCTAAAGTCTACCTATCCCAGTTTTCTCTTAATGCATATTTTAGAGCGATTTCGTTTGCCTGACCTCCTAAATTTTTATTGACGCTTTGAAATTGTTCTACATGTGCACGAACTTTTATGATTATTTTTTTGTAAATTCTATCATTGATTTCTAGATTAGACATAACATAATTATCGGATTGTTTTACCGAACATCAGTACAGAAAATGCAAACTTAATTTTATGGGGAATCTAAAATCAGAAAAAATCTAACATTTCTAATAATTTATCTTTAAATTTGCCGAGAAACTAGATACCAAAAATACCATGCTTACCCATCAAAAACCTTTGTATATTCACTAGATTTCAATTTTAATGGTGGTTCACATTTTAGCTGGCCAGTTAATAATTTTTTAATATTTGAAAACCAAAAAACATTCCTTTTTCATTTTTAAAGTTTGTGTTTAAAAATCAGTACTACATATCTTAAGGGTTTTTTCATCCTTTTTTCTAAAAATAATATGAGGTTTAAACCCACCTTTTCTAATAAAAAATGCATTATAAAACATATTGATTAAAAATAAAAGTGGGGTTAAATATATTTTTGATTTTATGTCGATGAGTGATTACAGACTAGATATAGTATAGACGAAAACTATAGATCTATAAATTGTTATTTTCAGTTTCTCTACTTTTATTTCGAAATAAAATAGGATCGGTTTAGCCACAATATTTCTAATTATCCCTATTCGATCAATAAAATCATAGCTATGACTTTCTGTGCTATTTGTTAAAAATACTTATATCAAATTATAATTAAAATGTAATTTTAAAGTCCCCTGTACTTTTAAAAGCACCTTAAATGATTGTTTAGATTATTAATATCGGAATATATCAGCAATCATTTATAATTTCTTTACTTTAAAGACTCGTTTGAAATCTTCTAAAATAATGATAATAGTAAATGTACCATTTTCTGGAAAAAAAACAGCAAATTATATACTATTTGATGACTCTATATTGTTTATGGAAGTATTACAATAAGAAATATATCTTTTTCTTAATTAAAAATATATACCAAAATAATAGTCTTAACTTTTAAAAATAGATTTTAGGAACCTGGATATCTTTATTATAGCAAATTTGCTCTTTTCTCAATTGTATGTGAAATAACAACGATGCTATAAATATACACTTTAAACACTCGATGTTTGTAAAATCCAGTATTCTGTAATCTTAAAAAACACAATTCTATATACGTCTAAAAAAATTCGTTTATATACTTCGATATGCAATTTTTACCTTTATATATTCCAATTATTTTTTTAAATTAAAAGTTCTGTAAATATTAGAAAAAAAAATATGATTATGCAACTAGCGTTTTCATGTGTTTAATTCAATAATATTATATATTAAGAGGATAACGGATTCCTATAAATCATGCCTTTTTCGTTATTGTTTTTCATAATTACTAAATTATCACAAAAGTACAAAATGGTAGTATATATTATCATGTTTTCTTCGTTCATTAGATTATGAATTCTATTTTATGTCTGTGGATCTCATCATAGCTAAATAAATTAAATTAAAAGGTTTTTAAGCAATTTTTCGCATCTACTATATTATTTATGACATCAAAGCTTTTTATAAATATTTTTTAGAAGACTATGTAATTTTTTCAGCAATAATATTGTTCGGTATAGAATACCAATTTATGATGTTTAATAGATTATAATTATAAAATTATAAATCTTTTAAATTCCACTGTTAAAAATAAGAATTTTTTCACTCAGTGCTATTGTAGTTCATGAGAATATTGTTTTACACAAAAAATGTGTATTTGGATTTATATAAAAATAAAAACATGAAGAAAAGATTTCTGAAACAATTTATATTGCTAATTACTATAGAACTATTAAGTTTATTATTTAGTTTTATTTTTAAGTTCACGATTAATATTAGCTGATGATGTGTTATAATTTAATTTTTATTCTTGAATATTTCTATAAATGTAACAAGTATAAACATTATAAATGAATACAAAAAATATTATAATTTGATCTTAAATAACATACAATGTAATCAACGTAAAAAACACTACAAAAATATTTTTTAAAAATCATAGGGGTACAATGTCAAAATTACTGTCCATAAAAGTTGTGTATTAATCGATAAAAAAATAAAGCTTATAAATGGTTAGAATATGCGTTACAAACATTATACATCAAAAAAATGTTTTTTTTATTTTTTTATCTTTATAAAAAAAAGTTCATTCCAAATGTCGCTGCAAATTTTAGAGAATTTATTTTATACAATTACTCTTTTTTATGTTCTTTTAATATATTATTGCAAAAAAAGACATTAATTAATGCTTAAGAATTTCATTTGTGCTTATTTGGAATCTTGTTCTTGCAAAACTTAGATATTTGCTGCCTTGTGGTTATTCTGATTGTAGTATAATTGATTGATCTCGGTATATTTACCTTGATTCATACATACAATATTCAAACTTTCTATCATAAATTTATATTTTACTGCTATTTATGCGCCATGGATATTGCATTCTTGTCTCATAAGACTCTCTCATACCCAATAAATTGGCATACATTGTATCAAAACATTACACAAAGACTTTGTTTGTGAATTTAGTGTGTTGGACCGCCTTTGTATACCATTTACTCTGTTTGGAATCTATGTTGACCGTGTCTTTATTTTTTGTACTATGTTATTGTAATTTTCAAAAGAAAATTAATTTGATATTATTACGATATTTCAATTATTATAATTAAAAAAAATACATATTCATGATGAAACACTTTTATATATTTAATTTGAAATGAAACTCTATTTGATATTTTTTAAATCTCTGGCTTCGAACAAAATCGAAACTACATTCATTAAGCTTATAATCAAGGTTATGTTTTATATAAGAAATAATTTTATACTCGCGCTTCAAATATTAGATTTGCATTTTAAATACATTTCTATTGTTATTTTTCACTTAGAAATATATTTTTATATTACCCCTGAAACCATTTCCGATAAAATCATAAATATTGAATATCAATTAAAAAGTTTATTCGGATTCTTTGCGATTTTAAAATGTTGATTGTTAAAATTTTTTCGCTTATTTTTGTTGTAATTTTACTATCGTGATTTTATATATTTTTTCTTCAATCTTAACTGAAATGGTTCCGATGAGCAATTTTTCTTGTGTTTTGGCTATTAATATTCAAATAAACTTCCTTATATGTCTTTTCTCTTTATAATATAGAAAGCTTAGAATTTTTTTAGTTTAATTATTCAGAAAGAGATGATAAATAAAATCAGAAATTTTAAAAATAATGATATAAAAATTTAAAAAGCAAAAAACAAAGTCTATAATATATAACACATGGGATATATCTATCCATCTTCAGTTAGAAATATATATTTTTAAAGAAGTATATTAGCTATAAACGATAAAAATAAATTCTAAGATTTTGTCGCCTAAAGCAAATCAAAGATGTTTTTTTCTTCATATTGTTCTTTGGTTTTATAAAAACATTTACCATACATTTTCTTGAATTGATATTATAATATTTATTGATAGAAAGGTTTTGATTAATTATTAGTTGATAAAAATAGCCTGTATCAGTTTTTCTTGCAAAAATAGGGTTTTTATTCATAAAATATATGTCTTCTTGGGATATAGATTCATCACTGCCTATATCGTAAAAGTTTTAGATCTAAAGAATGTGTTTTTAGATATATAGCAATTCTTTATTTTTTTCTATGACAAATTTCATTTAGTTTCGATTCATGAAAAATTTCTAATGTTCTTAGAAAGTTATTACACTAAAAAAATAATTTATTTAATTTTTATCATATTTGAAGTAATTATATGAGTTTTAAGGTAGTCCATTCTATTTAGAAGTCATATGTAATTTGCAGTATCTTTACCTTATATTTTTCCAATTACATAATAACCGCATCTTATTCAACCATCAGTTTTTTTCGTATGTGATTCATCTAAGTTGATATTTCATTAATTTGTTAAGTTTTTTTTTCATTTAATCCACAATTTTAAAAATATTTGTGTCACGAAAATGGTTCTAAGGACTACAAAAGACATGCATTGGTCATTTTTTATAATAAAATATACAAATATCATTACTGTAACATTTAAAAATTAATATTAATTAATTTTATTTAAAAAATTGCATTTTATAGATTGAAAAAAAGATATTGCTAAATGAAAAGAACACATACGAAAATTTTATATTGGTTTATGCTGTTTTTCTTATTCTACGCAAATAAAAATCGCCCATTCGAGGCTTCATAAACGTTAAATATTTATTGTGATCATTTTACAGGCAGAAAGTACCGCATGGGTGTGAAGTGAACAGCTCTAGATTAATATTTGGAAAATAAGGGTTGATAAAGAAGGCGTTTTACATAATGTTGATGAAGGGGTCCATATAGAGGTAAAGAGTGTACCTTACATAAAATAATAAATTCTTAGTTGATATTTATAGTATACTATATGGTTTTCTTAGTTTATTCGTTATGCATGTGTCTGAAAATAATTTTTTATTTTTTTATGCACAAGATGGTTGTAAAAGATGTTTTAGAATAAAAACAATTTTTCTTCATAAAATCTGCATGTATTCAAAATAAATTTTAATTTTGTAATAGAGATATCTCTTCCCATGCTTAGTATAAAAGAATCACGTGATTAATATAATCACTGTGCATTTGATATGATATATAAAAACATAAGTTATAGGTGGTCTTAATTTGAGATCACCAAATAAATCTATGGAAAGCCCCCCTGATTAAAAAAATATAAATACGATGAGATTTTATGAAAAAAGCGGTTTAAATAAAGGTATAAGGTAGTTAGTATAAAAATTTGTCATGTTTTTAAGACATTAAAGATTGTAATTATGTATCAAAAGTATTTTAATTCATGTCTGCTTCGCTTAATTCTTTAAAATGAAGTGATCACGCGCCATTGCAATAAAATCGGAAATATGTACGCGATCATCAGTTACATCAGTACCAACGTATTTTTTCTTATTCCAATATTCGTTTATGAGTGCTATTTTGCAGCCCATTTTTTTTTCTAAATTTAATGCGCAGATTGATGATGTTTTATATAAATCGGTTCCCCAAACACTTGAATGTTTATTTTCTTTAACAATACTGCTCAACTGAACGAACCCATTTTCATATAACTCGAAAGAGGATTGCCTCAAAATTTGAGAATCCACTAAACAAGTTTTCATCAAGTCTTTGTCTTCAAAAAACTTCTTATCACGTATACAGTTGTAAATTCTTTTTGATTTCGGACTATGAATTTGATGTATTATTTTTGCTATGATTTTATTTTTCAAAATCCCATTTACATTATTAAAATTTATGGTATAATTGCCTTTTAAAACACTTTCATCGATAACACCTTCATTTTTTAAATAAAATAGTGCGTTATCAATCGATTCGAATTCATTATTTTCCTCATCTCTATATTTATTTTCTTTATCAAAATCAAGCTTTAATGATGCTTTCTTTTTGTGTATGAAATCGATTGATAAAAGAAGACCCTCAAATATTTCACTGACATTCTTCCCATATTTTTTATTTAAATATCCTGAAAAAATGTCATTTAATATTCCGCTCTCAATATTATCGTAGTTAATAACAACATACTTGCTTAAGGAATCTAATTTTGCTCTTTTAATTCCATGGCCTCTCGAATAATCTGAACTAGCAAAAATTGTTGTAATAATTTCGTCGACGCATGAAAGTATATTCATTTCTATCATTTTTAACACAATTTTAGTGTCTTTGAATTTATCGATCTTGCATATTCCACCCACTAATATCTTTGTAAAAATTTCAGTGTAAACTTTATTATAGCTTCGATCAATAAAATCAACATACATTGAAAAATAATATCGTCTTTCAATATTCTTCTTGTTTGTGTTGTAAAAGACCTCTTTTGTGATTGGATGCGTGTTGTGAACAAGAATTTGTTTTTGTGTAAGCAACATTAGGCTCTTTATGATGTTTTCTTTTTTAAATGGTAGTTTTATCAAATCTTTAAGTTTCATATTGGTTTTTATGTGCGGTATTATTTCTTGTATGCAATTTCCGAGATCTGATAGAAGATTCATTTTTGAAACGGTTCATAAAAAAATTTATTGCACCATTTTCGTTGAATTTTCAAATAAATTAATTTAGTTAATAAGATGTGACAGCGAAATTTCCATAGATGCCTATTAAATTTAAAGTTCTTCAAATATTGTTTTTGGCACAAATTAATCTTGTTCTATGAATATTTGCCATCATAGTCTATTAAATCAAAATTCTTCAAATATGGCTATAAAAAATGAATATTGAAATTTTATGATATATATGGATATTTAACAAAAAAAATCACATAGAAACGACTTAAAAATAAATTCTGACATTTATTGCAGAAAAAAACATCCTTAAATGTTCTGCTATAGATAAGATATTAATTGGCACCTAAAATGACTAGATTTGATATTCTTAGCTATTATGTAGCCACATTGAATTTAAAATATTTTTTCAATAGTCTAAAGAACAATTAAATATCTTTGAAGCAAAAAAAAGTTGGTTTCTATTTCTGATTTTAATCTTCCTATTTTCAGATGGTTCCTAAATATAAAAAAATGAAGCATTTAATAATTTGAAATATTAATCAACATCTATTCTTTCCTTTTATGGGGTGGTGTGGTTGAGTGGTTTACAAGTCTGACCCCTAGGTCAGGGGTCGCGGGTTCCATTTCCACCCACCCCACTAATTTCCCAAACGAATTTACTCTAAACAAAAATACCCAAGGGGGCGGCCAGTGAACCATAAAAGATAAACCTTAAAGCACTGACAAGCCATGAGAAAAAAGGAGGTTGCTGTGTAAGCCGTTGAACTGTTCCTTCAGTTTTCAAAAAGATCCCACACCGTTCAGCAAGGATATAGGTAAGTGTGGTTGTAGCTTGTAACTCTTGGCGATGAAAAGTAGACAGAATCTTATTCCCTCCACATAATGACCGCCGCCTATGAGAAAGGGCCCAATCCACGGTGATTACGGGTGACAAGAAGTGCTGGAGGAGTCCCACAGAGAGACGCAGCAGTTAAGCAATAGTTCCTATGTATATAAAGCGAACTTCTTAAAAAGTAATAGAAGTAAAACATAAATAAATAAAGTAAATTCGATTAGAACTTTCCTTTTATTATAAATTAATGTATTTTGAAAAGACGAGAGGTATCGAATAAGATGTAATGTAATAGGATATAGCCAAGAGTACAGATATTATGAGTTCACGTAAATATATAAATTTAAGCTGGAAGAAAAAATCTAAAATTCTAATACCAAAATTGACTCATAAATAAAATTACTTTCCCTTTAATATAGATGCCAGGAAAGCCATTTAAAGGATTGGAATAATAACTAATACTTTAATAAAAGATAAAATAAATATCATTATTTTTGAAAATATTGTTTATTTGAATAGTTTTTATCAATAAAACGTAAAGAAATTTGGATCATAGCAGCAAAATTATACTATAAAATGAATAAGTTATAAATAATCCCACAATAATATTTTTGGTGCTAAACATAGTATTTTTCACGAAAAAAAGTGTAAAATTACTACAGCTTGTCAAATTAATATATATTATGACGATAAAATTAAGATTATAATGTAAGCGTATTAGTGTATTTTTTTGAACTAAAAATTAGATTATAAATTATGCAAACTTGGGATATAAGATATAATTATCTATCAACGAACGTGAAAAATTCATAAACTATCCTAAATTTACATTACATAATTTTTCAGCATAAAATAGCATTAGAAAACGTGCCATGTTAAATTTATGCTTAACTTAGCTCTAAACGTCATATTTTGGGCGATTACTTATAGATAAACCGATTAAATAGATAGACACTATAAGGGCAAAATAAATATTTACAGCACCCATAGAAATTATGGACTAAAAAATAGGCTGTATATAAAATTTTTGGCTCTTTATTTCAAAATAAATAAATAAAATTTTTAAAGGTGCATATGTATTTGATGGCCTATATTTTTATTCAGTGGTTTGTGATTTAATATATTTCCATCTGAAACAATACTAAAATGAAATATGCATTCTATAAATATTTACTTTGACCTTTATCTATATTTTTTAGACTTTATATAACCATACAGTAAAAGATTACAAGAATTGTGTTCTTTTGACTTCTTTAAATATATAAAAAACACCTTTTTGCTGTTTGAAAGCTAAAAAAATGTGTTTTTAAAATTTTTTTAGGAAGTAAAAGCCTTATATAATCGATGTTCCTCTGAAATCATGCATTTTTGGCACTTCTTAAATTTTAAAAATCATTATTTTAAATTTCAAAAAGACGAGAACATTAAAACTGTCTTAAAGAACAATTCCACACTAGATCTCATGCGATACTTGTCACACGCCTTAGCTGTTTTTTTGGCAATTTTAAGCTTGTGGCATCTTTAAAATACGCTGAGCGTACTCAGGAAGATGTAGAAAGACAGACGATGTCTTTTGTTCTGTGTCATTAAATGAATACACCTACCAATGAAAGAACATTATTATATGAAAATATTATATTTATGAATTTTTCATATCACCAAATAAAAATTATCAAGAAGCACAGTTCATCTTCAGGAACATAATCTTTAAAAGGAATTATTAAAAAATGTTGAGGTGAAAAAAAGATCGGTAGTGGAGTAATAACCGTCAAAATGAACGAATATAAGCTTCAGAAACACAAACATCACAGATAACACGGCGCGGATTAACTTTAAGCATTCTGTACGGTTTAACGTATCGAAGCTCCTTCCATTTAATAATTTGAGGTGAAAATTTATTATGTCTAAACACTTCGAAGTCTTGATAAAAGTTATATTTGGTACGTAGTATAATCTTTTAAGCTGGATGGCGTAGTTATTCTGGAATAGGTGAACTTGGTTATACTCATCCTGTGTAACCCATAGTCGGCACTTGTTGAACCAGTAACTGGAACACAGGCGAGTAAGATCGAGGCAAATTGGTCCGTTTTAAAAGCTGATGATCTAAGAGATATCGATAAAAGAAATGAAAGGGACTTTTTGCGGGTATCAACATGGTTTTAAGAAATGATAATGTCGATCCTTTTGATATGTTAATTGAAAATTAGAGTCGAAAAAAATATTAAATTGTTTTTCAATAATGATTTGAGCAAAATTTATGGTTGATACATTATCTTTTTTAAAAAATACGTTTCATTATATTCCTTATTTCACTTTTTGACCAAAATAATTTGGGTTTCAAAAATGGAAGTATTAAGATTGGGCTCTGACTTAAATTTACATCCTTTCAATGCCTAATTTTTAAATATGATCTTTAGTGGATGCCAGAATTGAAGATAAAACTATTAATTTATTTACTTTAGAAATTTTTTTAAAGGATTTTTATTACATTCCAGAATTAAAATAAACAATATTTAAGACTTGTCTTTGTTAGTTTATTGTTTTGTTTTATTGCCAACATTTTAAATAGAAAATATGCTTCTAATTTTTTATATATTTTTCTAAAAAGTGATTTAACTTAAAATCAAACAAATACTTTCATAAATCTAAAATATACCCATTATCAATAAAATCTTATTATGTATTTCAGCATATCTATTTTACCATCTAATATTATGAATTCTTCTCGATGTATCTATATATATTATTCTCGATATTTTATGATTAAAAGTTCAAAACTAGATGTCTACACTATCTTTTCTGTGCTAAAAACATTTATATAATTTTTTTACGCACATTTTTGCCATGAATAGAGAGGGTTTTTTTTGTAAATTTGTTGTGATAAAATCTGTATAAAAAGAAAATAAGAGCATTTCATTGTTGTTCGCTATAAATTCGATATGATCTTGGGGAATATTTTTGAAATTTTTGTTTTACCATCATACACCATTTTTTTATCCCTCAATATAAATGTTATCATTGAATAAAATTTCTCTTTATTTAAAGATTTACTTAAAAATCAAATTCGATAATACTATTTAAAAGAATACCAAAATTTATGAAAAGCTCATATATTTTTATAACATAAAATCTCATGTTATATTCTTATTTGTTTCGTATTTAAGCCTTGAAACACAAATAGAACTGTATTTCTTATTTATTTAAAAAATTATCAATCATATCATCGGCCAAAATGTTTTTTTTATGGCATTGAGAATGTAATGGTGACATTTATAGAGCAACAAGAAAAAAATTTAACTTCTTCATGATATATTGGCCTAAAAAAATGCGGCAAAATTGCCGTTTAAACAAAATCTCGAAATAATGTCCAAGAACAGAAATAAATTTTTTTGCGCTTCGAATATACCAAAAAGATTGATGTGTAGAAAAAGAACAGGCATTTGGGTGCTCATACACGGATAAATTGTATGGGTGCAAATAATATCTTTAGCACTTGAATATATGTATGTATATCTTTAAATTAAGTGGCTGTGTGCCGTAAAATCCTTTCAAATAATTTAAAAGACAAAACTTGGATAGATATACCATAAAAAGACATTAATATATTCAGTATAGCTGCCGAATATAAAATTAATATAATCAAATGTGACAAGCTGCATTTTACTTATAGTATCTGATATATGGCTCGTGCGAGGCAAAAAAAAATATGGAAAATAAACTTAAAATAAATTAATCATGAGTATGGAATATAAGCATAACAAAGGAAATAAATTCAAATTTATTATATTCAGAATTCCACATTTAAACAGCAAAATGATAATATGATTATAAATCTACGAACATTTTGAATTTCGATAAAAATGTACAATTAAATTAAAAGCTTTGTTCATTAGACTATAAGTGCTTATTTAAAGCACAGTTTAAAAATATAGAACGAAATATAAGAATAAGTGCTAATGTAAAAAATAAAAATATCATTATTTTCTTCTAAATTTGATTTAAGAGAATTTTTCGCCGATGTTGTATACGCAAGAAAATCATTTGCCCTTTAATTCCTCAACTTTAAAAAAACTAAATATCCGATGAGAAAATAGATAAATTAAAGACAGGAAATCACTATAAATAAATTATATGATAAGCTTTTTATTGCTAAAGGGAATTTCGTGATCGGAAAAGTTGTATATTATTATTGTATTATTGCACAAAATGATTATATTGCAAGCAATAAAATATAAATTTAGCATATGAATAATTCAAGATTGTTTGAATTTATTGAGAAAATATCATCTTTGTTTATAATGATTGAAAACGTTTTATTGATTAACTATCTTCTATAGATAATTTTTCATATACCGCTTAATTTAATAATAGGCTTATAATGTATAATTATTTTTGGAAATTTAATAAAAAAATTTATCAAAACTCAAATTTTTATATGAATTTTTGGTTTAAAACAAATAAAGAACTAGATACTATCTGATTTTTTATGTGTCAAGTGACCCCTTAAAGAAAGACCGTAATACTGACTTATTTAAAAAAAAAAGAAAAAATATCCTGTTAGAGTCTCTTTTAAGATAATATAAATCCAGAAATTATTTTGATTACATGTCGTTTCATGCTATTGTTTTTTCTCATATGAAATGTATAGCAAAGAGGCGTAAAAATTCTTCTTACTAAATTATACATAAATACATGAATAATACCCCAAATATATTTATTATTTCAGAAAGATATATTTATACAATCTAAAATCAATGAAATTCTTCTAAATATTTTAATATTGCCTAATTTACATTTTTTTTTGTTTCTACGATGCCCTTTATTAAGTAAATATAAGAAATTTTATTTCGCATAAAAAAAATAAAATTTGATTGAAAATATTAGTGCTAATTTAGGTATAGTTTTAATTTTAAAAATTAACCATCTTAAGAATCACTATATTTGGTGATCGGTATAATTATACCATCCAAACAATGTAAAAGCATATTTATATCTGACAGAAGTCGTTATTCTTTAGAGTTTTTGTGTCAATAATGCAAAGATACCAATGTTTTTTCTAAAACACTATTTGAAAAAATAGCAGCTAAATTGCATATTTTTATTTGTTTTTTTTTCTGTGTTATTTTTTAAAAATATTAAATATAGTTTGAATAAGGTAATAGATTCTTGATCATAAATTTTGTGTAAAAAAATTATATGATATTTTATCACCCAAGCTTAAGTAAAATAATCAGCTAAGTTTAGAAATTAATTTGCCAATGATGTTCTCTTGTGAACGTACATTTGATTTTTTTAGTTACAAATAGGATAAAAAAAGAGTATAGAGATTGTTTCAAAATTTAGTTTCCATGATTAAACATTTATTTTGTATAAAATCATATTATCTAACCTTTTTTCGTTCTATTTTTGCAGAAAAAAATAGTTTTAATCCAAATTATATTAAGGAATTAATTCAAAGATAGTAAAGAATTATTCGAGAAAAGATTCATAAAGTTTGAAAAAAAGCTTTTTTTTATACAATCTCGACGAATTTTTCGGATTTCTTATCATTGTTTAATATGATTCTAAATCTTTCCGTGCTCTTATATAGCTGAAAAAAGGATTTGTGCCGATATTTTATAGATTTTATGGTGTCTAAAGTTTAAAAACTATAAATTATAGATGACTTCTTAATAATATTTCTATTTATAGTCATAATATTTGTTCTTTTTTTTACATATAACTCATGAATTTATGGCCAAGCTTAATCACATTTATTGAACTGATATTATTTATTTATGAATTATATAATTAAAGATAAATTTCATATCATTTTGTATTTTTTTTAATTACTTGTAGAAAAATGATGTAAGTTGAGAAAATACGAATTTACAACAAACTTACATTCTTTTATGTGGTAAAATGCGGAAATCTATTTTGATTATTTAAGAAACATTGATGAGAAGTTCTATGATCAGTAATAAAACAGAATTTTTTTTGCATTATAACTTCTTTATACTATTATACAGACAAAAAAATATATATTTGTAAGTTAACTTGAAAATGTTACAAGAATAAATTTACTGCCACTTAGACACTGGCATACAAAATTAACCAAACAAAAGAATTGCAATTAAAAAAATGAAAGATAGGTTATTCTTTAACTATTTATATTTTTTCAAGTAAAACTTAAGGATTCTCTATTAAACAGATTTTATTGATTAACTTTCAGCTTCATGATCTTATAAATCATTCCAAATGCCTCATCTTCTTGTATTATATTTAATTAAAGTTTTATCCTTAATTTTTATGTTTGGACGCATTTATAGCTTTAATTGGTATTCATGTCCCCTTAAAATACGCCAAAAATATAAATAAATACGTTTTAAATTTATTTCCGTATAATATTATTATATTTTGATGAAATAAAAATAAATCCAATGAAAAACTCGAGACAAAAAAGATCGTAATTTGCGTATTTCTCAAACTAAACACATGTTCCAATTTAAATAATTTTCAAAATAAAAAAACTTGACGTCTATGAACTTCATGACCGTTTTTGCACAAAAGTTCTTTGTAAAAACTCATGATTGGGATTTTATATATAATTGTGTTATTAAGCATTCTTATTCGATTATGACAACAAATTACGAACTATTTTATGTATCAATGAAAATTTGTAGCGCACCTAAAATTGTGGAAGTTCGAAAATTATAAAGCACAAAGTGAAAATCGAAATAAGGATGCGATAAAAATGACACTAAATTTAAATAAGAGAATATGAAATATTTATAGGCCATAGTTAAATTTTATATTAAATGGTAGAATGTGAACATTAATGACTAATATCATTTATTAAAAAATTATGTCTTGTTTCACAGAAGGGTTTTTCTCTATATAAATAGCGGGCCTATGTTTTTTTACATCTTTAATTCGTATATTTGGAAGAATTTTCGAATATTTTTGTTTTTCAAAATAATTAAAGCAATATTTTTATGTATTCCCAGATAATGATAAATAAAAACTATAATATTTCGGGGGGATAAAAGTGTTTTCTAGGTATCCTAGATGGGCTATAATTTATGTTGAAAAATAGCATAATTCCACCAAGATCGTAATTTTAATTTTTATTGTTTTACATAATCGGACGTGCTGTATTGGGGTTGAATTCAATTTAATATTCCAACACAGCGCTCATTCTAGTTAATTATAACATGTCACTATAAAATTACCATAATTTACAAATTCAGAACACGAATAGTACGATGATTCATAACATGGTATGGGGTGTCAAAAAATATCATAAGTCGTATATCAAGGAGCTAGGAATACCAAATAAAGCAAAGCCTGTGCACAACATTGGAATCGAAAAAAACACTTGAATTATAAAGTCTTGAAATGGGCAGTTGCGTTGAGAAAGATAATTAAATATTGGGTCTAAAAAGGTAATAAACAAAATTTTTCTATAGAGCAATCTAATGTTTTGTTTGACTAATTTAAATGGCAAAAAAATCATATTAATTAATAGATAAAGCATTAATATACAAAAAGATATGCAAAAAATATTCTATTCTTGTAATCTTATCACTCATTATTATATAAATTTAGATTCAGGCCAAACAAAATATACTGCTAAATAGTATATGTTTAGCAAAATAATAATTTAGTGATATTAAATCATTTCGAATCCTTTAAAAACATAAAAACGGAATATAAGACAATTTTTGTGATGAAATTTGAGACGTAATAATAACATTGCAGAATATTAAATGTTTTAATTACCAGAAGGGTTCTCTGTGAAAATTTTTTTCTATTTCATTCTCAAGCTGTACAGAAATCCATCCAAAGAAGAAAGACAAAAAATTCCATCGATACAACATCCATCGGTCATTGGTGAAAAGCTAACATTTCGAATGTTAAACAATGTTTCACCATTTCTAATAAGATAAAGATTTTTCTTGCACACAATAATATCACAATTATTAACTTTATCAGGCACGATTTTAACTGCAGCTGTTTCCAGGGGACCAATTTTTCCATATAAATCAAGACTTCTGAAGGGATAATGTAACAAATAAACATAATCTGAATCTGAACTTTGACAGCTGGGAAGATATATAAATGAATTACATGATGAAAATGTTAGTCTTCTGAAAAAAAGAGTTCTAGAATCATCTACAAATAAGGGTTCTGGTTTATCGCCGAAGGTTTCAGAAATTTTATCGATGAGTGATAGTCGTTTACCGTTAAAATGGAATGTTTTGCATACTCTGTCGTTACCTAAAGATGCAAGAACACTGAATTTGTCGTTATAAGCCAGACCCATTAATCTTGTAGTGTGAGCTTTTATCGAAAATATAAGATTTACCTTGAATTTTGTTTCTATTAACTTTGGCTTTTGTCTATTTTTTTTGCCTTTTATTGTTTTACTTTGGTTCAAGTCTTCTTGAGTTCCTGTACTATTTGATTTTTTTTCTTTAGTGGTGCCATCTTTAGTACCAGAAATTCTATTTTGCTTTTCATCGCTGATAATTACTGTTTTTTTTGAAACCATTTCTTTATTGCCTAAAAATTTATCATTTAGAGAATCAATTCCTTTGACACTCGAGTTTTCATTTATTTTAGAACCCGAAATTTCGTATAAAGAATCTGTTTCTTTTATATTAGGATTTATATTTAATTCAGAACCAGAAATTTCATTATTTATTACTTTTTGATTTTCAAAATTATCTAAATTATTCGATCCATTAATATTTTCCTTATTTATATCATTTTTTGATTGATCTGAAATGTATTTTACATCATAAATACAAATTTTCCCACTCGATAAACCCACAAATAAAAATCCATTACCCCAAACCAATTCGTAGGCATCATCACCATCGTTATTTCGAATTACAGTCTTGTCATGATCCGTATTATCTTCTATAAGATTCCCGCTATCTTTCCACACAATAACTTCACCGCCATCAGAACAGCTTGCAAATAATGAACTTACAGTATCATATCGAACACAATTAACAGATTTCGTATGTTGCTTAAATGTTTTTATGTATTGAGGTTTTACAGTGGTTTTTAAAGCATTGTTAGTGATGAAATCGCATTGATTTTTTAATAATGACAAGGAATCATCTATTGAATTAGATGCCTCCGATTTATGGATTTTTTCTGGTTTTTTATTCGTTTTATCTTCAGAAATGGTTTTAAAATCAGTTGAATACTGGGAAACTTCATATTCTTTTCTGATCTGATTTTGACCACTATCATTTTCTTTCTCATCATCTTGACAATTCGAATTATTTAAATTTTTATTTTGACAACTATAATTTTCTTTTATGGAGGCATTTTGAATTTTATCAACAGGTTTACTTTCTACATATGAAATAATAGAACCATCATCAACCACATTCAGTTGCCATAATCTAATATCATTATCACCCCCAGCAGTAAGAAAATACTTTCCATTGCTGTCTATTGAATATATTGAAGCATTATCATGGAAATGAACATTTTGAGTTGTTAATTCTAGTGTAGAAAATTTGTTCATTTATTTTTTTATGGGATAAAAAATTGGTTTACAAAAATATTTTAAAATTCTTTTCTTATTTCAATTGAATGAATCTGACTTGAAATCGTGTATATGAATAACGAAAACTATATATTTGAAGATATATTCTACTTTATAAATTCCAAGGTGAATGATAAAGAAATTATGTATCTTAATATAATGTGGGGCTATTTCACTGTATAACCAATATCTATAAATATTCGTAGCCCAAATATCTTAATTGTATGATTCAAAAAATAAAAATAGTTAGTGATCTTTAAATTATTAATTTTAGATTGAGAGAAGCTTAAAAACCAACGTTAGCAAGGGGTATGAATAAAGTTTTGTAAATTAAATGATTGATTATCTAACTAGAAGCATTTAGGAATATGAAATTATATCAAACCGTAAAGTTATCTAATTTTAGGTGTCTATACAATTAATAAAGAATTTTTTTTTCCTATTTCATCACCATGAAACAAGATTAATTTTTTGAAAAAATAATTATTTGCTAGATTTAAAGATTTTCTATGTGTATATCATCTCACTTGGGTTATGAACTATATATCGGGAATTTTTAATGATAAAATTCATTTTTTAATTTTTTTGAAGGCATCATTCATTATAGATTTAATATGATTATAGTATTGACAAGTTTTGAAATAAAGTTTTTAATAGAACGAAACCGAATCATTAGAAATAATTTTAAAGCCATCACACATTAAAAAAATTATGGATTGAATATTGGGCTAATATCCATTTATTTACAAAAAATTGGATGATTAATTATACGGAAAAAGTATTATTTTTTATTTAAACCTATTGCACTTCATATTATTTTTGATATTATTTGCTATAAATTAGGAATAAAATATTTGGAAATTCCTATAACATTAAAAATGGATTCGAGTATTTAAAAAAAACATCCCCATTTTACATATCAATTTTTTGAAAAAGTACGTCTAAAATAAATACTTGAAAAATAATTGATATATATTATATAGCTTATAACATTTTAGATGTGCTAAATAACATCAATTAATTTATATTTAATTTTATAGCCTATGTTTAATTGACGAGTAAGCATAGTACTACACTTAAATTTCATTTTCAATCTTAAAATAACAAAATTTATACGTGGCGGGCACATAACTTAGAAACCAATGCCTATATTCTATATGTAATGATAAAAGTCTAAGATTTCTATCAGTTTATTCAATATGTATTTATCTTTTATTGATTTTTTTGATGAAATTAGCTATGTTTTTATAATAGAGTCCGATTTTTTATATTATTAAAATAATTTTCATTGATTAAACGTAATAATTTAAATTTTTTTTATTTGAAGCCCGCTAAAGAATGTTTTATTTTGAGAAAATATTTTAATGTGCTGATTTTCCAAAAAAATTTGGCAAATATGTTATTTTAAAGCACCACTAAAACTGTCTTACAAAAAAATTCTTGGCTTCTGTACTTATATGATAATTTTAAATTAAAATAAATATACAATAACATTATTATTCTCTTGAAAAATCAACCTTTGGTTTCAAGACAGAAGAAAAGATAAAAACACACATGCATGGTTATTTACCGAACAAAAACATAGTTTTAAAAATTTTCGTTCAGCATAAAATTGCAGATAATTTAAAAAAACTGATACTGCCCGGTTATTATAAATTATCTCCACATTAAGACCCATAAAGGATGATTGGTCAGCATGTATATATTTTTGGAAAATTCACAAGGTTCTAATCATGCTTCTCTTTAAATTATTTATCTATTTTAGGGCATAGTTTATCATTATAATTTTAGTTTTGGTTCTCAAGCATGGCTTGCTCGATCTCTCGTGCTCACAGCGTATTTTTAATTACGGCTATCGCCTCATCTCAGAAGCCTTCTTCAACGCCTCACCTATGTTTAGGACTTATTAGTTCAAGGATTTAAATCAATCTTAACGTTTGTATATATGCCACAATAGGGTTAGTTGCTTCGAGTTCTTCCTGGTAACTTTTATGATATTGTTTTACCACACCGTCCCAAGGTATAATGTTCCTCTTGAAATTATAATCGAATTTACTTTATTTATTTACGTTTTACTTCTATTAATTTTTAGGAAGTTCGCTTTATATTAATAGGAACCATTGCTTAACTACTGCATCTCTCTGTGGGACTCGGCCAGCACTTCTTGTCACGCGTATTCACCGTGGATAGGACCTTTCTCATAGGAAGCAGTCATTATGTGGAGGAAATAAGATTCTGTCTACAGTTCATCGCCAAGGTATACAAGCTACAACCACACTCTACACTTACCTATATCCTTGCTGAACGGTGTGGAAGCTTTTTCATACTGGAGTCACAGTTCAACGGCTTACACAGCCACCTCCTATTTTTCATGGCTTGTCAATGCTTTATGGTTTATCTTTTATTGATCACTGGCCGCGCCCTTGGGTATTTTTCTTTAGAGTAAATACGTTTTGGAAATTAGTGTGGTGGGTGGAAGTGGAATCCACGACCCCTCACAGGGGTGCGAATTGTAAACCACCCAATCATACCACCCCTTTCCTCTTGAAATATACATAATTATTTTAAATTAAGCGTACTCAGACAATTTAAGGGTAAACCATAAACTATATAAAGCCTATCTTTTTTTGTTAAAGAGTTAAAAAAGCCAGATGAAATAGAAGAATACATCCAAGCAGTCTCACCTCGCAAGTCACTTCAACTCACATCATGTAGCAGAAGAAGAGCAGTTGACGAAGATAGATTCGGGTAAGTCGTCGAAAGATGCATTAAGAAGCTGTTCAATATTCCTAATGGGCTGTATACATCAAAGTGGATGAAATTTAGTAAAGAAAAAATTTAATCCATAAATTAAAAATAGTTAAGCCGATATTTTTTTAGAAACATACTCATTATAGAGCGGTCTAATAAAGCAGAAGTTTACACTAATTACACATTTCATTTACTTTAAATAATTCTTGAATATAAAAAACATGGAAAGTGAATTTTGAAATAGCGACTTGGATATATATGAACTTCTAAATAATTGTTTCAAGAAGCTAAATGAAGAAGTTTAAACTTATTTCTAGTCAATAAAAAGATATTTAAGAATTTATAGTACTTGAAAACCCGAAATCAGTCAAAAATACCTTTCAACTGTTTTTTTATGTTCAATTATCTACTAACTATTAAGGATGATCTATAATATTAAAATATAACTTTACATATTATAAGGTGAAAAGTGATTTTTATTCTTTAGTAATACTAAGGATGAACAAGATAAAAACGCCGAAATTATATATGAATTATGTATTGTGACGTAACGTAAAAATTCATGATAAAAAATGAAACTAGATAAAAATCCATCTTCATCCCACTTGTATCTATTTATACATCTTGATAGACATGCAAAACAAGTAATATTTATTAAAATTTTTTTCTTTTCTGAGCATCATATCAAACACATAATTAGTGAACTACTTAAAGCAGCCTAAAAAACAAATAAAGTTACCAAAATTATCCTTACATGCATCTTTATAAAATATGTGGATTTCACAGCGTTTTCTTATAATTATCTATATATCTAAAAATAAAAAAATAATAAGATTCGCCAATTAATTATAGAATTCATTAATGATTAATAAATTTAGGTATAACATTCAGCTTCACCATTTTTATTTTAAGGCCAAAATTTTTTAGTTCGTATCAAAATCTAAAATATTACTCGGGCATTAATTTTATTTTTTTTTTGATTTCGTGTTCGAAAAAATTTCAGAGGCATTGCGATAAATAAAATTTCTTTTTCACAAAAATCGTTATAAATTCTGAAAGATAAAATAAAACGACCATAAATACATTTACGGTAAATTCATGATTTATAAGTCCAATTCGAGCGGTATTGTGGATTTTTTTATGTCTAAAAGGTATAACCTACGGTGTCATAAAAATAGCTCTTTTATGTATTACTTTATATATTTAAAATTCAATTGTAGTGCTGTTTATGCTATATTGTGAAATGCTTTATCTACACTTTTTAGATATTAGAAGTTGTTTCATGCTTCAGGGGATTTTTCGTGCTTCATTTGCTTATTCTAAGAATTTTTTTGCTGAAAAACGCAATAAAATAAAATTTTTAAATAAATTTTTATGCTATATGTCGTAATATGAGATGGAATGTTAACATAATATCATAAAATATAATAAAAAGAATTTAATCCATGAATTGAATCGAGGCATATAATTTAAATTATAGGATTGTAATAAATACTTGAACACGGTAGATATATCGAAGATGATCTAAGAGAACATAATATAGCCAAGGAAATAGATCTGACGTGCCTAAAGAAAAAAATACACACTATTCTTAAAGTTGAGATTTAAAATTGCGCGACCTAGATTCAACCACAAAAAAAAGATTACTTTTAAACATATGTTAACCGATTTCTAATAAGCACCAATAAAAATTATTTCTCATTAACAAAATTAATATAAAGAATTATTTTAAAGTGCAGGAACAAATTTTGAAGTTTATTACGAAATACTTAAATATTAAAAAATTTATTTTCTTATAAAAAATGATCTAAAACAAAATTTACTGTATTTATGTATTAAAGGTTACGCAAAATGAAAAAATATTTTATATTTCATGAACTTTGAGCAAACATTATTGTTTTTTATAATAAAAGGTACTTTTAAAGTTATCTTATTATTTTTTTAGTATCTTAATTTAAGCAACAGACTAAGAAAGCTAGTTATTTTTCTCCCAAATGAATGAATAACAAAAAATTAGAATCAGATGAATCCTTTTTAGCTTAATTTGTATATAATGCCTGATTATTTTATTCAAATTGAATATAAGAATATTTTATGCTTTGATATTCTCGAAAGAAATGCATAATAACTTTTTATATAATAGTATGTTGGCTTGTGATGTTTAATATTCTAATTTTGTATGTTTTTTTGACCATTTTTGTGCTTGAACTTGATCGATAATCAGTCTAGAATTTATAATTTTACTTATGAAGACTTTTGAATGGAACATTTAAAGAAAACGGTGTATCTACGACATAAAAATCGTTAAATTGAAGTTCTGTATTAAAAAAATACCTTTTATCAAAAAATACTTTTAAAATATCTCTATGTATAAATAGCAAATTATTTTTTTTTACACTTGAAAAAATATATTTATTGATTTACCTTATAACGAAAGATATAAAATATACTATTAAAAATTTTGGAGTTTATCAATTGCAATAATAAAATATTTAGATCCAAAGCTTTTGATTTTTAAAATCTTTTGTAGAAATTTCAACTAGCTAAAATCAGACAAAACGGTCATTTGGTCATATAAAAAATTGAATTCCTCTGATATATATGTTTGAGTTAAATTTTAAATGATAAGTATAAATGTTTTAATAGATATTTATATTCAAAAGACTATATTCTACTTTCCTCTGCCCGAAGTTTTAATACACAAATAATAGCACAATTCTTATTATTTTTATTCTAATAGCTATTATTTTATTCCTTTGAGTCAAGTTCAATTCTAAATTAATATATTTCAGCTTTAATATTCGTTATTCATGGATGTAGTATTTTGTTTTCCTTCGACTCCAGTTCGATGTAAAAATCAATGAATTTCTTTTATGAATATTAGTATTCGAGGAGTTATTATTTTGTAATACTTTGCCTCCAATTCGATGCTTAAATTAAGTAATTTCAGTTTTGATTATTTGTATTCAAATAGAAATTATTTTTTTCGCCTCAAGTAATTCGACGTTACAAATAAAATATTCCACCCTAACTTGTAAAAATGAATAGACGAAGAAGACGGGAATACTTATTACAAAAGGAAAACGAAGAAAAAGAAAGAACAATTACACACAACAAACGAATACTAAAACACTGTTTGGACAATAGCAAAAAACTTCCCCACAATCTAAAAACACAAGCTGGTGATTTACTTCAAGAAATATTCTATGATGTTGGTAGTAAAGAAACCATGGCTGGTTTAGATTCTTTACCCGAAAAAATTTCACCGATAATAACAACTTCAAGAAATCCGTCCGATAAAATAAAGCATTTCGCAAAACGATTAGCTAACATTCTTGGTGGTACGTCACTTCCACGAGGTAATCTTGGAATAAAAGATCTTGAACACTTTATGGAAACCAGTGATAATAATGCATTAATAATGGTAAATGAATGTAGAGGTGTGGCTACTAGCTTGTCTTTCACTCTTTATCCATATGGACCTACTTATTATTTTAGTATTTCTAATGTAAAAATTGGGGACCAAAAAGTTATTGGAAATTCTTATTTTCTTGTTGATGGACTAAAAACAGAAAATGATGATGATGAGCCTAGAATATCCGGTGAGAATTACAAAGATATGAATCATATGTATAAAAATGTGGTTGAAGAGAATAAAGATGGTGTCAAAATGAAATCGGAGAATGTTGTGTATAATGAATTTAAAAATGTTATGGCACGTGTTTTTAGTACAACTGAAAAGAGTTTAAAAAAATCTAAAATTAGTAGATGCGTTTTAATGGCAAAAAGAGATACTTTTTTGTGTTTCAGACATTTTTTTGGTGATGAAACTGAGGGCTTTGATATGCGATTATACGAAGTTGTGAGAGGAAATCTCGAAGGCGGGGAAAAGGAATACGTTTATAGACCATATCTTAATAGCTCTAGAAAAAAAGAATAAAAATAGAACTTAATTTAATATAGTAACTTGAATTCTTCTATATTAACATAAATTCCTGTGTATTAACTTAAATCATTGTAATTTAACTTAAATTTTTATATAGTAACATAAATTCTTGCATATGAAAATAAATTATTGTATTTTAACTTAAATTTTTATATAGTAACATAAATTCTTGTATTCAACATAATCTATTGTATATTGACTTGAATATTAACTAAAATATTGCATATAAAATTAAATTTTTTATTTTCTTTTTTGAAATGTTTACTATTTAAACCACATTTTATTACCACAGAAAAAATGAATAAAAATATAAAAATAAAAATAATAAAGTAACATAAATTCTTGCTTAGTAAATTATATTTTATATGGTAGTTGGATTTTTTATAATAAATGACGATTTTTATATATATTTATGTCGTTTACGTACTGTTTATTGGATTGGTTAATTGTCTTGCTAGAGAGTACTATAATTATATGCAACACTTTAAACACCTGTTCTAATACTTCATGATATTTTAGGCCCTTTAGGGGATAATTTACGTTGTTGATTACCCCCATCACATTAATATAATTTAGTGCACATGAATTTTTTTTTGCTTCACACATATTATCTTAAAAAAATTTAATTTATAATTATTATTTTCGTGCATTAAAACTTTATATGATCATAAATTGTGTTTTATTCCTTAGATACCAATTTTTACGCTATGATTAGTATTCTAGGCTCGTTTTTGTAAAATATAAAACCATTGTAATTTATATTCTGAATAAGTTTATAAATTAAAAAATTTTATAGATGACCTAGACCAAGTTGAAATGGAATCTTATATTATAACAATAAAGACATAATAAAATGTAAAACTATCCTTGAGATAATAATTATAATATAAATTTATATTTTAAATATACCTTGAGGCATATAGAATATCAAGAAATAAATTTTATGGTTTGAATATGATAATCCTTCGCACAAATAACATAAATACTCGCCACAATAAGAATCAATGAAATAAAAGGTACCTTTATGGATTCAAAAACCTATCTACTTCCGTACAATAAGGGTTGTATTATTTTAATAAATTAATAATAGTCTTTTTTATACACAGCAGAGGCTTGATAATACAATAAAATCGCTATAATATAATGAGATGCGTTATTAAGAAAATATTACACACCCATTAAACCACTAAAACCAGAAGAACAAGAGAAAAAAATTTAGAAAATATTTTGAGTAGTTATAAACTTTGCTTAACTTTAATAAAAATAACATCTTAATATTTAGCCTTAGAAGTACCAATAAAAATGAAGAAAAATGTATATTGAATCGTGTTTAAAAATATAAATTTCATATTAAAATATTTTTAGCTCATAATTTTTTTGGAACATATAATCAGATTTCAGAAGATATCATAAATAAATTGATGGTATATATTATATAACACAATATACTAATATAGTTTTTTTAATATTATTTGCAGAACATTATAAAAAAATAATATCGTCTGCATAAAATAAACCTTATGCCTGCTAATTTATAAAATCAATAAGACATATTCCCAGAATTTATAAAACTAACCCATTCTTCAATTTAATTAAACAATTGATTATGATTCTATTAATTTTTATTGATTTTGTTAATTACATTATCACATTCTTAAAAATAAAAATTATTATTCATACTTCTGGTTTTGCATCTAACTGAAATCACCTCAAATAAAACATTTGGCACAGAATTCGATTTAAAGGCTTTTTATATTTAATTTTACAGGCTGAAAAGAAGAAAAATACTTCGAAAAAGGATTTTCTTATACATTTGAATTCAAAAATATAAAAACATACTAATATATGTATAAATCATTTAAATATAAAAAAAATAAATATAGTAATCTAAACTAATCTATGTCGAAACTAGTCTTATTTATATATAGCCTCTAAAAATTTTAGTAAAATATCACTAACTTTATACTATTACTCACCTATTTCAGTTAAAAATAAAAAAAAAACATTTCAAAGTTCTTTATAAATATAATATTTCGCATATATTTGCGTAGATAAAAAAAAGTGGACCTATAAATATAACTGGGAATATTTTTTTGTGCTGGGAATAGGGTTGAAAGAATTAAATATGAAAATATAAACAATTTTATTGTGTTTTCAAAAAATAAAAGATTAAAAAACCCACATTACATCCGAATTCGAGATTCAAAGATATATAATATAATCTATTAGACAGAAGCCATATTTAATTTAAATATCCTTACACTAGTTTCGTGATTATATAAAGTTTTAACACTATCGACATATTTACTTAAAAAAAAGTATATTTTAAAAATAGTGCAAATTTATGATTCATAATTTTTTTATCAATACAAAACCAAGAAAATTTATGTTTTTTTTGACAGATGTATTGTTCAAATGAGCCTATCACGGCAAATTTTAGAGATATTTGCGAATTTTTTATTTTAATATGTTTTTTTTAGAAATATTATTTATCCTAAGCATTTCGGATCTATCGTTATGGGCTTGCATTTTATTTTGAAGCTTGTAAACCAAACATAAAAAATCCAATGGAAAACAATATCTTTCCCATGTTTTGTTTAAAGTTCCAAACACCATAAATATCTTAGAAGAGGGCAGAAAGTTATATTCATCAGTTTATT
Organism: Rhyacophila brunnea; assembly: GCF_057557595.1. Classification (NCBI taxonomy): domain Eukaryota; kingdom Metazoa; phylum Arthropoda; class Insecta; order Trichoptera; family Rhyacophilidae; genus Rhyacophila; species Rhyacophila brunnea. The sequence goes on from NW_028232789.1 coordinate 362,278, forward strand.
GGTTTTATATAGCAACTGAACTGAAATATCTATTTCTCCCCATAAAAATTGATTCACATTTTCTATAAAATTTTACATAAAAAAACAAGTATTATTTTATAAAAACAGTTGTTGAAGATAGATCAGAGGAAGGTATCAAAAGATGTATCAAGGAGTTGTACAATATTCTAAATGGGCAGACTACGTCTCAATAGATGAAATTAATAAAAATAAACTTAAACCATAAATAAAAAATAACTTAATTTATAAAAATTTTGTTCAATTTGAATTTCCTCATAAGATTGTCACCGCGGGTTATTATATGAGTTTTGAAGGGTTTTAAGATTAAATTATTCTCGAGTTGTAAATTATTCAGTGAAACGGATTTCCATATTTTTGCTGAAAATTTTAATTTTTTCGACTTTTTATTTGTTTATGATTTTTTACGCAAAGTAAAAGTCTTTAAAATACATATTTTAAATGATTTTCAATTTAAAATTTGAACATCTATAAATTTCTAAATTGTTATGGATTTTCACTACCGTACAATTAATATAAAATGAAAGCCATATGTCAATCAATTCTAAAGTGCACAAACTGTTCAACCAGCACAAGATTACTGCTACACCCCAAAAAAATACAAACAGTATGCCCAAATGAAAATAATTATTTGGTTGTACCTCTCGAACGCGAATTTTACTGCGATGGGAAACCGAATCAGTATTTGCGTAATCTGATCCAAGAAATATACGAAGTTGGCCATGATTGTGACTTAATGCAAAACTTAGATCTAAATAATATCGAATCTGTTCATCGGTTTTTGGATTCCTGTGTTGTGTGTGAAGGTTTTCTTAAATGTGAAGATTGTGGGAAAGAGTATTTTATCGAAGATCAGATTGCAGATTTTATTGGAAATTAAAATTATTCAAAATAAATAGGTAATTTTAAACTTACATTTCTATCAAGCCTCAATTTTTCTACTAGTTCTAATTTATATAGCAATAATTTATTCGATTTAATCTTTTCTTGAAACACTTTATGAAATTCAAATTTATTTATGTGATCGATTTTTTATTATTTTAATGATTTTAGAAAGCTGATATATTATTTTTTCGGTATAAATCTACTGGATTTTTGATAAATTTAATGAAGAACCCAAACTTTAGCAATGAATAAAAAAACTTAGATACATTTGCTGGGGATTCAGAGTTATGAACATACATTTTAAAATTAGCCTTTCTAAAGTGTAATGAAACAGCTATTTCTTAGAATTTAAAAATTTATTCAGCTTAATAGGGGTAAGAATTATGTTGTTCTGGGGTTTAACATAATTGGTTATACATAGCAATACAGTTTGTTACAAAGGACCGGTATTTCGCCAATATTTCCGAAAATGTGCCCAAGATTATCCCGATATATGACAGCGAGGAACGCAATGTACTATTTCACAGCGTTTTTAGAAAAAAACAGCACCAAATTAATAATTTGGTTTGAATTAGAGTGGGCTATAATTTTTACAAAAGAAAACAAAATAAATAAAATCCAGAAAATTTATATGATAATTTAATTATATTAATACTTTTATTGTACTCCCCGTAAATTCATAAAAATGATTGACAAATATATTATACTTATAACTTAAAATACAAAAAAAAATATTATATTATATTTTATATTAAATAGTCATTTTGTCACATAATTAAACCTAGTTATAATTTATAACTTGGTGTTAATTCGATTGTAATGATCTTAAAAAGATTAATTTTCTCCAGAAAAAATTTATAAAGTAAAATAATAAAAATTTCATAATCATACAGCAAAATGTGCCCCATCTATGGCAATTTTCATGTAAGTGAGATAAAATATTTCTAACTGCTATTTTTATACAGAGACATATAACGCCGTACCCATATGGTAAGGGTTTGGTGTTAACCGTGAAATATATATTAGCACGCATATCACTCTAAAATTGTTGCTAATCAGTTTTTGCTTGTTCAAAAAAACTACTTATACAAAAAATACCACATAGAAATGTTTAAAAGTAGGACTATCCAATCTTTCTGAAATATTTTTATTAGTTATTTATTTCGTAACCCTTAGCATACTAAGATCAAATGATTCCAAAAGCCTGTATTATTTACGAATTAACAGCGGATTTGATCCATATATTCGCTTCATAGATTAGATACCCATGCTGTGAAATAAGTTGCTCTAAGGCAATTATCAATTAATTAGTGTATTTATAAAGTTTTTATCCACGTGATTTGGTTACATATGATAGAATTATAAAATTTCTTTTATCATGTTCGGTTTTATATACATTTAATACCTAAATATTTTAACTTTCAGAACAATTGTGAATGTGTTGGTATAAGTTAACACTAGAAATATGTTTATTGAAATGAAAAAGACTTTAGATTTTTTATAGAAATCTCAACTGGATCAAAAATAAGACCATTCAAGCTATATAAATCGAAAATTTCAACCCAATTATAGTATAAATCGAAAATGTCAACCAAATTATAGTATAAATAAACATTTTAACTAATTATAGCATAACAGCGAAACCTTTAAACTATAGTTACTAAAATACATAAAAACTCTTAAAATCCATTAAAAACATCAAAAACACGATTTTAAAAGATTTATCAAAGTACTTGAACGATTATATCTATAAAAAATTAAATGATATACTTTCGATTTCATCATAATGGATTTTAAATCTATACTTGCACTACAAATTCAATGCATGAAACATTTCTAATATTTTTCAAAATTATCCATCGGAAGTTTTAAATGCTTGTATTTCCCTTGTTTATATCCCCAGAAATTTTGTCGCAATTCTTTATTTTTTAAGGGGTTTTAAGAGGCTTCTAATGCACGATATGTCACTTAATTTAATTCTTTTGCAATTTATTTTGAAATCTTATAAATTTTACACAAATAACATAATTAAAATTAATAAATATAAAAATAAAATCCTTAAATTTTATGCTTGAATCTTTAAAAGAAAATACGATCTTATTTTATTAACTGCGCCTTCAATACATTTTTATAAAAATTATAAAAGTCAGATTCAGATCATTTATTTAATGAATTTCCTGGGGCTATAAAAAATAATCCCTCTTAATTGGATTGTGTGATTTAAATATTTTTTTCAACTACATTATGATTTTTCGATCATTTTAATATTTGACAGTACGGAGGCAAAGAAATTACATAAACATCTGCTCATTCAATTGAATATTTACGCTCGGTTTTATATTTAAAGCATTATTTTATACTATTTTTAACCCTTGCATCCTATTTTAATAAAAATACCTAAATATTTACACTATAATAAAAAAAGTCTCTTGGCGACATTCCGATTTCTGTATCTTATATTTAAAGTATTTTTTAACCCATAGCTGCAATCAAACTTTTGTTTGCAAATATTAATCTTTACACAATCCACATTAAAGTAATATTCCCGAGAATACGCCATTTTTTTGACTGATAGATTTAAAGATTCAAAATTCATCCCTCGAAATTTTTTTTTCCAAAATCAAAAGTGAGGAATCTGTTATGATTTCTTGTTTTGGGACTAATTGCATACTTTAAATTGAATAATTTATGAATTAAATCGTATTATTTCATCCGATTCACATAATTAGCATCAAATGTTTTAGACTTATAAATTTTAGATTCCTAAGAGTCACAAAAAATCATAATATATCTAATTAGATATCCGTTATATTTTTCAGATAAACCTTTTTGTGTTTAATCCTTTAAAGGCGCATTTACTTGGATCTTACTATATTTTTCATACATATTAATTATAGAAAGAAATCATTTTGGGGTTTATATCAAGCTACCGAGCTAATTGTATATATCTTATTTGCTTCATTATTTACTTATTTTTAATCCGATAAATTTCACTGCTGTGTGCTTTTCTGTATCTTAATATGTCGATTAGGTGACATAATACTGCAGATTTTCATTAAAATTACTGTAAAAATCTATCAGCCCATTATATTATATATAAAAAGCATTTAAAGTATTTTTTATTTATGAGCTTAATTTATAGACGTATTTTAGTTTTTGTTCTCAGACACAGCTTGCTGGATTCTCTGTACGCACAGCGTATTTATACTTTTGGTTATCTTCTCCTTCCAAAGTCTTCTTCAATACCCCTCCTTCTTTCGAGACTCATTAATTCAAGGGTTTTTTTCAATCACAAGGTTTTTATATATGCGATGATCTGATTCGTGACATCTAGTTCCTTCTGGCACCTTTTATGATATCGTGTCACTACACCGTCCTATTTTTTAACATACATGATAGTCAGACACAAAGAAATTTTTTTAAAAATTGTATTTCAGAGTAATCAAAATAATTCCTTGTTTTTTTAATAATTAATGAATTAGCTCTTAAAAAACAGTACAGCGCTTATAATTAAGTATAAGTTATATATTCATAACCACAAATTTTTTATTATGCGAAAATAATTAAGTGAATGGATAAATTTATTGTTACAGCATATTTTATATAATATTTCTAAACAGCAAAAACTTCTAGTTTTTAATTTAATATATGTATGTATAAAGAAATAAAAAAAATATGCTGTGTTGATATCAATCCTAATTACATGTCAATATTCATGCATCATACATTATGTGTAGCATAGCAAGCGATTTATTGTAGGGATAGCCCGAATAGAAATATCGTGAAAACGATTAGAAGAGACTAAAATGAATTGCTATTAAATTTAAGTGATTTTCCGTAAATATTTAATCCTTCTAAATAAAGAAGCATTGGTATTTATTTGTGGTTTAAAAAATATATGTGGATACATAGAAATATTATTATATGTAATCCTGTAAAATTATTGCTTAGATTTTTTGTCTTCAAGATTAGTTTTGTGCACACTAGAAATCGTTGAAATAAATTAATCACTAATTTTTTCCTATATTTCTGCCTTTTTCGAGAAAAACTATATTTTTTATTTCCAAAGTAACTAAACCTATTTTTTTTGCCTATGATTTGTTCCTATTCGCCACATTTATGATTATTTACTCGATTTTTTTGATTTATTATTTTTTAGCCCTATTAATTTGTAGAGCCGATTGTTTTTTCAGTCATCAATGAATTTAGAGGGGCTCTTCTTCTAAAAAATTCGATAAGTTTGCTGCTTGTTAATGGTGATTTTCTATATAATTAACTGCCTAGTTAAATCTTGCACAGAGCAAACAAAATTTGAAAATAAATCTTGACAAAAAATCTCATTTGTATACGTTTGTTTATGAGTTCGGTTTTTTTGTATCTTACTGGAATTTTTAATTTGTTTTTTATAACGCCTTTACACTCAATCATTCATTCTAAACGTCTTTTTTTATTTAGTACGCAATAAATTGTAATTTATATTGTAGAATAAGCTATTTATAAATAAATTCACACAATGTCGGTTTCTTAATCTATATTTTATTCATTGATGCATTTATATTTGCCTTTAATTTAGCTCTTTGTATCTATTAGAATACCGTGAACAGTTTCTATAAGAAATTTCAAAGAGAAAATTTTCTTTATCAATAAGCAGTACATAAAATTTTATATATAATCCCAGTATGATCAAAAATTTTAATTTTTGAACAACGTATATATATTAAAAATAACATATTCACATTTTTTTTTAATAAATCCATTACGAACTGCTACTAAAATTAATCGATAATATTTGTTTTTACTTAGGTTTACGCGATTTAAATGCTAAAATTTCGTATCTAGCAGTTGATTGATTATTTTCAATTGCTCTATACTCTAAAGATCAACCCATATATAGTTCAAATCTAAAGATTTTGCTTTAAAACAAATAGATTAATAGAAATAGACCAAGAAAATTATTTATATCGTAATTCATTATTATTGTCGTCTATAGAACTAAGTCCAAATATGTTTTTCTATGGATTTTTTTGCGCTTTTACAATGATTTATGTATTTTCATAATTTTTTAAACACATTTGCTTCTTAAAATTCAATATAAAGCTAATTTCACATATATTTCTAGCGGATTTTTTGTAGCTTTTCACATGTAAATTTAATTACTTTAAGAATTTTGACAATCATATTCATTTTTTGATTCGTTTAAACTGAAACGCAAATTTAGACATTATTTAAAATATTTTATATATTTGTTTAATAGTTTTATCTTTCTTCTTACCAAATTATTTTCTTGATTTTTAACTTCTTCATGGATTTTATAGTAAATTTTTATGTTCTAAAAAAATATATACACTTTAAATTATTAGTGTGATCCAAAATGGCATCAATATTTTTAGCCTAAATTTATGTAATTGTAGTTATGAAAACATTCTTTCCATTACAACTTTCATCAAAAATGTAATTTACAATATTTTTTTAGCAATTAGAGCTTCAAGTGAAGCTTTAAATTCATGATGCATAGTTAAATATTCTAGAGATGGGAATTTTCCAGTTTTTTTTCGTATAATGTAGTTTAAATTTTTTGCAGTCTTAATTAAATATTTAAACGATTAATTTTGCTATTTTTATTTCCTTTCTTTAATTTTAATATAAATAAATAATGATAAGAACAATTTTTTTATTTATGGGTTAAGTTTATTTTTAATAATTACATCTATTTAGACGTGGTAAGCCCATTATGAATATTGCACAACACCTTGATGTATCTTTTGACACCTTGCCCTGATCTATCTTCGAAAGTTGCTCTTCTTCTGTCAAATAATATGATTTCAAGTGTCTTGACAAGTGTGAGAGCTTGCATATATGTTTCTTCTTCATCTGGAATTTTTACTCCTCGACATATTTTATATGGAATTTCGAACCACCCCATTACAAGTCATTAAGAGGAGATTCAACCACAGATATATTTATTAAGAGAAATTGTTTTTTGAGAGCATTCTACTTAGTGGATGTATTCTCAAAACAAATAGAAGGGGTCATAACATATCAGCCTGTATTTTAATTTTGCTAGTAATGAATTATAAAATTATTTTTGATATCGTTTATATATTTTTATATATACTCGTTATAATAACTATAAAATTTTATGTTCTGATTTTTGCATTAAGTTTTCTTAACACCACTATTAGATAACTATGATTTATCGAACCATACGTTTTATAAGCATGTATATATGAAGTTACTAGTTCATGGAATTTTGATCTGTTTCTGTGTTTATTGGGCATTTTATTTGTTCCTTGTGAGCGGTATAAGGAGCCAAGTTTACTATCGGCTGTGAGTTTTGTCTTTCTACTTCTTCTTGCAATATTTTTGGGCATTATTTTAGTGGTACCCATATTAATACTTATCATATAGGCCACATGTCACTGCACATTTTAATTTATAACATGTTTATCGCAGGAATCAAGTCGTAGAATTTTCGAAAAATAGCCTCTGATAATTTAATTGATCAAATATATTTCGATTAAAATATAGCATTGAATCATCTTAATAAAAAAAAAGCTTTAAAATATAGTATATTCCATATAACTTGCATCTTTCAGCCAGAAAAATCAATTTTGAATTTTTAGAAATTAGTATTATGAAATTAAACACATATAGGTTTTTTATATTTAATGTATACTTTAATTTATAGTTCAATTGTATGATTTTACCTTCTATTGCCTGTAATTTCTTTTATAATCCCCTAATTTGATCTTCATAAGGCTATAGATTAATTTTTTTCTTGTTTTTTAATCAAAATGTAAAAATATCTAATATCACATCCTGTTTGGTATACGCATAAAGAAGCACAATTATTATATATTATTGATGGGATTTTGATTGTTATTATATCATTAACATTTATATTTTAAAATCATTCATTTTCAGAACACTTTTAATAACTATCTCATTATTTTACGTATTTTCATTAAATTTTAGCGTAGGTACTTTTTCTAGGTAGAACTCGTATTCAAAATGGCGTTTTTATTTCACAATCGTTTACATTTTTCTATTTTCAACACGATGTGTTTTTTATCATTCGAATAAATTTAAGTGTGATTTTCAAATGTACAATAATATGCTTTGTATGGTTTTGACGATTTCAGTCATATTTTTAGAAGTTTGAACAATACTTTTGCAAAAATACAATTTAAATCTTATATAATTTTATTATTTAATTGAGATATGCCACCATCACTATTCCTTTAATATCTTTATCTCGTTAATTTGAATTTTTTCTGGATTATATTATAAATTGTTAGAAATTGACTAAAAATCAATATCCCTAAATATACTATTTTTGATATGAATTTCATCGCTTTTCAGTCTTTTTTTAAGAAATTTTGGAATAAAATTTTCATACAGGATTTTCCACCTCATGCATCTATATGAAGTATAGATTATAGCTATATAATTTCTTTTAAATAAAAGTCGTATTCAAAGCTTTGGCTGTAATAAGTAATTAGTTTGTGAATATATAGTTACGAATAAGCTTGAAGCGTAAAAAAGTAGATTCATACCAATATTGAATCTTGAAAGTTTTAAAGATGCATCTGTTTGGATGTTTTCTATATGAGTGAGTTTTAGCATCTGCCATCTTTTTCATATAACTTTCTTCCTTAATATTTTAATCAGCCTCTATATCTGCACTAATTAGTGTTTTAGCCATTTTAGGATTCTTATCATGTTTTCCGTTATCAAAGGGAAAAATTAGCATGTGTATATTTACAACATACGTGTTGAATAATAAAGTATTATCATAGATGAATTAAAACACTAAAGGTTTATGGTTAAAATATATAACTGATACTTGTTTGCTTCGAGTGAAATGTGAATGGGGGATATTTTGAATGAAATTTGACAGAAGCAGCGATAATTTTATTTTTACAAGAATAAAATAGTAGTTTTCTACAAAAATAATATCCAAAGGTAATTTATCGTTAATTAAAATTTTGTAAACTCTATTATAGCCAATTCTCTATTTTTTCTTTAGATCATCTTCTATTTTATCGTAATAGTTTTGCATATTTTAAGAATAATTTTAAAATAGTTTATTGCACATTTTTTAAAAATATTTACGGGCTAATGCGATCTATTTTATCTTATTGAAGCAAAACTTCTGAATTATCTTTATAACAGATTTAGCTGATACTTTATTTCACCTCTTTATAGTTTCAATCTTCTTTAATGCTCCTTCTTTTTTATAGATTTATTGGTAAAGGTGTCTTCCCCAATTCTTTTTTTCTGTGTATGATTTTGATTCAGTTGAAATATAAAACTAGAATGGTTTATATCATTATTTAATACTAAACTCTGAAAACATGCTAAAGAACGTAGTTTTAGATATTTAATATATTCAGAAAATACTAAACAGAAAAAATTCAAATATTATATTTACATTTAATCTATAGGTCTTAAATTAAAAGGATTTTGCCGATTGGCCTATCAATTAAAAAAAAACTGAATATGATTTGAGTATATATTACATTTTTTATGCGTTTATTGAATATATTTCATATAAATTTAGCATTCTGAGGGTATAAGCGATATAAGGCTAAATCAATCGATATTTTATTCACATTCATGTTTAATCTATTTAAGGTCACAAATATTTTATTCATATTGTGATTGTATAGTTCATATCTTCGACATTATCTGTAGTATATTTCTTTCGTTTGCCATCACTGTTTGTAAAAACCGAGAATTTCGATATAAACATACTATAATTTTTTAAAAAAATATTTTTTTTGTTGTCTAATTGAGACTTGCATTTAGTATATATCATAAAAATCAGTATTTTCGGCTTCAAGAAATGGAAAACGCTTGTCATATTATTTATTACCACATTGAAAAATATAAATTTGAAGAATAACCTTTTTTAAATTTTTTTATGGCTTCATTTTGTAAATTGTGTGTACTTGTTTTGGATGTCGCTAAATTGTTTTAAATATTTTGAAACCAGAATTCTTATGCCATTTTAACAAATATAGATCAGCATCTTCACGTGGTTCAATCTTTTTTGATGATTTTATAGAAGCATGTTGAATTAAATCACTTGAAGTTGATAAATATTCACCATAGGAAATATTTAATATCCAATAAAATATATCTTGTTATCATCTCTTTGCACAACAATATACCACAATAGTTTATTAATTGTCTAAATTTAAAACCAAATCCCAGCGTAATTCCAGACAATAAGGATTGAGATAAAAATTGAAATGTTAATTCGCATAAGAATAGAAAGAAATAAGAAAGTACAAAATATAATGAGACTGGACGAATAAATAGGCTGAGTTGTGCAAAATTTATGGTCAAAGTTTGATTTAAACATATCTAAATTGATTATTATCAAATTCTGTGATCACTAAAAATATTATTATCTGTTTTTTATTTTATAAAGGATCAAAACATGAAAAGATTTAATTATATTTTTATTCATTGCATTGGATTCAAGAAAATTCATTTACCGAGATTATATGTAATTTAAAATGAAAATAACAAAATAACCCTAAGAGATATATTTATTTATGCTTATATTTCCGTAAAAATATTGCTCTAAAAATAATTGTGCTATAATGTTTCTCGCTTATGTCTGTAGTTTAGATGAAAATGTCTAAGACTTGCAAATAATGAAGATAATTAAGCCCAGGGGAATGTGTTAATTTTTTTGTATTATATTTAAATGATAAAAAAGCTTCTTTAATTTTTTCGGTGATTGTTCCAAGATTACAAAATAGTATGATAATAGTTTATATAAGCGATCTACTAAGCCAAAGAAAAAATTTAAAAAAATATATAATTAACATTTAAAAAAATCTCGCATTTTTACCCAAATATAACAATATATGGCGAACAATGCAGAATAATTTAATAATTTTATAAGTTGAGAAATATGCTTTAGTTTAAAGTTGGTAATTATAGTTATAGACATGTCATAAATTATTTATTGCCATAATATTGCTGATGATCATTTATAGTTGATTTTAATGTGAAACTCGCTATTATTAATACCCTTTTTTATTTATAGTGGATTTTATTTTAAGTTAAACCTTTTTTGATTTTTTTGATTAGTCTGGCTTAAGCGTCTCTCATTAAATTTTAGATATTTTTTATATCTTTTTGTGTTTGGTGAATTTTAAATGTTTGTATTTATTTTCTAACGAATAAATAATTATTAATTTATGTTAATGGCAAATAAAGCATCTATATAATATTTTCTGCTTTCGGTATTTTTAGGTAGAGCCATAACTTTTAATATGATATTCTTCTTTTATTGCACTTTCATAATGTAAAACCACAATGAAGTACACTATATTGCTGAATAATTTTTGAAATAGAAAATACAATAAAGTGGTAAATAACAGATTAAACGGTGTATATGTAGATTTTAAAATTTTAATGTGAGTATTTTTATACATTATTTGTATATTTAAGTATATTAGATGCGAAATTGCTTTTAATATTATGGAATAAAATAAAAACATTATGATGGCTTTTAAATACATAAGCCACAAATTTATAGCAGAAATAACAAAAAAATTATTTTTGATCAAGTTGTTATTATGTGTTTTTTTATGAATCTATTGGAATTAAAATAATGCACAATTATAGATTTTCCTTGTCTTCATATCATATTGTACCAATGTAGTTGAAACTAAGAAATTTATTTTCAAGTTATAAATACACATTATTGCCTTAACAATTTTTTTACAATCTTTTTTTTCTTTTGTACTATGTTTTATATGGTTAAACTTATAGAATTTTACAGCTGTGTAAATTATATTGTAACAAATTAAACTAATCTAATATCTATTTGAATGTTTAAAGAGTATTTTAATGGTTAAATATACCCATAAATAATAAAACTTATGTCCATCATACCTTTTTCTAATGCATTTGAACTAGAATTTAATTTATAAAATTTTCACGCATCGTTTGCTATTTACAAAATAAAAAACTGTTGTTTATAGTGATACACTAATGTTATCTTATGTGTCCGTAAGAACATTTTTGCTGAAAAATTTATCTAAAAACCAAAAAAACTTGACATGTCAAAACGTTTATCAAGGTCAGGGCGCCTTTAAAATTTTCATAAGCTATATGGATCTTGATTCTAAATTCAACGAGATTATATGCATATATATGTTTACAGAGAATGAAAAAAATATTCAGACATAAATATGTTTCGGTCAAGCAAATATAATTTTATACATTTTTGTTGATTGTAATTTGTTGCAGTATAATGATTTTTTTACAAGAATTTATCGTATATTTCCCCAAAATCGAACTTTTGATGCAATATTTAACAAAAATATCAATGGTTTTACCCCATCTTACTAATTTCAGTCGAAAGAGATAGAATAGTCTTAATTTTATAAATTATTATTTAAGTCTATAATTTTAACTTATTTTTCAATCGAGGAATATTTAAACCCTATAGGATGCCCTGTAATCTAAAACGGCATGATTTTTATGGGAGGTTTATTCTATAACCTTTTTATGTGTTCTCTATCCTATTAAATTTAAATGCAAAGGTTTATTAAAATGTTGTAAATTTTTTTTTGGATGAAAATATAAGGATCGCTTCCATTATTTAAAAAAAGATGCATAAATTTTATTCAAATGCAAAATATAATTTTATATTAAAATAATTTTGACACGGTATATTACAAGATTTTTCTTCTTTTAATAAAACTTATCTAACTTTTAAATTAATTTATGAAATTCACATTTCTTGCAGATGAAGGAATAAAAATTATGCTGGTAAACTGGAATTTTTTGACATGATTTGACACCTTAGATAGATTTTATGCAGATTAAATTCTCAAAGTGTTTGTTTTAAGATTTATAATTCATGTTACTATAAAAAAACGGGATCTAAATCAGACCCATTACCAAACTCGTCATATTTAAAATATACTTACAAACTTTGATTTTAATTATAAAATTATCAAGAGATTTAAAATCTTTGAATAAATGAGAGAAAAAATTCAGGCAATAATAAGCTTTAAATAATAAATATGTGATAAATGATATATTGTTATTGAAAAGTGCTGTCTTGTGGGTTAAATAAATTAGAAACCCCAAAATGGTCTTTAACGGTGGTTACACTTGACAGATGTCAAAGTTGCCTCAAGACTCATAAACTCTGCTAAGCCTTGTTGAATTTTAACTACACACTATCTTGAGATGCAAGAATAACTTTAGTTGAAAAGTACAAAAACTATAGTTTTTCAGTAAAAATGTTTTTAATTATATCGAATAAAATTCTTACGAAATTTTAATCTAGGTATTAAACAACTTAAAACATCAGCGGTAAAGCTTTTATTGTTTGTAAATACTTTGCGCAATGCGAAGGTTTAAGCTGCAGAAACCCAAGTAACTTATTAAAAGACTTATGAAAAATTTTTATATGAAATACAGTAAATGATGATAAAAAAGAAATTTATATTCAAAATTTTATGTATAATAAAGTGTGTCAATTATTTCAGCTAATATTGGTATTGTATATTAATGCACATTTATGTTAATAATCTAGAAATATCACTTTGATATCTGTTTTCTATTTTGAAACAATAATTATATTTAAATTATCAGAACTAAAAAAAGTACAATTTATCATCTTATTTCTGCCTGCAATTAGAAATAAAAGCAATTTAAATCGTGTCTTCACAATAATACCTAAGAAAATATCTTTTTGTGAAAAATTGATTAAAAATGTTAATGTGATTTTTATATATTTAGTTATCCAGCAATCATAGGCTAGGACAAGTATGTTTATATTTCATTTGTATTTTTTCTATTAATAAAAATAATTTATATGTATCTTTATGTCTCTAGAGGATTTAATAACAGAAATGTAATATTTTTAAGCAGATATTATTTTTATATTTTTATACAACACCCTGCATTTTATCAATACCATTGAATGTCTAAATATAGAGTATTAAAAATAGAATGGCTTTATACTTTAAAACCAGAAAATAATTAAAAAATACGTATTATATAAATTACCATTTAGTAATCTATTCTAAAAATATATAAATCCTAGAATAAAACATAAATAATAGATAATTTCAATCAGTACAAATAAATATTTGTAGGTTTTTTTTTGAAAACAGATATATTTTATAGAAAACTTAAATGTTAAACACATATAAAGTGCTGCCAGATAAACAATCAGATTGAATATTGGGTCTTGCTTTTTTTTGGTTACACAAGAAAATAATACACTTTTATGTAGCAGGAGAGTTTCTTGAATTTTCAAAAAAACCGAATTATTGTTGAGTAATTTTGTGTACATAAATTCAAGGAATTAAAATGATCGAATACGCGATAATATAAAAACTGGTAAAAGTGATTTCCATGATAAACGCTCTTTAGATTTCCCTTGGATTTTAACATCCCTATGTTCATCGAAGTACCCATTGTTTATTTTTATAAAGGCAAGAGTGAACCTGGGGTCAATATTATATCCGGCAATAAAAGATAAGAACGCATAGACAAATTAAAGTCAAACTTTTTAATAGAAACTCATGGGTACGATAAATGTCAAAACAGTTGAAATTATACAACTAATAAAATAAATAATCTATTAAATTTATTATTATATCAAGAAAATCATGTTTTAATTCAAACTAACTATGTCTAAACTCCAGATATGCACCATATTATGAAATGTTTATCTAAATTCTTTAAATTAAATTTTACTCAAATAATGTAACCAATATATTATAAAATCATCATATTTGTAGTTTCCTTATTTTTCCAACTAAAATTTTTGAGCCATAAAAATTTCGAAAAAATATTCTACTGTATGATTTTCTATAAATAGTATTAAAGTATACTGCCATCAAGATTTCATGATTATGAGCATCGATTCTTTATATTCCAAAAATAAAAAGTTAAGATAATTTAATCTTTATTTATTTAGTATTTTATATATATTTCTAGTTACCAAAAATCAATGATTTTCTTAATATTTGTATTTTTTGTAGATCTTAATCACGCAAAAGTATATAATTCAATAAAATTATTACTTATTTGAGTCACATCCAACATAAAGTAAGAACATTAAAAAATAATATTTTGTTATTATAGATGCATTTTATACATTAAATCTTGTAATAAGATATGAAATTACATGATTTTGTTTGTATTTAGATAGCCCAATTCTAGTCTAATTTTCGCATTAATTTCTGTTTACCACTCAAAATAAAATATTATTTGCAAAGATGAATTTTTGCAAATACCATATAATTCCGCATTGATATGCAAAAAAAAACATTTGTAGTATCTTGAATGTCCTTCTATACTGTCAATATAATACATTTTGATTAATTTTTATAATCTTAACATTATATTACAGTTAATAATATTCGAATCAGGCAAAGAAATAAATTTCTGATAGGATTGTTTCTAATTTGTGATAAAAAAGCATTTACCTTCACAGCAGATCTTAAAAAACATTGCTCTTAATATGACAAAAAAGATTAAAATAAAATACAAATGAATGTTTATCACAAAAAGATTTTATAAATTAACGAAATCTGTTTTATTTGAAAATATTATAATGAATTAACGGGCTATTATTACCCGTTTATTATAACAGTAATGTATATTCTTATCACAGCTTACTAAATAATACACGGTAAAAAAATCTAGTTTCGAGCCTACATCTAAATGATATATTTTATCTGATTTTTTTTAGTTTTAATTTAAATCGAATGAATCAGAATGACTTGATCAATATAATTTTAATCTTATATACAAATTGTGATCCATAAATTATTTTTGTTCTTTCATAAAATCAATTTTAGACTCGTACATTGTATGTTTATGGTAAAAACACAATCGAAAATTTGGTTATATGAACAATATAGATTACGGATGTCTTGATATTTATTTTAAAAATGGGGCTTATTTATTTTTTATATTCACCTTAATGCAGAAAATATCTAAATCTTATTAGAATTCGAAATACTCCATGACTTATAATATAACAAAATTAATTATAATAAGTTTCGTATTTAAATACAAACAAATATTTGCATAAACGAGAAGCAAATGAAAACAAACAATAAATATATTCAAAGATTTGAATTGCATGTTAAAATGCAAAATAAACCATTTAACTTGGTTTCAAAAGTAAATATCGGAAAATCACAATATTTTGATCGAATTTGCAATCTTTTGGTGGCAGAAAATGCCAGATTACAAATAAAATACAAATTTCAATAAAATCTGATAGTAAACAAGGTTTCTGTGATATAGCAATAGCAGAAGCAAAACAGGTAAAAGAAAACAGATTAAAGCACAAAGGCGTTGTTTTATTTTTAAACTTAAAAACTAACATCTATGATGTTAGAGCAGAAGGTTTAAGAATTTGTAAAATTATAGATCATATTATAAATTCCTCTTTAGAGGGGATCAAGGCTTTTCTTGAAATCCCTTATGATTTGCGGAATTTTAAAAACAACAAAATTTGGGAACGGTATAAATAAAATAAATTTTTAATATTTTTTCAAGTTCTAAGTTTTTTCTTGAATAAAACAAATAATAAAAATTTCTTTAATCTAAATATTTATTTTGCTTATTGACCGAAAGATTTGGTAGATTTAATAAAAAAACGATGATTATGTGAAAAGATTACTGAAAATACTTGAAGCTGATAGGTATTAAAAGATTTATTAATGGAATGAGACCACATATTTAATATTTTTATACTACTAATAATTATGAGCATCTTTAAATTAACCTTTCAAATAATAATGCAAATTCAATAAAAGGTTTACGTATAAATTATTAAAAAAATAAATAAAGGATGGCAACTTTAGCTCATAATAACAATATTAAAATTTTTTTTTTTTGCCAATATCTAATCTATGATTTCAAATATTAACATAAAAAGTCTTATTATTTGTTTTAGTCGAATGTATTAAAAAAATATAAATACAAATTTTGTGGGCCTAAATTAGTTATTTTAATATTACTATGATTACTATGGAATAAAATAAAGTTAATATTGTTGTATCATCACAAACTATTGCTTGCCATTTTCGATCCCCAAAATTATTTTTCACTTCTAAATAATTAAAAAAATATATAATAAAATTTGAAACGGTAAAGGATATTTATTTTTTATTTATGGGTTAAGTTTCTTTTTATCAATTTTATCTATTTAGACGTGTTCAGCCCATTTGGAATATTGAATAACTCTTTGATACATCATTTGACACCTTCTCCGGATCTATTTCATCAACTGATCTTCTTCTCTCAAATAAGATGGGTTCAAGTGCTTTGCGAAGTGTGAAATCCTGTATGTATGCTTCTACTTCGTCCGGGATTTTTAACTTCTTAAAGAGTTTAATTTATATGGAATTTTGTAAAACAATGAAAAATTTATTTTAAATATGCCCTTGTTTTGTTGCCCCTCAGATGTAATAAACAGATAGATGATTAAGTAAAATATAGAAGATATTGTTGGTGTAATTCACAAAAATAAAATTACGGCCATATCCATATAAAATTACCGGAACCCGTCAGAATCTCCGAAGTCTGATATGAGAGCTGCGTGATTACTTAAAAGAGCGATCATTCGGGAAAGGGGGCCGTACTTTTTATTGGTCAAAACTTTGTACAAGTCATTTTAATTTTTTAAAATATATAGTACGATTTATTATAGAATTCAATACATTTCTTTCACCTCAATAGTGATTCTTTTTTTGTTTTTCATCTTTTAAAACTTACCATGGCGTAGCATAGAAGTTACATTGGTGTACAAGAGAATTAAACTATCTGCCATAAATAACTACATAGATGTTAATCTATTTGATATCGAATTATTTTTTTAGTGCATAGATCTTAATATATTTGATATTTAGTTATTTATTTTACTACATAGATATTAATCTATTTGATATCTAGTTGTTTATTCAATTTAAAACGCATCACTCTTGATCATGAAGTATATATGGCAATAGAAGCTAGAAATTATAATATTATTTTTGTCACTTTTTATATATAAGTAGCTATGTCTGTTAGTGCCAAACCGAGTCTTTTAAATCCTTGAAAGAATTATGATGGCTTTCACATTACAGTCTTTTTATTAAAGTATATTTTAAATTCACACAATTCGGCGATAAAATAGAATTATGTTCATAAAGCCCTCAAAATACATTTTTTAAAAAAAATTAGTATCTTACTTCTCATTCATCGCATCATTAAAAAAGCAAATTTATATAAATCAATTTATGAACATTTAAATATCTTTTTGCATATTTTTTTCCTATTATACAAAAAGATTGAAATATAGTTTTTATTCAAGAAATGGTAGCACCATTGCTTCTATACAAATAAACCAAAACTTTTCATCATTTTTTTATATATAAATATAAATAAAAACATGTATAAATCCCAAAATATAATCCGGTAATAAAAATTTCACAATTTTTTTTTTCACGGAATATTAACTCAAAAAAAAACTTGGTAAAGTAATCTTTAAAAATACATGCAATGTGATAAATATAAACTTTAAAAAAAAGTTTAATTCATGATGGACGTGGTTTTTGAGTTTCTATTTATATCAGTATTTTCTTTAAATTTTTTTGCTGTATTTTTCAACATTACATTTCTCACAATCATTACTGTTTTAATGTGGTATTCATATTTCTCTAGTTTCTAAATATAAATAAATTAGATACTTGTACAGCTCAATGTTTTTTTTATCAAGGACGTCTTGTCATAGAGTGGCGATACTTTAGTAGTGTTAATTTTCGGCTTATATTCTTCAATTTCTAGAAATCAAGGTTCGAATTCATGCTCCATATGATAATTGATAAGTCACCAAAACTAGTAATTAATGTTGCCAACCTGGGTATACTTCAAACACAGTTAAAATACCCCCACTGTTAAAGAGATCCTTTAACTTTAAAAAGACAATTGATGGGCGCAGAGACAAATTAAATCTATTTCTGAACAATATTACAAGTAATATAAATCACTATGGACATGTTGGGGATGTTTTCCTTCAGCGGTGAATCGATTGGTGGCGCAAAATCGTAAATCCTTTTCAGACTTTTCACATGGATTCCTTCTCTATTCATAAATTTTTTATACTAATCTCCCAACGTTCATTTTTTATAAAAGACAAAAGGTTAATAGGGCTATTTACGAGACAAAAAAACAAGGTATATAGGAGTTGGATTCGGTAAAAATCTATAGCGGATATATTTTTTCAAATGTAGCTAGTTTAATAATATTCCAATTGGATATTTAGAAATAGAAAAATAAAACCACCTGGAAATGTTCATAGTGATGTAGTGACGCTAATGAGTAAAAAGGCTTATACTAAAATTAAGTATTTGATGGATATTCCAGTGATAATTAAGTAAAGTATTGTAGGATAAAATCGTTTTTGGGTGTGACACAAATATGATATAGATACTTTAAATGGGGCTTTGCATTTTATTAATGAAAAAATATGGTAAAGGTTTTATATTATTGGGATAAGTTAAAAAAAAATAAGGGGTAAATAGCGATATGAAAAAAATTACAAATAAAAAATTGAAAATATTTTTTTATTATGCATAAAGGCATGTTTAAAATGTGAACAACCGAGATTTAGACAAAGAGATAATGTTTTTATTGATAAAAATATGCTCACTCAATAGAATGTCCTGTTTTTCTATATATTTAAAAAAATTATTATGAAAAAACTACTTCATTTTGATGATGATATTTGAATCGGAATACATTTTTATTCCAAAGTAATATTTTTATAAAATTAAATTGTCAAATTCGTAGATATAATAATAGTTGGATGTTTAAGCAATAAAAGAGATCAAGAGATCTATTGATAATCGATGAAAAAGAGGAGGTAAATTCCCTAATAAAGAAAAAAATATAACATGCGATAATTAAACCTTAGCCACAAGCTCTAAATGATATATTAAAAACTATGGTGGTAGATTTTAAATAATCATGAATATAATTGTACAAAATGATATATTTTTAAAGTCCCATGTAAAAGGTGGAATATGAAATAATTATTTACTGTCACAAAACCATCAAAAATTTAGAAAATAAGCTTATCTGAAAGTTGAATACCTTTTAGCTAAAGAACAGAAAGTACTAATTTTAGAAACAAGACAAAGTTTTAAAGGAAAAGTTTTTGAGTTCAATACTGTATTAATGTAGATTATGACCTGCTATGAAAGTTGTATGGTGATCAATGTATGAAGGTGCTAATTATTGATATGGTGTGCTAGTGTTGCAACAATTCAATCCTTATTTCAAAATTCATTAGATTTTTACATTGAGGTTGAATAAGATATGATCTAAAAAAATGCAAATTCGAATATACTACTAAGAAGATTAAAATTTTAGATACAAGAATAAATATGAAAAGTAATTTAATTATTGATTAAAATGAAAGCGGTGTAAATCCAAGAACATGGTAAGATTATAGACCAATGATAATATAATATATAATATATAATAGGAAGTAAAAAAATAGTAAACGAAATTTTTAAAAGGGTTAGGGGAACAAAAATTTTATGCCAATAGTTGTTGGTAAAAATAGATGAGGATTATATAAAGGCATAACAATAGAAAATAATTAGCTCGGTGTAAAATAAATAAAACGAAATTAAAAATAGACAATATTGGTTATAGGAAAGAACAAATTGCATGGAAAGATACTTCAAACATAGTTTTTATAGTGGTGATATTGCATTTGTATTATTTTTAAGTAGTTAGGTTGAAGCTCGTTATGTGTCGCTTACATAAATTGATTTGATTTTTATAATATTAAACATTGTAGTAAGCTTCCAAAAAAAGTATAATATGAAAAATTATAAATAATATAATAAATTGATGTGGGTGTCGCTTTTTTTATTTCTTATAACCATAAAACACACGAGATAGGGAGTAATATTAATTTTCGTTCTATTATACTCAGATATTAGCTGCACTTTATGGGTCCAGTCAATCATGTTAGATGATTACCCATATTCATATTAAAACCGCATTTTGAGTCATCACTTGTAAATTTTAAGCTATAATTTTAACCAAAAGCATATTTAATTTATGGGCCAAATCTTTAGTTATAATTTTAGTTTTTTTTCTCGAGCACAACTAGCTTGATACCCTGTGCACACAGCGTATTTATACTTTCGGTTATCTTCTCCTCTCCAAAGTCTTCTTCAATACCTCTCCTCCTTCTGAGACTTATAAATTACCATAATTGATCAATAAATTTATTCAAATATCTTGAGTGAACAAACCTGTGATTTAAGATAAAATCAAATTTTATTTATTAGATGATTTTAATAGGGCTTACAACATCTAATTGAATAAAACACAGTACATCCTGGATCGCTGATTTATAATAATACTTGGGCCGTATTATTCAATTCGCAATCATTTTCTGCGTTTATTAACCTTATTATGGCTTAGAGTTTCTTAAGTCACTTAATTTTTTTGCGTATTTAGTCTGTATCTTCGATTTTTTTTATTCCTTATGTTGAAAAAAATATTTACTGGGATTGAATCTTGATTCATACTGCTTGTTATTAATTCAATAAGTTTTATATAAGAAATCATTGAAAGTCATCTTTTATCTTATTATATTAAACAAGAATATGATAAATTAATCTTGGATACTAATAACCTTTTAATAAAATTTTAGCAAAATAAATATATTTTAATTTTTATCATTGCTAGCTGTTTTCTTTAGTAGATTTCTAAGCCAAAATTTGATTGCGATATCTAAAAAACAAATGACAACAATAATTTAAATTTTGAATCATCAAAAAAAATTCCATAGCAAGTTTGAAGCAATAAATTTATTGAATTTTTTCTAATAAAGTCTGAGCATACATTTTTTATTTTGTACCATGTTTACGTATAATATACAGAAAAGCATTATATTTTCTTATGTTACTAAATTTCCAAAATGTATGCCCTTTTTGCCCATTATGAAAAAACGCAAGGAAATATACTTTTAAAAAATATTTCGTGATTTTTTTTCGTAATTTTAGATCACTTGAAATTTAACATCCATATAACAGGTGCATCTGTTAAATTTTATCATAAAAGTTAAAAAATAAAATGTGCAAAAATAAAAAGCGATATTAGTTGATAATTCTTGAAGAAAAGGTATTTTATAACACATGAAACCGAACTATAAATTTTTTTAGCTTTTACTTGCAATATTTAACATTACACAGAAATAAAGGGAAATTAACTTCGTATTAAAAAATTAAATGGTCATCCTAACAATTATTTTAAAAAATTGAAAATCTTTTGAGCTTAAAATAAAAATAACGTTGTTTTATCCAGATTCTAAGTGTACATGCTATAAAAATTAAAGAAAAAAATCCCGATTAGCAAAATACGATATTTATAAATATTGCGCTAGAATCACGGTGCTTCACAAAATTTTAAATGAAATGATAATAAAAGATCTAAATACAAAAAAAAATCTCAACCCTTTAAATATTATAAATTTTTATTCCAAGGTATTATTGTATTTTTTATTTATGTTAATATAATGAATTTAAACTCTCGGTTCTTCAGAGTAAATAAAATATATAACATAATAAAAATATCATCCTAAAAGAAGGGGAATAGGATCAAATATAATAGCATACTAATTTTAGAGCCTCAAATTATGATATAATATAAAATATACGATTTTAGTCAGGTTTAGATCTATAAATGAAGTCTAAATTAATTTTTAAATAATAACCAAATTAATTCAAAGTGTATTATATTGAACAAATCGAAATATAAGATTCTTTTTGCATAAATGCATATAATATGTTTATCTAATTCAATTATTCTATTATGCTGATAAATAAGAATCTTAGGCAAGATGATATGTGCAAAACACATATAAGTTTTTATTATCAAAAGAAGATAATCCTTATGCTTTTTATTTACGGCATAATTTCTACTCATAGATGGATAAAATGAAGAAAGTTATGTAGTTTGAAATGATAAAAAAATATAATACAATTAAATTAATTTTATTTCGTATCGTAATCGTAATTGGAGATGATATTAATATAACTATAAATTTTTTTTCACAAAAGAGATCAATGAAATTATTTTATTTATAGTTTTAATTTCTTATACATTCTTTTAAAAAGTTATCAACAGATTCGCTCGATGCAGACGATAAAACTAGTTTTGAATAAAAATTTTTTATTATTATTTGCTATAAAAGTTGTGAAAAATGTTTGCTGTATCGATTATTTTTGTAAATAAGCTACCAAGGTGCCAGAAAGAATTTGCAACAAAATTCTAGGCATATTAAAACATTGCATATTAAGATAAATATATTATGAAATCTCTTTAATTTCATGGACAAAGTTATCATTTGGTCATGATTTTTGATTATATAAAATTTGTGTCGTGAGAATTTATGTCTCATATTCTTTAGATTGATTAATGTTTATTTTTATACAGAATTCAATTGAATCTGAATATAAGTTGCGACATATCTTATATTTTCATATAAAACTTTCTTTTTTATACGTCTATAGTATACCAAATGGCATGTGAGAAGGCTATATTTAAAAAAATATAAATAAAGAAGTAAATACAATATGTAAATAATGAATATATGTACATTCCTCATTTCTCTATGTTTTCAAGAAACTAAAGTGAGTTTTTTATTTCAATAAATTATATATATTTTTTACTGGATTTTAACCCTTGAAGAAAAAAAATAAAAATTTATGTTCTTTTTGAATTTTTTTCGTGGGATGAAAAAAATATTACAAATCGTTGTTACAATAGAAACGTAAACCATTTTTATGCTTTTTAATGTATTTTTAAATTTTTGTAACGTAATGATAAATGGGGGTTGTTGGCCGATAATTTATTGACAAACGATATGTTTAATTTTTAATTGGAATAAAAAGTATAGGTAGCATAAAATATTATAACAAAAGTAAGCTCTAACTTTTGTTGTTTATAGCTATTAAAATTTTTTAATAATCTGTATGGTGCAACCATAGCCTTATTAAAATGAAAATTATCAAAGCCGCTCCCATATAGAAAACTCTTTAGGATTCTATATATTTTATTTTGCGTTTAAATATTTTAAAAATTATATAATAAAAGCAACTGAATATTTTTTCCATCCTATATAGATAATTTAAAATTATTAATATATAAGAGTTTAATCATAATATGTGCTTCCACTTTTTTTCGAATAAATATTCTAATTTTTATTTTTATAAAATATCGTATAATTCAGTATATAAATAATGCATTAAAGTTCCGCTGCTTTAAAAATAAAAATATTGGATAATTATATAAAAATATTAGGAGAATTATAATTTTTTGCATTATAAAAAGCGTTTTATTTATTAATTAATTACGGTTTTATAATTTTAGAATTTCCCATAAAGCATAATGTGATTGATTTCTCTTAGGAAGATCATATCTATACTCTTGGCTATATCCTCTTCGATGCATGCTATTAAATTAGATTTTATTTATGTAATAATTATAATTTAGAATTTTTATAGTTGTTCAAACAAAAATTTGGATTCCGTTATAGACAAATTTGCTTGTGTATTCTTTCCAACTCATCATATTTTTAATTTCATCTGATGCTTCTTCTTCTCTGAATAATTATTAGTTCAAGTTCCTTCCTCTTCTATTGTTTGTGCGTATTTTTCTGCTCCTGTTGGAATTTATAACACCTTAATATACGACCTATGATATTTTGTAACCACTATATCCCAAGTTATACGAATACATTAAAAAAAATTAAAAAAAACAGCATCGAAAAGTTGATTTATAGGTTAATTTTACTTTCATAGATTTGTTTTTTTTTCAATAAAGCTTAACTTGTTTAGTTTCTTGTGAGCACATAGTATCTATATCTCTTTTCAATACATATTCTCTTTAATACTATTATAGATTCTCTTATTTTTATCTGTTATATAGTGTGGATGTATGTCTCGATTGTGTTTCAAAATTTGAGTTATTTCAGATAATTTAAGTGATATTGAGTTAATACATTTAACAACATAATTTTTAATATTTCCGAAAAAAATTAATTTTTATTTTTTATTAGCTGCTATAAAATCGTATTTTCCTATTTATAGTTCTATGCTATGTTTATATTGTCTATAATTGCTTAAACGTTTTCAATTAAGGAGACAGAATCTGCTTTTATCGTGTAATAATATTTTAATTGACCACTGAATATGATGAAGTGTGCATTCATTCTAGTATTCACTTTGATATTCATTAATTCATTTTTCGATTTATATTGGACTAAATATCGGCGGATTGTATTTTTTTCTATAATTGATGATATTCTATCATGAAATAAAGACATTTCACATTTAGCTATGGCAACTATTATAATCTCTAAATAGTTTTTTTTTCATCATAATGTCAATTAAAAACTGTTTTAACTGCTTAGGTATGGTGTCAGATATTAATAATAAAATATTTTTCTATTCTTAACAAGGCAAGTAAAGCCACTTTTTTGAGTCATATTTTTCTTATTGTGGCAATTATAAAGATCCACTAAAGTCAAACGTAATATTTTTAGGACATGAAAGAGTTTTCGATTTTATTTATGCAATAAACACAAATTTTAATCTATAACAATACAAAAAATACACATTTTTAATGTTGTGTTTCGCATTTTTATTTATTTTTATCATGAACAAATTTTGTGGGCTTTATTTTTAATTTTATACATTAACACTTTTCTATAGACCCATGCTTATTCAGTCTTTAAGTTTTTTAGATGTTATAGCGTATTCTTTCAGATTTCTTCCTAAATATTTCTAAATTAATTTCTTTGAGGTGGATATTTTGATAAGTTATAAATTAATTTCTTTAAAGGTGGATCTCTTGATAAGTTTGACTATTAATTTTATTTTATATTCATTCAAAATTAATTATACTATTTAAGTTAATTTTTTCTGTCAGTGCCAGTTTTACTACAACTAAGAATGGTATACTTAAGAATCACAAACTTTTGATTATTTTATTATATTTTTGATTTTGTATAAAGTTTGTATTATTATTTCATTTCTGATTCAATCCATTTCTTCCCGCTTTATCCTCAAGTTACAATCTTTTATATGTCAGGTATTTATGTAAATTGTTTCCATAAATTTTTCTATTCTTAAATTCGATGTAATTTTTTTTGAATTCTCGCATATTTATCACCTTCCCTGTGTTATAAAAGAACTTTACTGCTTTCAAAGTCATTAGGGTCAATTTATGTATCATTTTTTCGGTTTTTTTAGGACATTAAAATAATAAAATTAGTTAGATCTACATGTATTAATTTTTTATATGATTGATTGTTCTAGATGCTCGACATTTCGGTCTGTAGAATAGCGCATATATAGACAATACGAACAATAGATGGAATAAAACGACTTCAGTCGAATTTCCATTCATTTTTCCTTAAAAAATAATAATTAACCAATAATATATCTTAAAAATATTATCCACAAAATTTTACCGTACAAACATCAATAAATAGAGCACTATCTGAGCATTAATTTATATGAAAAGCATTATCAAAATATTGGTTTCGCTTCCCAATGATATCTAAAAGATAATTTCCTTCGAAATCTATATCTATATTTTATATCGTATTTTAATTTTCAGAAAATTTTTGCCTCAAATATTTGTGTTACCAAAACAAAATACACTCAAGAATTCTTATATATATTGGATTTTATATTTATTTTCAATCAGATAAAATCAAAAATCCTGCTGCAAATATCTATCTTAAATGAGTCTTTCTTTGTAGACTTTTTAGTCACAAAACATTACTTTTTAAAGATGCTCCTGTTTTTAATCAAGATACCAGAATTTTAATAAATATTGAATGTCTTAAGTCTGAAAATTTAAATGATAATATTACTTATTTCCAAATTATCACGAAGGGAATCTTTATGATCTTTGGTAACTTAATATTGAAAATTAACCCATAAATAAATAAATAAATTTGTGTTCAAATTATCACAACAGAGATATTTAGATGCTATTTTAATATTTTTAGTAATGAACAAATATAGACTGCACATTTATTTTAATGTAGCCGCGAAAATCATTAAGCAGGATGAAAGGAAATTTAAAACAGATAATTCATGGTTCAAATGTTTAGAATTTAGATTAATTATAGACGGTTTTTAAGGATTCGAACGTATAGAATGTACAATATATTTCTTATTTGATGAATATTCTTGGATGCTATAAAAATGAATCGTAAATTTTTTTACTGACTGTATGAACATAATAGAAATGTGTAAATATTTAAAATTTCGCGCAATGGCTTCTAAAAATCGATAAGATCTTTACGATATAATAAAGTGATGTGATTGGAAATGTTCGGAATAATTAAGATTTTATGTTGAATAATATAACCACAAAGAACCTCGAAGTCATGAACCAGATCGAGGCATGTATAAAAAACTTGGGATTGTGAAAACCCCTTGAATTAATAGTTCTCGAAAAGAGAAGAGGTATTGAAGAGGATCTCGGAGAGGTGAAGATAGCCGAAAGTATAAATACACAGTAAGAACAGTGGATAAAGCAAGTTGTGTTTGAGAAAAAAAATCAAAATTAAAGCCATATAAATAAATCACAAATTGTTAAATAATATCATATAAAAATCGTATGATTTTTGAATTAATTAATACATATGTTAAATTCTATAAACCATATAAAAGAGCAAAACACTTGAACTAATAATTTTTATTAAGAGAGAATAGATATAGGTAAAGCTGTAAGGGAAGAAGAAATAGCCAAAAGTATAGATAAAATATGCACAAAAGAAACTAATCGATTTAAGCTTAAAAAAAAATTAAAGTAGCGGTAGTAAATTGGGTGTAAAATGATTATATTATGATAAATTCTCATTCTATCTCATTTTTTCATATCAAAATAACTTTTTAATACATTAAATTTTTTACGTGACTTTTATTATTTCAAAAAATCCATTCATTCAAGATTATTTTTGACAGATGGATTTATTCCTAAAATATCCTTGTCCGATAAAATAACATGTATTCCTTTTTTGTGCCATCAATTTTAAGTAAAAAAACTTCAACTGTATATTTTAAATATAAATAGGTTCATGTTTTTTTAAAATATGACTTTAAATTTTTTAATTATATCTTTTCTTTGTAAGATAAAAAATTCAAGATATGATGGTGTTTATTTCAGTTGTAATGCCAATGCCGGAAATTTTTTTCAAGGTTTTCCCGATAATGTTTCACCTAGAGAGAATATTGTTGTTATGGGAGCTCAAAGTACACAACATATAAATTCGCACCAAGGATATCCGATAATACGAGGTAATCAAAATACACACAACAGCACACTATTTATAAGCCCATGGGCGTCTAATTATCATTCTTGGAGTCATCAGAATCATAATGTCTTTAATCCCACGTTTCCCGCCGAAAATATGCCTAATATAGAGTATAAATCACAGGATCCTATTTTAGCACCGAAAATGGAAAATATATCACCAATGGATATGGAAGTGGATTTTTTTTTCCAATGTATCAGGAACTCTAACTATATGCCTGAAAAAGTAGTTAGAAGAGATGAAGTTTTTCCTCTCTTAGAAAAAATACATAAATGCATGTCTGGTTGTGAAAATATGTCGAAAACACATAAGAATTCGAATATTTACAAACAATTCTTAAAAACTTTCATATCTCGAAGAACTAAAATAATCAAACATACCATTATTAGCTTTAAAAACTGTTTTAAAACGATGATTTTTATTAAAATAATTGAAAATAATACGATTAATTGGAAGAGTTTAAGAGTATGGAAAGATAAATTTAAATTAGGGTTGAAACGGTGTAATCACAATTTTTCCCATCTGGATATTGAAATTTATGATGTCCCAAGTGGGAAAATTAATGATATTCATTATAATATATATAGAAATAAAAAGACGAAAAAAATTGTAGCCATAAATAAATCTGCAACAGTTGAAAAAAATTTTGAATGGGGCAATGGTGTAATAATTTTACAAAATACCATAATAGAATCGGATGTTAAAATAGGAGATGATACTATTATTATGGAAAACTGTATAATAATGAATAATTCTACTATTGGAGATAATTGTATCATAAACACTAAAGTAGAAATCTCTAATTTTGTTGAAATTGGAAATAATAATATAATTATGTATCGTTGCAAAATTGGAGAAAAAATTGAAAATTCTATTGATAGAATTTTTGGATGCAAAATCTATCAAGAAAAGGAAGAAGAAAAAATAATTTATGAAATCGTAAGGGATACCTTAAAACATAGAGAAAAAACTGTAATTATCGGCAACGGAAATATATTTTCAACTAATACAAGAATATCAAACTTCAACATTATTTTTGACCATAACTATTTTTATAAATCTACTGTTCTGAATACATTTGTTTATTGTCTTTATGGAAATGTGATTCAATCGAATACAGAAATCGGTTCGTTTGCAATGTTAAGCCAACAAGACGAAGAATAAATAAAGTTAAAATAAAAAGTTATATTTTATTTTAATAAGAAGTATAAAATTTAAAGTAAATTAAATTTAATTGATGAGTAATATGCAATTATTAAATAATTTTAACATTATTTTTTGCGTCAATAAAATTAATATCTTATTTTTTTGCTAGTTAGATCAGTAATTGGCAGTAAATAAAAAAGTTAAAATAAAAATTATAATTTTTGTTTTATAGTTGTTATTTCTATTGATATTTGTATTAATTTCCTATGTAGGGTTAATTTGATATTATTACATATGTTTTCGTGTCTTTTCTAGAATCAATTAAAAGAAACGGTACGGTGATTAAAAAGCAAGAAATACAAAACCCAAATAAATCCGGATCATGGGGAAATAAATTGATCCTTATTTTGTGCATATTAAGTATTGCGTTAGTACAAGTGAAATTCCCTTCTACAAAAAGCATTGAGATATTATAATTGTGTAAACAGCTAGATTTAGTTAAAGTATTTATTTAAACATAAAAATTTTATTTCTGTTTGTTCAAAATATTATTATTTTTTATTTATGGCTAAATTTATAGTTATAATTTTAGTTTTTGTTCTCGAGCACAGCTTGCTTGATTCCCTGTGCCCACAGCGCATTATACTTTCGGTTATCTTCTTCTCTCCAAAATATTCTTAAATATCTCCCCTTTTTTCGAAACCTATTAATTCAAGGATTTTTCTTAATCTAAAGGTTTGTCTGTGTGTTCAAAATAATTATATTTAATATTATTTTATTTGGAACGTCAAGTTATCGTGATTAAAACTAAGAAATAAATCAAATATACTCTTATGTGATTTTATTTAGTGCAGAATATGTTTAAACATGATATAATACTTCTTTTTTTGCCGGTAAAAAATTCAAGACAATCAAGGTATTTTCAAAAAAATTCAAATAAACACAGTGTATATCATATAGGCCTTAGCAGAATATAAACAAAAAAAAGGATTTTCAAAAGCATTCATAAACCCTAGAAAAATCTGGTGCAAATTTTTTAGATAGAAAAAAACATACAAAATAGAACCTTGATCATATATTTCATTAATTATTACATTTTATTTAATATTACATACAATAAAATGATCGCATAGAAGGTAATTTTTGTCATAAAATTGAAAATATGCGTGTCTCTATTAAAGTATAAAATTCATTGTAAATATTACATATACAATATTGGGTTAACTCCATTAAGATTAATTAACACAGATATTGTATTTAAGAAAAAAATCAGCTTAAACTTGACACAAAATAGGCTTTGAAAACAATTTTGTAGCCTCTTAGATATCTTTTTAAAACTATTTTATCATATAATATATAAATCATGTTTATCCAAATAAATCCATATTTATTTACTTGAGCCAATTATTGCAATAAAATAAAATCGCATGGGCGCCAAATGGAAAATATTTCTTAAAAAATTAAAATTTTTAATGTGATGAGAACAAAATATTTCCATTTTTTGCAGAATTTAATTCTACTATCATATCCAAGAGTTTATTGATGAATTCATAGCCGATTGAATCACTTATAATTTGATTTTGTAATTTTGCATACATTCCTTGTTTAAAAAAATAACGAAAATTTATAATCATTGACTATTTTTTGATATAAATATATATAATTTAATCTATTGAATTACGAATAAATTGCATAAATTTTTACGTAAAAAAAATTAAAAACTGCAATGGGCAAGCTTAAAAACATAGATTAAAATATAATACTTGGTTTATGCCAAAATTAGATTCGTCTGAAATAAAAACACTTTTGGGATTCAATGATCATATTTATTGTTAAATAGTAAGCAAATACCTATAAACATCTTTATAGTTTTCAAAAGCATGCATTTTTTGTTTGACTTACTTTACGTAAGCATCAGATGAAATAATAAAAATAATTTATGATAAATAAAGAATCCAAGCATATAACCCATTTTATATATTGAAATTACGGTAAGTCAAAGAGTTTATAAATTAAGCTTTACATTTTTTTGGTTCAATAATAACGATTTCGTATGAAAAAAACATGACCTAAATCTTAAATATAATATCAAGATTTATTAATGTTTAAAGGGCAGATTTAGATATCCTGAAAGATGTTTAATTCATGCTTTGACTATTTATATTAATTTCTAGTGCATCTGTATCAATATAGTAAAAAAACACCGCTAAAATCTACACATTGAAAGTTGTTTGACCTAATTCTTTTATAAATTAATCTAGAATGATTTCGAATTATTTTTTTAAAGTAAAAAATGTTTGTTTTAATTTGTAATTTGAAAAAACACTTCAGAGAAAAGTAATCCTTTTTAAAATTTATAAATACATCGTTTAAGAAAACCCAAATAATCAAATTTTTGAATCAACATAATTTTTTTGGCACTTATATGCTTAATAAACCATTTTGATCACAGAGTCAACGGATGTGCTTTTTAAAGTATAGAATTTCTAATTACATGGCCCTTAAACACACTCGATTCACATCAGCATAAATTACAAATTGTGTAAAAAACACACTTTTAAATATTCACTGTAGGTATCCATGAAAATTAAAGTTCATTTATGCATATTTTTATTTATAACTGATAAAATATATCGATTTCTAAAAATTTGCACTAATGCAATATTAAGGAGCATGAAATCTATTAGATCCAGCATAGTAATTCATAACAAGCACAATTTAGGCTATTTTTTTGTTTTTAATGTCTTTTTAAAAAATAAAAGGTATTTTTGCCATGTATAATTTTTAGATAGGTCTTAAAGGGTTCATACGCGTAATCACATCATATACAAATTAAAATCCCATAGATTCCCGTGAGATGTATTGGAATCTAAATTACGATGAATAAATTGATCTATAATGGTCGAATATACATGTTTATACAATAATAACTATCAATTTAATAACTTAAAAGCTATTTAATTTCTTTTAAAACAAATAAACCATAAAATGTTATGTCTGATCATTCAAAATAATCAGAAAAAATGGTTTCAAACATCTATTAGGCAATATAATTTAGTCTCTTAATAGAACTAATTTCCATTTTTTTCATTTAAACAGCTAACTGTTATTATGTGATGGTGCATTAAAAATAATTAAAGATCCTTCGGGCGATCATAAATTTTAAATTAATTAAAATATTCATCATAATCCTAAGAGAAGAGTATATAGCCAAGAGTATGATATGATGTGCTCAATATGAATAAATCACGTAACGCATAAAAGTAAACCTAAAATCACAATATTATAATTAACCGATAATCAAAGATTTCTTTTTCCACCCCCCCTCTAAAATGCAATTAATATGTATATGTATATGTTTATTTCTATGACTTTAGTAAGTTCGCTTTATACTTATAGAACCATTTTTTAACTGTTGCATCTCTCTTTGAGACTCCTCCAGCACTTATTTTCACCCGTAATCACCGTGGATTGGGCCCTTTCTCTTAGAAGGCAGTCATTATGTGAAGGAAATATGATTCTGTCTACTGTTAATCGCTGAGGTATACAAGCTACAACTACACTTACCTTTATTTTTGGGGAACGGTGTAGGATCCTTTTCTCACACTGGTGGAACAGTTCAACGGCTTACACAGCAGCCTCCTATTTCTCATAACTTGTCAATACTCTATGGTTTATTTTTTACTTTATCCCTGACCGCCTCCTTTAGGTATTTGTCTTTAGAGTAAATTCGTGTGACAAATTATAGGGGTGGAGGGAATGGAACCCGTGACTACTCATAAAAGCGCCAAATTGTAAATCACTAAATCATACCACCCCGTTAACATAAATTTATTATTTAATTATTTTTTAAAAGATAGTCAGACTCGTTTTTTTAAGTACAAATATCACAAGAAATAAATATTAATTTTACTTTTGGTCGTTTCACGCAATGAAAAATTCATATTAATTTCTGACCAAGTTCCTTCTATTGTGTTGGTAATTAATTGGGTTCTGGAATCTAAAAAATATTTGAAGCGATAAATTTTTTGATGCCATGCGAACCCGTTTTTAAGATAACTATACTCTTTCCCAGTATAAAAATAGATAAGGCGGTCTTTATTCTTTAAATTTTCCATCTTATATTGCAACCTCTATTTCAATCAGCTTTTAAAAAACAGCTAGCAAACCATCCATTCCCAAAAACATTCAATCATACAAAATACCAATTAATTGTAAAGAAAATATCTTTTATAATATTTTCCCTTTTCAAATTTACTGCCATCTATTTCTTTTATTTAAGATGTCGAACCCATTTCTTCTAATTTCTCCTGATATATTGGTATTAAAATATGTGAATTATTCACCCTTAGTTGCCAACCACTTATTTTGTCTAGCTCACAAACATATTATAAAAATAAAAAGTTGATTTTCACATAAAAAGCACATGAATTTATTATAATTTTAGATTATTCAGTCTATACCTATAAAATGCACTATTTAACAATACTGAATATTTAAGAACTATATGATTCATAACATTTTATTATCACACCTTTGCAATTTATTTCTATTTTTAAGCCATTTTTTTGCTTATTTATACTCTTTATTTGTATAAATCATCAATAATCGATTTAAGTTCTATTGTCTATTTGTTTTTGTAGAGTATTTTTTAGGGCCGAAATAATTGATAATTGGCATAGTCGAAATAAACAGGATCTACCATGCTCTTAATTAAAAGTATCACAATTTTTTTCTATTATAAGAATAACACGGACACCCATCTTATAAAATATTACTTTTTTAGCTGGTTTTTTACATCTGATTTTATATCATTTTAAATTAAAATTGATTATGCTATCGCCACTATTCTATTGATTTTTTTTTGATTTTGCGTTTTTATATGGGTATGCTTTAATTCAGTAGTTTCCAGAAGGAATTTATTGAAGATGAAATTTTTTTTCGACATAATGGATACATAAGAACCTGAATTTATTCTAAGTCTCGGAAAATTTAACAGCAACAGAATAAGGATCAGATGTAGACTCATCGCCATATATTTATAATCATACAGTTGAAAAACCAAATACAATATTTATCAATAAATATTCACGAAAAAACACTTAATCTATAAATAAGTTGCAATCAATCAATCAACACATAACCTTAATAAACTGTTTATAGACCCTTATATAACATATGTGTTGA
Source organism: Rhyacophila brunnea (assembly GCF_057557595.1). Taxonomy (NCBI): domain Eukaryota; kingdom Metazoa; phylum Arthropoda; class Insecta; order Trichoptera; family Rhyacophilidae; genus Rhyacophila; species Rhyacophila brunnea. The sequence continues at coordinate 396,926 of NW_028232789.1, forward strand.
TCTATTCGAATTTAATGGCGGAGTATAGGTTCACAAGCTACGCAAAGATAGGAAAAGCGTTCAAATTATTAGATTATCATTGATAATTCTAAATTAAATTCGGATTTAAAAACTTAAAAAGGGGATTTTATACATAAATTTGAAATAATGAACACAATAAGTTTATTTTTATGCACTTTGTTTGAGCTTTAATTTTAAAGCTGCCATTAAAACTTATATGCGAATACGGTATTACAAGAATATTATACGACCGGTGTAATTTTAAATGAAAAGAAAATATGGATCAGAGAATTTATCCCCGTCGGAAATATATATTTTTATTATTTAAAAAAAAAGATTGAAACAGAAAATATGAGACTGGCAGATAATTTTTATCGTATTTATAATTAACCAAAAATTATAAATGTTTAGACAAGATGTGAATTAAACAAAAAAAATCCAGAATATAATAAACATAAAAAAATAACTATTAGTTATGGATGACATTTTTGAGTTTGTAGTTTCTCGGTTTTAAAAAAATAATTATCAGAAAGGTGCTTTTTATAAGTTTAGATGACTTATAAAATTTATTTTGCATCTTCTATACGGATGGTAGGTACACCAATCGCGAAATACCGTTATGTTTATATATTATTAGAAGAACTTAAAAATAAATAATCATAAGATTTCTAGCACATGTAGAATAATTTCAGAACGTTGATAAAAAAATGGTAAGCATCCGCAAGATTTTTAAGATTGATGAAACAGGCCTTAGTCATCTATTGTATTATATAGAGGTAGCGCTCCATCAAAATAAACATACGCTTTAGGTATCGTTGAGTATGCTATCTCATAACTGGAGGCACTGCATTAGTCACCTATAATAAGAAAGAAACGACACTAATTCCAATAATATTAGACAAGTTAATACCAAAAAGTTTTGATTTTTGGAGAGTACAACTCACGCTGCAAACTTAACGAACTAGGATTTATTAATCATACAGTATGCCACACGAGAGTGTTTGTAAATTTTGAGACGGGAGTAAACACCCAGGCTGTTGAATCGTTCAATAATGAAGTCAAATAAGAAACAAGAGAGGGAGTATTCAATTCGAAAAGACCTTAATTTTTATAAATATTTTATATGAAAGTTAATCATAAGGTACTAAGATTTACTAAAATATGAAAAATGTTCAGAATTTAAGATTATTGATTTCTAATTTTTTATAATTTTTCTTAATACGTTTTTGATTTGATTTTTAATTTTACTTCTAAATTTTAATTAAATCTTAACTTAATCACGTTGTAGATTTATCAGTGTTTATGATTAAAATTCCATGTATATAATTTTTTATTTATGAGTTAAGTTTTTTTATCAATTTTTTCTATTTAGACGTGGTCAGCCCATTTGGAATATTGAACAACTCCTTGATACATCTTTTGACACCCTCCACTGATCCATCTTATCAACTGATCTTCTTCTCTCAAATGAGATGAGTTCAAGTGCCTTACTAAGCGTGAAATCTTGCATGTATGCTTCTACTTCGTCTGATAATTCCATTCTACTCTATAAATTAGAGTTTAAAATTTAATAAAATTTTGTAAAAACAGTGATAATGTTTTATTAAATATGCCCTTGTTTGTTTGTCCCTCAGTTGTAATAAATAGATAGAGGATTAAGTAAATTATATGAAAATATAATGTTGTAATTCAATAATTTTCGTATTACGGCCATATCCATATAAAATTACCGGAACCCGTCAGATCTCCGAAGTCAAGAATATGAGAGCTGTGTGATTACTTAAGCGAGCGATCATTCGGGAAAGCACGGTGCTGTACTTTTTATTGGTCAAACCTTTGTACAAGTCATTTTAATTTTTTAAAATATATAGTACGATTTATTATAGAATTCAATACATTTCTTTCACCTCAATGGTAATCCTTTTTTTGTTTTTCATCTTTTAAAACTTACCATGGCGTAGCATAGAAGTTACATTGGTACATAAGAAAATAAAAATATCTGCCATAAATAACTACATAGATGTCAATCTATTTGATATTTAGTTTTTTTATTTTAAAACGCATCACTCTTGATCATGAAACATATATGGCAATAGAAGCTAGAAATTATAATATTATTTTTGTCATTTTTATATATAAGTAGCTATGTCTTTTAGTGCCAAACCAAGTCTATTAAATCCATGAAAGAATTTAAATGAATTTCACATTACAGTCTTTTTATAAAGGCATATTTTAGATAACACACAATTCGGCAAGAAAATAGAATTATGTTCATAAAGCCCTCAAAATACATTTTTTAAAAAAAATAATTATCTTACTTCTCATTCATCGCATCAGACAAAAAACAAATTTATATAAATCAATTTATGAACATTTAAATATCTTTTTGCATGTTTTTTTCCTATTATACAAAAAGATTGAAATATAGTTTTTATTCATGAAATGGTAGCACCATTGCTTCTATACTAATAACCCAAAGCTGTTCATCATTTTTTTATATATAAATATAAATGAAACCAAGTATAAATTCATAAATATTTTAAAGTTTTTATCCCACAGGCTATTCCGTTAAAAAAACTTAGAACATTGACCTCTAATAAATAAATGCATTGCGATAAATATACACTTTGAATATTTTTTGAATCTTATGATCGATAAAGGTTTTGTGTATTTATTTTAATCCGTCTTTTATAAGCTCTTTTGCGTGTTTTTTAATGTTGCATTTCTCAAAAAAATTACTGTTTTAATGTGATATTCTAATTTCTTTACGTTCTATATAGAAATAAATTAGAGGCTTGCACCGCCCAATGTTTTTTTTATCAAGGATGTCTTGTCATAGAGTGGCGATACTTGAGTAGTGTGAATCTTCGATCTTTATTCTTCAATTTTTAGAATTCAAGATTCGAATTCATCGTCCACATGAGATTTTATAAGTTAGAAAACTAGTAATTAATCTCGCCAAGCTGTGGATACACCAAGCCGAATTGGAAATTCCAAAGACATTAAAAGATAACTTTCATATTTAAAAAGACAATTGATGGGCGCAGAGACAAATTAATTCTATTTCCGAATGATAGCGCAAGTAATAAAATCCACCATAGACATGATGGAGATGTTTACTCCCAGCGGTGAATCGATTGGTGGCGCAAAATCGCAAATCATTATCCGACTTTTCACATGGATTCCTTCTCTATTCATAAATTTTTTATACTAATCTCGCAACTTTCATTTTCTATAAAAAAACAAAAGGTTAACAGGGCTATTTACGAGACAAAAAAACAAGGTATATAGGAGTTGGATTCGGTAGAAACCTCTAGCGGATATCTTTTTTCAAATGTGGCTGGTTTACAATACTCCAATTAGATATTTAGAAATAGAACAATAAAAACACCTGAAAATGTTCATAATGATGTAGTAACGCTAATGAGTAAAAAGGTTTATAATAAAAATAGTATTTGATAGATCATTCCAGTGATAATTAAGCAAATAATTGTTCGATAAAATCGTTTTCGGGTGTGATGTAAAGGTGATATAGATAATGAAAAGGGTGTTTTGAAATTTTATAAAGGAAAAATTATATTTAAAGTTTTATATTATTGGGATAAATTATAAAATAATGCAGGTAAATAGCGATATGAAAAAAATTACAAATAAAAAATTGAAAATATTTTTTATTATGCATAAAAAAATAGTTTTAAAATATGAACAATTGAGATTTAGACAAAGAGATAATGCTTTTATTGTCAAAAATATGCTGACTCAATAGAATGTACTGTTTTTATTTATATTTAACAAAATTGTAGAGCAAGAAATAATTCATCTTGATGATGATATTTGAATCGGATTAAGTTTTTTTTCCAAAGTAATTATTTATAAAATTTAATTCAAATATGTAGATATAATACATCACCGTGTGTTACAGTAATAAGAGGAGATTAAGAGATCTTTTGATAATCGATGAAAAGGAGGCGGTAAATAACTTAGAAAAAAAAACATATAAAGAGATAATTTAACCTCAACTACAAATTCTAAATGATAATTAAAAACTATGGTGTTAGATTTTAAATAATCATGAATATAATTGTGCACAATGATATATTTTTAAAGTCCCATGTAAAAGGTGCAATATAAAATAATTATTTACAGTTACAAAACCATCAAAAATTTAGAATATAAGTTATCTGAAAGTTGAATACCTTTTAGCTACAGAACAGAAAGTACTAATATTAGAAACAGGACAACGTTTTAAAGGAAAATTTTATGAGTTCAATGCTGTATTAATGTAGACTATGACCTGTTATGAAAGTTGGATGGTGATCAATGTATGAATGTGCTAATTATTGATATGGTGTGCTAGTGTTGCAAAAATTAGACCAATATTTCATAAAATTCAATGGATTTTTACATTTAGGTTGAATAAGATATGATCTAAAAAAATGCAAATTCGAACATACTACTAAGAATATTAAAATTTTTAATGCAAGAACAAATGCCAAAGGTAATTTAATTATTGATAAAAATGAAATGGCGTAAATTTAAAAACATGGTAAGATTATAGACTCATGATTCTATGAAGTAAAAAAATAGTAAACGAAATTTTTAAAAGAGTTAGGGGAACAAATATTTTATGCCAATAGTTGTTGGTAAAAATAGATGACGATTATATAAAGGCATAACAATAGAAAATAAATAGCTCGATGTAAAATAAATAAAACAAAATTATAAACTAACAATATTGATTATAGGAAAGAACAAATTGCATGGAAAGATATTTCAAACATAGTTTTTATAGTGGTGATATTGCATTTGTATTATTTTTAAGTAGTTAGGTTGAAGCTCGTTATGTTTCGCTTACATAAATTGATTTGATTTTTATAATATTAAACATTGTAGTAAGCTTCTAAAAAAATAAAAAAATTATAAATAATTTAATAAATTGATGTGTGTGTCGCTTTTTTTATTTCTTATCACCATAAAACACACGAGATAGGGAGTAATATTAATTTTCGTTCTATTATACTCAGATATTAGCTGCACTTCATGGGCCCAGTCAATCATGTTAGATGATTACCCATATTCATATTAAAACCGCATTTTGAGTCATCACTTGTACATTTTTAATCATAATTTTAATCAATATATATACATATATTTTTAATAATCCGTATAATCGATTACTTGTCAATATTAGAAATAAAGATATTATTTAGTGTGTTTTTATTCTTATCCTTAACTTTTAATGCAACAATGACTTTTTCATGAAACTTCTTTCCATGGATCTTAAAACCAAAAAAAATCTTGACCTCGTGGTCACGATTGTATTATCCTTCAAACATCTGATTTTCAGCTACAATTATTATTTCTTTCCAAATGATTCATTTAAAACTATTATAAAAATAAAATTCATAGTTCCAACAAAATTTCAGCAATTTTCTTATTTTTTCGTGTTTATTTCAGTTAAATATGTTATAATCTTTCGTTTGAAACCTTCAAACACAGCTCGTACATTTGAAAAATTCCAAAGGCGTAAAAATCGTATTATATAAAGGTGTGTTTCTCAAAGTGTTTTCAAATTTCTACATAAAAACCAAGTCAATTGCTTAGTTTATAACATATCCTTGTTAATTTTACATCTTTCTGATCACCAAACCCCTCTATATTTTATTATTATTAGCTGATCAAAAAAAAATTGTTGATCTTTCTCTTATTGTATTTGCTTATACTGGTGTTTTAAAAGGAAGAAATTATAAAAATATCAACAAACCAAAAATGGGATAAACATCAAATCTACAGAAATAATTTAAAATAGAAAGTAATATTGCTTACAAATTAGCGAAAAAACGTAATTTTTATGTGAAAAGTGCATTTATGAATACATTATTGCTCGCTATTTTTAAATTTATAGCACCAGAGATTGTTTAATAGAAGATTATCTAATAATTAAAGCAGGTTAAGGGACAAATAAATGAAAAAATAGGAAACAAATGAATATAATGAAATTAACATGATAAGCCTATATTAAAAAAGAATACTATCCTGTTTATAATTTTTAAATATGAAAATTATTCTCTTTTTAATGGTAAAGTATAGTGTATATATTTTTTTATAATGGTTGAACATAAAATCGGACGTTTTGCAGCAATATATAAATATTTTTATCGATATCTTCAAAATATAGCACAGGAAAACTCATAAAGGCTGCGAAATGCGTCAGACAATGAATCTCATAGAAAACCATTTATTTATAACTGATAAACATATAAAGAGCATTATATGTTTATCAGTTATATTATTATTAAATGCCGAGGCCATAAAAAATATGAATCGCTCATAATTTTTTTATATACGGCTAAAATTTCTTTTTTTTATGAATCAAATATACTGAGATGTATAAAACCCATAAGGAATATTGCCAAACTCTTTAGCAAATCTTTTGACACCTTTCTCTGATCTAACTTCGTCAACTGCTCTTATTATGTCAAATGATATTAGTTCAAGTGTCTTGCGAAGTGTGAGGGCTTGCATGTATGCTTTTATTCATCTGAGATTTTCAACTCCTTGACATATTTTTTGTGAAATTTTGTAATGTTCTCATCTCAAGTCATTAACTATGGTGTTTTTTTACATTTGTATACTAAACCAAGTTCACTCGCCAAGATGGCTTCTATTTTTCTCATTTCCAACTTCAGATATGTTTATAAATCTAGTTATAACTATTTCGATCAGCGTAATAATATTTTCTTTTTTTTCGTATAAGAAAATACCTGGTCTATTTTGTTTGATTAGTTTAAAATCCTAAGGGTATAAAAAATTAGAATGATTTATTTATTAATGAAGGTAATTGATTTTTTTTCTACACTTTATCTTATTTTTCTTCGTTAAGAATGACATCTTCAGCCTTTTCACTAAAAATTATAATAAATTGGATTTTACGGAGGTCATGTACAAAACTCAAACATAATTGAAAAACGAAGAAATATTGCAAAAAAACACAAAAAAGGGTTTTATGAGAAATAGTGGCCAGATCCAAAAAATAAATGATAGATAATTTTTTTAAATCAATAATTTAGATCCTTGTGTCTAGCAGTATATATTTTAAGGCACAGCTGTAATTTATCTCTGTTAAAGAGTAATGGCTGACCATAAACAAGTATATTTGTATCATACAACGAAGAAAACAGAGTAGAAATTTATAGGAACTATTGAAAAGAATTATTTATTATTAATAGAAATTATGACAAAGCAATTAAAAGATGTTATTAAGATTTAAAACCACGAATGACAGTAAATTGGTCTAAAAAAAATGATATGAAAATAAAATTATAGATTTTAAAAAAAATTTATCCGTGAAATATTAAGATTCCAAAATAAATATAACAAAAACAATGAAAACGTATTTTATTATATGACTAAAGTGATTAGTAAAACTAGGAATAATTTTTATTTAACCTAGTACAAGTGAAGTACATGTTAATCTAAAAGAAAATTAGATTGGTTGCGTGTGGGGGGAAATTATCACAAAACATGTAAATAAATAAGTCTAAAATAAAAAACGGATATTTATAATTAATCATTGAAACATTAATTAAGATGTAGTATAGCAGATAAAAACTTATTTTGACCCGAAATATGTATTGTAATCTATAATATACATATTTAACATCATTCGACCAACAGAAATCTTATTCTTTTTTTTATATATAAAACCCATTTTCTTAAAACACGACCAGAAAATTATTAGTATGATTCAAAGAAAGTTTCATAAGATAATTTAATGAGACATTTAAAAAGTCAAAATACAATGGCTTTTGCTAAAGAGACATTTTATACTTTTAATTTGTAAAATATTGCTTCTAAAGGTCTTAATTATTTTTGTATTGTGATAAGTACTAAAAGCAAAAGTAATCTGACAGATATCTTCATTTCTTACATGTCTAACCCGCTTAATTCTTTTCGGTTTTCACATAAACATCCCAAACCATAAATTTAATTTCAAAAATAAGGCATAGTCAAATTTCTAGTTTAAAAAAAACATTATTGAATTGCAAATATTTATTTTTTCTATTTGTGTGGTATTTAGAATTTATAAATTCAAAAATTTCTAATGCTTTAAGTTTTATTTCTAACGGTAAACGTACTTAAGAAGTTCATCGCGTAAATATTTTTGCATAAAACTTGAATGTGGTATTTATATGAGTGAATTCTTAACAATTTATATATATTTATTCTTTTTCTGTTATAAGATTGAAAAAGATGCATCTCGAATAATATCTGAAAAAGCTGGTAATATAAGAAGACAAAGTCGTAGTAAATTTGTTTTCTTATATTTTATGATGCCTCAGTTTGTGTCGAATATATTTCTAAGTAAAATAATTTGATATCTTGATCATATTCATTACATTAATTCTTCCATTATATTTAAGATTTGTGTAAGTCAACGCCGTAAACGGGCCACTAGATGAATCATATAATAGAATGAACCACTTTATATGTATTAGAGATCTAGGCTTGTCTCAAAGATCAAGAAAACATAAATATGATACAAAAAGAAACTATATTTTTCTTATACTGTAAAGGACTAGAATCGAGAGAATCAAATTTATAACAAATGGTAGCTTATCAAATTTATTTATGGTTTAAGTTTCTTTTTAGCAATTTTATCTATTTAGTCGCGGTCAGCCCATTGGAAATATTGCATAACTGCTTAATGCATCTTTTAACTCCTTTCCCTCATCTATCTATATCAACTGATCTTCTTCTCTCCAATGAGATGAGTTCAAGTTTCTTAGAAGTGGGAGAGCTTGCATGTATGTTTCCACTTTGTCTGGGATTTTTACCGCCTTAACATATTTATTATGTAATTTTGTAACCACTCCATCCCAAGTCATTACATAACAAATAATAGCGTATATAGTACAATTATAATAAAAAATATCGATAATTATATCTCTTGCAATCCTAGTTTATGGTAAATCCGAAATAAAGAAAAAAAACTTACGAATCAGCTTGTGATGAAAATATTATAAGAACTTCCAATCCAGACAAAAAAATTATATCGGATAAAGATTTTTAAATAGCATCGGCACGGCTTTAACCCTCATAATAACATTCTAGGTGTTTTATCCCGAGAACTGAATGACTATTAAATAAATGATCATATAAGGTAAATTTTAGAAAATAGTCTGTTCATTTACATCCAGAAAAGCAAAAGAATATATATTAAAGGATAATAGACAGAAGAGAACTATTCATTTTTGGAATGAGAAAGAGCTTATAAAGATAGCTAACAAATTTTAACAGAAAAAGTCCGATCACAAAGATGAGCTGCATATATAAAAAAAGAGTGAACATGAGAGAATTTTTATTAATAGATTATAATAGCCTGAATCTGTATAACTTAATCAATATATGCATCAAATATATTAAGAAGAAACAAAGTAAAATTTATTGTAATGATAAAAGATAAGAAATAGCATAGAAAACATTCCAGCATTCACAGAAACACAATAATTAGCAAAACCGGATCATCAGAATGGCGAAAATCGTAAACTTTCTATGAAATAAAGTAAGATCACGCTTCAACAGGATATACATCTATTTTAGGGGGATTTAAAGTGCCAATACTCTGAAGTGGCATTAAATAGCAGTCCTTTAGAATATTATATAAATAATATTTTTATATATATTGATATAAAAAGAAATAATTAAGCGATAGGATACATATAATTCCTACTCACAAGGAAATATAACTTAAAAGTATCAAGAAAATCAGACGACACGAAGTATCAAAAATAATAGAACACAAACACGCTGATATAAGGTAGAAACTAGAATTTCATCATATATAAAATTATGGCTTGTACGACTAGATTTTTTATGATAAAAATGAAAATTTATCCCCATTAATGAATATAAGAAAGACTGGTATTAATAAGCTCACTTATATTAAAAACGAGAAACTTTGAAATAATATTATAAGTAAATGAAATCAACCGATTTAAAAATGCAAAATACGGATATTAAATCAGTAACAACATGGGAAAATGTCCTAACAGGTTATAATATGACGTGTATTATGGGATCTGAATACCAAGATAGACAGAATAATGCGCACAAATTTTGATAAAAAGGATTATAGCTGAAGTAAAAAGTCTTAAAAAGGAATATGTATTGAGAAAGATTGTAATGATGATTTGTTAAAGAAGTCATAATGCAACTGTTGTAATAAAAATATAAAATTCTGCCTGAAATAATTAAAGTTAATATATTAGGAAGGAACAATTAAATTTTTTTACCGATTATTTTAATTTAAGACAATCGGGCGCAAATAATTATAAATGAGCTATCCCAAAAAGGTGTTCTGTATTCTGATGAACTTAATGAAACTACAGAAAAAATAAACGCAACTTTAAGAAAATATAAATCAAGGAGTATGATAGTTTTTGAACAGATTGATAGAATGGAATATATTTTAACGGAAGAAGGTAAAAACGCTAGCATAAATGGATCCCCTGTGTTTAATATGTAATTTTATTCCGAAAAAAGGATTGAAAATCGAAAATATTAAGCACCATAAAATTGGTTTGGGTCATGCCTTGTAAAATGGATGGTTGCATCGTGACAAAGATATGGTTTTAAGAAAAATAGAAGACGTAACAGATGATATCAAATTAAAACTATCCAATATTAATAATAAAGAAATCAACACAACAGATTTAAAATCTTTACAGAAAAGAAAGCTTATTGGGGCAATAAAAATAATATCGTATGTTGTGAGAAAAGGTGAAAGCTATCAAACTAAAATGATTGAATACACCACAGATCTAAATTCCGATATTATTTTAAATGGTTCACATAAAATATCGAATTTAAGCCATATAATTTTGAAACTCGAGGAAAGCTTCCAGAAAAGAGAAATTTACATCCAATGATGAAAGTTAAAGAAGAGATAAAAAAAATTTTTATACAACTTGGTTTTTCGGAAATGAGAACATATAAATATGTCGAATCTTCTTTCTGGAATTTTGACGCTTTATTTCAGCCTCAAGACCATCTTTCGAGAGATGCACATGACACATTTTTTGTCGATAATAATGCAGAAATTGATGCTGATGATGAATATATACAGTCTATAAAAAATGTGCATGAAAATGGTGGGTTTAGTTCTTCTGGATATTGTAATACCTGGAACCTGGTGAAGTAAAGGAAGGAATCTTATGAACACACACTACGTGTATAATCACACATTATAGGTGAAATTCTACTTAAATTCCGAAATTTAAACGGCCGAAAATGAGTTGAAAATTGGATCACTTCAGTAAAATTTTAAATTGTTTGTATTTTTTACGACCTTTCTTGCCGTCTCATTTTAAATGTTCTGTTTTGGATTTTCTTAACCCCTAAATTAATGAAATTTCATAACTAGGTTATGTATTTATAAAAGAAGAAAGTAAAATAAAAAATTCTAAACAAAAAACGAAATTTCATTGCAAAAATTATTTAGAATGGCTAAGATTAATGTAGTTCAGATCTCATATAGGTGCTATAATAATAAATGTAGATTTAGAATGGGCTTAACAAAAGATAAAAAAATTTCAACACTAAAAATAAAATTAGAAAACTATTACCAATTTTTATTTCTTTCAATTGAAGACACAGATAATATGGATAATTAAAGCTGCTACTGTTTTGAAAATTATGACAGCAAAGGGTGCAGAATTATTAAAAGAATATTTACCCAAAAATAGCACTAGAAAATAATAAAATAAGGGGAAAGGTTTAATTGAAAAATTTGATGTGGGGAAACTTGGTAAGAGAAAATACAATAGGCGTCACTGTGTTTATTGTATATTGTGGGAATAAAAATAACAGCACAAAAAACCATTTTTCTTGTAAAGTAACTATGAGCAATCTTAGTACCATGAAAAAATTAAAAAAAACCAAAAGGGATCCATAATCTATTAGAGTTAAAGCCTATTAAAGGGCCTGTAGTGATCTTAAACTCGAAAAATGATTTGTAAATTGTAGAAAGGCTTTAAAGATCCCAAACAGAGTTCATAAAACACAATGGAAGGATAAAAAAGGTTTTAAATTAGAAACACCAATAAGAAAACGACATAAAAGGATATATATCTATTGTTAGTTGGAAAGAAAAAAGGTTTTATTTAATTCTAGAGTTTTTTCATCTGGTTTTTATGTGGTTATTTTAAATGATAAAAAAAATATTTACAAAAATTTTCTTTTTGTGCAAAGCTCTGTGTGACGAGGTCCGGAAATAATTTTATTAAATACATGAATAATAAATATTTAATAGCATATTATGGTCTTTCAAGCTTTCTTTTTGGTAACTATAGTGCACCATATCCAAATAATCACTACTTAGGATTATTACTTATAATAAAATATTAAATAAGAGTTAAATTATATATTATATATAGGATATCTGTTTCGTGAACTGTATTAATCTCTTAAAATCAACTATATTGTATTATTTATATAATTTTTTTGTAGTTATTTTATAACATTACATCTTTATTGTTTTTAAAGAAATGAAGATGATGAATTTTAAGTGTTAGAATATATGCTTGCACCTGTGTTAGAAATTATTGCCTATCCTGGCTCTACGCATGTTATCTTAACAATTTAGCAAAAAGATATCATCCAAAAGAACTGTATTTGTTGCAGTTATAGTTAAACTAAAATCTAAGATCACTTTACAGCTTAGTTTTTCTATATAAATCTATAATAATAGAATTCCAAACTTTATAATAAACCGTAAAATCTATTTTTGGAACATTTGTTGTATATATAATATTGATCAAAGCAAAAAAAGTAATCCAGTATATAAATAAAGTTTGTATTTTTGATTTTATATACACTTTTAGTATATTAACTAAAATATATCTATAAAAAATTCATCTTAATATCATCTAAGTTTTTATAAAAAAAAAATTTATTGCGATTCATATCATTATTTCTTGATACAACTAAAACTAGATTTCATTTATCGCTTCATAAAATATAAAAATCAAGTTTTCGACCGATTTATCTATAAACACAATTATATTTTAAAAGTATATATGCACCTTTCTGTAACTTTTTTCGCATTTTGAATGTTTAGAAAAACAAAACTATATATTTGAGCTTATAATCTTCTATAAGTTTTAAGTGCCTAAAAATCAGTTATTTTGTTGTTGTCATAATGATTTATTGGAAGAAAAATTTCCAATATAGATATCTTATATAGAAAACTCGGAATGTAATTTCATTCTTTGATTTAAAAATATTTGGATTTAATGCGTATAAGCTTATTTTGCATTTTATTTAAAGATTTTAGGTATATTTATATGATTGTAATTGTTAGTTTAAAATCATTGTTTTATTGAATATGAAATATTTTGATTTTTCAAATCACATTTTATAGCTTCGTTACACATTATCATGATGATCATAGATGAAAAATCACAGCATTTTGTATAGCAGATATACTTTAAAAAATATTGTAAATGGAAAATATACATTGTATATTTATGATTTAAAATAAAAAATTAAGCATTTAATAGAAATATACAGAAAGCAATTGATTTCGTTCTGCATTGAGAAGTATTTTTTTGGCAATTATTCGTTGTAATATTTTTCAGATTCAGTTGCCATTTCTGTCATACTGAATTTAGAATGACAAAAATATATTTTTATCTTATAAGTTTTATAATATGAATTCCTGGTTTTCATCGTCAAATAGCCCTATGTGTATCTTTTAATTTACCTTTTCTACTATTATCTTGTATAATTAAAAATAATTATCTGAAATTAACTTTGTATAAAAACGAGTTTCTATGGATCACCAATCTTATTTAGTTTTTTTTTAAAATCTGTTCAAAAAACTCTTCAAAGTCAATATAAACCTGTGATAACAAAAAAAAATTTATTGCGTCAAAAGCCAGTAATCTATATAGCATATTTGATTGGAATTTAAATAATATTCTCCAATCATCACAGAGATAATTAATATTTAAATGATAGGTTGTATTTTTATGGTTTCAGAAGTTTCTTTTGAATAAATATTTAAAATTAAAGAAAACCATATATCCCTTCTTATAACGTATATTTTCATGTATGTGCACAAATAAATAAATAAAATTAAATTAGAGTGATTTTAATTTTAAACGGTAATTTATCAGCACTAAAAACCTCATATTAGAATTTTAATTATTTAATTTTTTGTGATGATTCTATTTGGTGTTCTTTGCTTGAAAAAAATTTGACTCGGAATTTTAGATTTTATCTTTCTGTTGCTTTTTTATACTTTCTATATGTGTTTATATTCAGTTAATATGTGATAAATAAAAAAAATTCACATTTAATGTGTATAAGTAGTTTAAAGCTAAATAAAAGGTAAATTAATAGATAAGCACATTTTTCGCACCATAAACACAAATTTTGATTTTCTAGATGCACACATCTCTATAGTTTAAAACGTTTGGTCATTAGAAAAATTGCTTTTATAGTAGGTAAAACAACATATTTGCACTTATAGTATATATGATGCAAAACATATAATAAAAGCCAACATAAATATTTTTAATCGAAAAATATCGTAAAAATTTAACAGCCGTGTCTGAAGGTTGTGAAAGCCCAAAATTGCTATCTTAGGCTAAAAAAAACTACATGTTTTGACTTAATGAATGGGAATATATTATTTTTACGCAAAAATAAAATCTAGAAATTCTAAAAATATGGCCCACAAAAAAAATATGATATATCTAGAATGATCTAACTTTTCAAAAAAAAAATACATTCTTTTTTTTCGTTTTAAAGCTTTATACTTCTTTAATTGTAGTTAAGCTTATTTTTTGTGATAAGTATAAAAAACAATGAACTTAAAGAAAACTTAGCTTTACAGTTTCAGTATATGCTTTATACTTGTAATAAATTATATGATCCTGTATTAAAAGAAATCGTGCAAACAAAAAAAGCCAAAGGTGGATATTTACGTTTGTTTTATTGGGATTTTTATACTTTTCATGCACCCTTAATGCAAGAATTATCATTTCTGTTTTATCTAAAAGACTGTAAAAAAAAAATTTAATGATCTGAAATTGATTTTTATTATTTTTTATTATTATTTTTCTGTTCAATTTAAGTTCATATTATTATGATTATAACGGTTGATTATATTTTTATGTTCACTTATTTGTATTTTGATTTCTTGGTTTTCTATTTAAATCAGGATACAGTTAGTGTATAAAAAATGGGTTATTACAGCGTTAGGAGAATTTATATAAAAATATTAGCAAAATTCAAGGGTTTTTATAAAAAATGTACAGTTTTAGTCAAAATACAAAAAACTTTATATAAACACCGCATATAATTTTATTTCCTTATTTTAAAAAGATTTTAATGTTTGGATGATTGTATTACAATGTTAAAAAATTATATATATTAAAGTTAAGATTTCTACAACAATAGCGTTTTTTACTATTTTTTATTATCTATATTTGATTTAAACTGAAAATAACAAGGTTTTTGTCACATAAATCATCTTACTTTAACTCTTCGAATTTATGTTATTGTCTTGTACATCGTATAATATAAAGTTTTATGGATGTCTTAGTATATATAAATTTTTATATTCGTTTATTTCTATGTTTCAATAACGCAGTAGGATTAAACTAGGATTTTAACCGATCGTAACTATTTTTATGTGGGCATGGAAACAAAATAAGGATGTAAAAACCCTTTTAAATACATTTTTTTTTCACAATAAACAGTTTATTTTTAGTTTTCTATATTTGAATTCAAGTTTATTTACTTTAACGTATGCAACTTGTGATAGTTCTATAGATCAGATTTTCTAAGGCTTTAAGTCAGCATTATCATCTTTTGAACCTTGATTAATGCATCACTTCTTTATATTCTTATTTATTTAATTTTTATCATTAATGCATTTGTATGTTGGTATGTTCTGTTTCAATAAACATTCTTCACTGTATAACATAGGATTTATTGTATTTTTTATAACGGCATCCCATTTATTTTCATGGAGATTTTCATGTTCTTCGATAATAAATTATTGGATGTTTATTTATACTTATATCGACGTTTTTTCGGATTTTTATTTATATCAAAATCTCGTCAAATATACTCGTTATTTCTAATTATACACTGTTTTCAGTTTTTCTTTTTATCAGACACAAAAATATCTGATAGTTCATGCTTTAATTTAATGTTGGTTTTTATTCAAGTGTCTACTTTTTTTTCTGGACGTTTGTTTTCTGTAATCTCTTATATGATATTTCCTGTAATTTCTATAATCTTTTTAGTTAATTTTTCTTGATAGCATAAGTTTATGCATCTTAGCACCAAGATATGCCACTGTGCCAAGTCATAGTCAAGTATTCTTTTATATTTACTTTTATTTGATTACTGTTTAGAAAAAACAATACCACAGTGCTTTCATTTATATTTTATACTGAATAACATATTTCTTTTTTTGTTTGGAACTATTTTTTCTTCTGCTAAGATTTCTATATTTCCTATTTTCACCCATCATGCGATCTAAATTTTTTAACCATATATTTCTGTCAACGCGAAATGCATTTTGATGTAATTAGACTATTATTTTTAGACTGTATTTTTTATTTTTGTTTCTGTTCATTTAATTCGCTATATGGCTTGTATGAACATCACTTAGTCATATGATAGCCTAATATAAACGAATATTTTCTTTCTAACCAATATTTTTTTCAGTAAAGGATTCAATACTACATAATCCTATTCTGCTATTCCTTTTGATTTTATTGCCTTTCTTTTTTTGATGATCAAGAATATATAGATTCCTCTACTATAATTTCCTCAATAGATCATTTATGAGCTAGAATTTTTTTTATAGTTTATGGATACCTATATTCTAGTTTAATGGTGAAACTATCTGATCGGATCATCACAGCCAAAAAAAACCATTTTTGTGCTTCACAAAAACGCGTACAAGCCAACTTATAGGCTATCCAAAGATTGAATATATATTTCTTCTAATAAATTTATCTTGTAAAAAACGATAAGATGACAGGATATATAAGCATTCGATAAGAAAGGTACCATTTTGATTTCAATATGTCTATACTCTTACGTAATAATTTAAAAAATAAATATTATTATATTTGCTTTTATGCGATCACAACAGCCTCAAAAAATTAATTCTCAATTGGCATCAAATATAATATAAACGTTGCAATTATGTGTTTTTGATAATCGATCGAGAGGCATAGGCTTTTAGAAAACACTTAATTATTTTAGAACTTTTTTTATTTAAATCATTCTTATTATCGCGAAACTTGGCATCTTATAGTTATTTCCATTGATCTTATTCAATCATAATATCTTGGTTTTATAGCTAGAATGTGTTTGTTGCACACAATCATATAATTTTGAATATATGCAATTATATATTGACCATTAGGTCAGACTCTAGAAATTTCGTTGTATTTCTGGTAATTTAGATTGTTTATTTTGTTTTTATGAATAATAAAATATGTGTAAATTGCGAAAAAGATGTATAATATATCATAAATTTAAAATTTTATATCCTTTCAAAGATATTTTTAAATTAAAGAATTCTCGATATTCATGTATAATTCCTGTAATTATTAAATTTTTATATATCTTATTTAAGTTTTTAATTTTTGCAATTAGAACTTAAACTTTACTTGCGGTTTTCAAAAACATATATACTTTCATGGTTGTATATTTGAGTAAAATAATATCTAAATTTACCTAAACATTATATGTAATCTATATCAGAGTTAAAATTAAAACGAAAATCGATTTAGATAAATGTTTACTTTGTGTATAATGCATGAAAGTCAAGTGGAATCTAAATAAAATAAAAACATGCCAAATTATTTCCAGAAACCACTAATTATATTTTACTCGCAAAAATAAAATCAATATTATTTTAATTTTGTACATTTCTAAAATTAAACCTTATGAAAATCTTAAAATTTGCACAATCAGTAGTGTTGCAGAAAAAAGTAAAACATTTTATGATTTAAGATATCTTAAATTAACAAAAAAATACAAAAAGCATTATAATCTTAAACATAAGATTGTTACAACACTTTCCAAATATAAATATTAAATCTAATACAAATTTTAAAACAATAATTGTATTTTTATAACGAGTTCAGTAAAAAATAAATTAAACAAAAATCACTTATAATATATCATTACAATTTTTTTAGGTCCAAATGTGTAATAAGATAAAAGTTTATAATGTATTTGTTCTTTGTTGTATATATTATAAATATTTTTTGAAAAATAGGCTGCTCGTCGATAATTTATAAAAATTATAACTATACGAGTTACTACAACATTTAAAATCCATTTAATCATAAGTTTTCGGTATTGTATTTATATATGACCCACATTGTATATCAACTATTAAACTTATTTTCTGTAAAAATACGTTTACATAAAGAAATTTTGTATTTCAATATAATTCAATGTTTAGCAAACATTTGTTAAATTTGTATTATATTATCCAGCATAAAAAATAATATCATTCCAAATAAAGTGTTCATAAATTAATGATATTTTTTATTATTAGTAAATATGAATGAATGAAACACATTATATATTATCGTTGAATATGTTTTTTAACAAAGCAATATTTTAACTCGGGAAAAATCAAATTTGAATACATTTTTATTTTTTTTTAAAAAGCAAATTGTTTTAAATAATAATTTGCTGTGGTCTGTTCTTTTAATTTATACAAGGCTCGATTATATAGGTATATTTTTTAAAATAGAAATAGGAATTTTCTTTTATTCCAGTTTATTGATGATTTTAAAAAAAGAATCGATCAAAATTCCTGTTTCATTGAACGAGGAATATTTTATGGATTTTGTTTATTTAAATTAAATTTGAAAGTTGTTATAACTTTCAGTATCGTGCTTTTATATGAAAAAAACTAAATTGTACCTTCACTCTTATACACCTAGGTATCTTTAAACTGTCGTGCGTCGATGGGTATATATATTCAAACATTGGTACCACCCTTAGACTTTTATACCTTTTCGGTATACCAGAGGTTTCATGGGATCCACCAATTGGGGATCAAAGTCGGGAAGATATCCGAATGTTTGAATCAGGGATATCCTATCGAACTTTAATCACTTACTGCTAGCTGAAATAGCAGTAGCTGAACACGGATATTCTGCTTGTATAGGATTAGGGTGGCGTACATATGTGACTCATACATGCAAATTACTTTAAATTATAAAATCACGGTTCTTAAATATTTATTTCTGCGAGTAATATGATTCAATTAAAAGATTATATGGATGAGACTAAAAGAATATCTTTGTATGTTTATTTCCTTATCGGAATATATTATAAGAGCATTCTAGGATTATCTATACTAGATTTTAAAATAAGGAGGTAAAAAAACAAATTATCAAAACAATATAGCCCGAATAAGAAGATATATTTTTTTAATTGTATTTCAGAGTAATCAAAATATTTCTTAATTTTTTTAAATAATCAATAAATATAGCTCTTAAAAAACGATACAGTTCTTATAATAAAGTATAATAACCATCAATTTTTTATTGGAGATACGAAAATCTTTAATTGAATGGATAAATTTATTGTCATTGCATGTTTTATGTATATATTTCTAAACAACATAAACTTCTAGTTTGTAATTCAATATATGTATGTACATAGTTTAAAAAAATCTACTGGCTAACAGTAATCCCACATATATGTCAATATTCATACCTTATATTTTATGGGTAGCATAGCAAGCGATTTATTGTAGGCGTAGCCAGAATAGAAATATGGTAAAAAACGACTAGAAGAGACCAAAATAAACTGAGAATAAATTATAGTGATATTCCGTAAATATTTATTCGTCTAAATAAATAAGCGTTTTATTTATTCGTGGTTACAAAATATATTGAGCATTTTTCAAATATACTTGGATTCAATTTAAATTTACGAAAAAATGTGAACACTATTATCAGATTTATATTGTTTTCATTAAAAAATCAAATATATGTATTACATTGAATTAATGGAAATTCAGCTAACATAAATTTATTATATACAATAAGATATTGTTAATTGAATCGATAGTATTTAAATTGAAATTATTTATATTGAAAAATTATTAAGAGTTACATGTTTAAAGCTTTTAAATATTCAATAAATAAACAAGTTTACGAATCTCACGATAAAATTTCATAGATATATTTATAAACGAGATTATATATACCATAAAAATAAGCTTGAAATATTTTCAAAACGCCTTTAAAATTTTTGATGCAAAAATTGTAAAAAAATATGACTTAGTTTATAAAAATGTTTTTTAATGTTTATAGGTTAAAAATTAAAAAAATGATATACATATTTACAATCAAATAAAGCATTAAGATCATTTCCATCCAATTAGAAAATTCACAAAGTCGACTTGGTGCTGAGCAACTCAAATATCAGATGACTTTGTATTTAATTCAAACGATATACAGTCGAATTCTTATCATGCAAGGCGTTGTTAAATTAACAAGATGACTGTTAATGCAGCCTTCATCCAAGGCATACAAAAAACACCAATAGGTGGACCCACGGCAAAATAAAGTTACCATCTTTAAAGAATACATTTGATTATGGCATTGAAACAACTTGAATCGATTCCCGAATACAAATGCATGTAATCGAAGCAACTATTGTTATGATAGGATATTTCCTTAAGCTTTTAACCAATTGGGGCGGTTGAATCAAAACACTTGGACTTTTTAAAATCCATATTCGGCTCATATTGTGATTTTATTACAATTTTTGTAAAATTTCAAGTAAATTTATAAGTCAAAGAAAATCACATACACTAGTTTTTGATTTAATGAAATATTTTTGAATATTTTGTTTTCGAATCATCGTTTATTCATATTTTAGTGATTGTTTGTGTTTTGATTGTGATAAAAGTGATGATAAAACACCGCAAATTTATATTTTAAAAGGTCGAGGATGCTAAATACAAAATAAAATAGAAAATATTTATGTTTTTTTATTGATATTCAAAAACGCATTCTAATTTATTACTTTTTATATATTAGACATAAAAAAAACTATATTTGAAAGATAGGTATAGCTTGTTACTTATGTTTCACTGTAGAAATTTTGACATTGACCAACCGCGTCAAAATCCCTACCAATCTTAAATGTATTTTTATGTTCAAAATTTTCGACTATTATCATAGGTTAACTTTTCGTGTGCTTTATTTATTAATTTCAAAAACGAATCTTACATAAATGATATAATTCCCTTACTATGAATATAAAATTTATTTTTATTATATGAATACAGATACTTTAAAAGTTTTATGTATGATAAATAGTATTTAAATTAATATACTACAAAGCCTTCAACTAGCTTTAATTTTACTATTACTAAAATTCATTTCATAGTGCTATATATTTTTCCGGAATTTTCTTAATTATATTTGGAACCATATTTTAAAAATCGATAAATAATTTTAATTTTTCTACCCTCATGTAGTCTTTACTATTCAGAATCTTTTGTTTAGTAAATTCACATCAGCAAAATCTATGATTTTTGCCACACACGTCTAGAATGATGAACAGTGACAGATGTATTGAACAGAAACCGGGATTTATTCTCTTAATGATCGTTCGGTCGTTTGACTACATACTGCTGTGTTCTGACTAGTCTCTTTAATTAATTTTTTGCAATTGTATTTGATGATCACGCACAATACATCACATTAAGTAGTATTAGTCTTTCATAAATAATCTGTTAACCGCCAAAATTACATGATTTCACTAAATATTCATTTTACTATGCTTTGTAAATTTAATAAGTGCTGTGCTTCATTGATTCGTAAAGCACTTTAGAATATTATCTTTACCAAATCAATGATTAATATCATCTTACCATTGATTATTATAATCACCTTCATGAAGAGGCTTAAATCTCATGAAAATTTATTTCTTAGTTTATCTCCATTGATTTAATAAATCTGAATAAAGTGTTGGAAATCAAAAGATTCAACCTCATGTTTCTTTGTTGGCTTACATAAATCATAAAAAGTCTATATTTTTGAGTATTATCGTCCATTCAAAGCATAATTATTAAAACACATTCTAGATTTTGATGTCCTTTACTTAAATTTCAATTTTTTTTTAGCTCCCAAATAAATAAAATTCTATTTAAAATTTGTTTTAAATGTCATTCGATATCCAGTAAATTGTTTATTTAATTGTAATATTCTAAATGCTTTCAAGATAAAAAATCTGTATAGTTAAATCCCCATTTTGAATGGTTAAAAGGACATTTAAGTTGGATTTCTTTGAGATTGAAATTCTATACGGTAATATGCACTCCAAAATAATAAACTGTATCGCCAAAAGCAACAAGAAAATAGTTAGCTATAACCAAATGATGAAATATTTTGAAAGTAATAATTTTATAAAAGAAGGAATATTGTTTGTTTGCAATAATGATACACATCACCAAATCATATTCCAGCATTTACCATTGTTTTGTGACAATTTTAAAATACCACTTCTTTCTCTGAAAAAAGGAAGTAAACCCGAATTGGAAACTAAAATTGGAATTAAAAATATACTTCTTGTTTTTATTCCTAAAGATGATTTGCAGTATGAAAAGGTATCCATAATATCAAAGGCAAACATTTGAGTATATTATTTAAAGTTCACGTTGGCAAATAAAATTAATATTTCGTATAAATTTTTACATCCAATTCCTACTATTGCAAGACTATGTTTTTGTTTTATTACGAGTATATAACTATTTTCAACCACAGAAAATAATATATGCCCAATTTTTTTTTAAACTATTTCTTACCATATTAAACGAAAATTAGAACCTAGAGCCCAGTATTATATAATTCACGTAAAAAAATTACTTCTTATAACGCTCTTTTTAATGGTGGAAAATAAATGTTTGAAACAGCTATAATAAACAAATTCAATTTTTTTACACTTAGGCGTTATCATTAGTATATATTGCGACATAGCATGGATTTTCGTATTTACTAAATAATTTGCTTCACATGTCAGAATCGCTTTTTATATATAGATCAAAGTTAATTATAATGAACAGATAAAATTTTGTTTCCATGACTCCGATACGATTAAAGATATCCAAAAGATGCTATATACTATATAATAAATTATATATTAATTGTGATATTTAATGTCTAAAATTAATATATGGAAATAATTATAGAGCTAAAAAAAGTAAAATTTCTATTATAATTAAATAAATCTTTTTTAGCATGTTACAAAATATCATAAGTCGTATAATAAAGAATTAGGACTGCCAACTGAAGCGGAAACATACGCACAAACAATAGGAGAGGAAGGAACTGAACTAATTATTATTCAGATAAGAAGAAGCATCGAAAAAGATTGTAAATATGATGAGGTTCTATGAAAACACAAGCAAATTTGTCTATAATGGAATCCAAATTTTTGTTCGAACAACTATAGAAATTCTAAATTATAATTAACACATAAATAAAATCTAATTTAATAGCATGTATCGAAGAGGATATAGCCAAGAGTATAGATATGATCTTCCTAAGAGAAAACAATCACATTATGCTTGATAGGAAATTCTAAAATTAAAATACCGTAATTAATTAATAAATAAAACACTTTTTATGATGCAAAAAATTATAAATCTCCTAATATTTTTATAAAATTATCAAATATTTTTATTTTTAAAGCAGCGGAACCTTAATGCATTATTTATATACTGAATCGAACGATGTTTTATAAAAATAAAAATTAGAATATTTATTCGAAAAAAAGTGTAAGCACATATTATGATTAAACTTTTATATATTAATAATTTTAAATTATCTATCTAGGATGGAAAAAATACCCAGTTGCTTTTATTATTTTATAATTTTTAAAATATTTAAACGCGAAAAAAAAATTATATAGAATTCCAAAGAATTTTCTTTAGGGGTGCAGCTTTGGTAATTTTTGTTTAAAAAGGTTATGGTTGCACAATACAAATTTTTAAAAAATTTTAATTGATTTAAACAACAAAAGTTAGAGCTTACTCTTGTTATAATCTTTTATATATCTCTATACTTTTATTTCAGTCAAAAATATAAACATATCGTTTGTCAATAAATTATTGGCCAACAGCCCCCATGTATCATTACGTTATAAAAATTTATAAATACACTAAAGAGCATAAAAATGGTTTTAGTTTCTCATGTAAAAACGATTTGTAATATTTTTATCATCCCACGAAAAAATTTAAAAAGAACATAAATTTTTATTTTTTTTCTTCAAGGGTTAAAATCCAGTAAAAATATATATTATTTATTGATATAGGAAGCTCACTTTAGTTTCTCGTAAATATAGAAATGCGGCATGTACATATATTCATTATTTACATATTGTATTTATTTCTTTAAAATATTTTTTTTAAATATAACCTTCTCACATGCCCTTCGGTATACTCTAGACGTATAAAAAAGATAATTTTATATGCAAATATAAGATATGTCGCGACTTTAATTCAGATTCAATTGAATTCTCTATAAAAATAAACATTAATCAATCTAAAGAATATGTGACATAAATTCTCACGACACAAATTTTATATAATCAAAAATCATGACCAAATGATAACTTTGTCCATGAAATTAAAGAGATTTCATAATTAATTTATCAAAATTTACAATATAAGCTATCTAAAATTTTATGGGAAATCTATCAGACGCCTTGGTAGCTTATTTACAAGGATAATCGATACTGCAAACATTTTTCACAATTTTATAAAAAATCAAACTAAAAACTAGTTCATTGTCTGCATCGAGCGAATCTGTTTATAATCTTTTTGAATAGCTTGATAATTATTAAAACTATAAATAAAATATTTTAAATAATCTCTTATATGAAAAGAAATATATCTTTATATTAATATTAATAACATCTTCAATTACAAAAATAAACTTGAAATCAATTTAATTATATTATATTTTTTCATTATTTCAAACTACATAACTTTCTTCATTTTATCTATCTATGAGTAGAAACAATGCTGTAAATAAACAGCATAAGGATTATCTTCTTTTGATAATAAAAACTTATATGTGTTTTGCACATATCATCTTGCCTAAGATTCTTATTTATCAGCATAATAGAATAATTGAATTAGATAAACATATTATAGGCATTTATGCAAAAAGAATCCTATATTTCGATTTGTTCAATATAATACACTTTGAATTAATTTTTTTATTAATTAAGAATAAATTTAGACTTCATTTATGGATCCAAATCTGACTAAAATTGTATATTTTATATTATATCATGATTTGGGGCTCTAAAATTAGTATTCTATTATATTCGATCCTATTCGCCCTTCTTTTAGGATGACATTTTTATTATGTTATATATTTTATTTACTCTGAAGAACCGAGAGTTTTAATTCATGATATTAACATAAATAAAAAATACAATAATACCTTGGAATAAAAATTTATTATATTTAAAGGGTTGAGATTTTTTTTTGTATTTAGATATTTTATTATCATTTTCATTTAAAATTTTGTGAAGCACTGTGATTCTAGCGCAATATTTAATGATATCGTATTTTGCTAATCGGGATTTTTTTCTTTAATTTTTATAGCATGTCAACTTAGAATCTAGATAAAACAACGTTATTTTTATTTTAAGCTCAAAAGATTTTCATTTTTTAAAATAATTGTTAGGATGACCATTTAAGTTTTTAATACGAAGTTAATTTCCCTTTATTTCTGTGTAATGTTAAATATTGCAAGTAAAAGCTAAAAAATTTTATAGTTCAGTTTCATGTGTTATAAAATACCTTTTCTTCAAGAATTATCAACTAATATCGCTTTTTATTTTTGCTAATTTTATTTTTTAACTTTTATGATAAAATTTAACAGATGCACCTGTTATATAGATGTTAAATTTCAAGTGATCTAAAATTACGAAAAAAAAATCACGAAATATTTTTTAAAAGTATATTTCCTTGCGTTTTTTCATAATGGGCAAAAAGGGCATACATTTTGGAAATTTAGTAACATAAGAAAATATAATGCTTTTCTGTATATTATACGTAAACATGGTACAAAATAAAAAATGTATGCTCAGACTTTATTAGAAAAAATTCAAGAAATTTATTGCTTCAAAGTTGCTATGGAATTTTTTTTGATGATTCAAAATTTAAATTATTGTTGTCATTTGTTTTTTAGATATCGCAATCAAATTTTGGCTTAGAAATCTACTAAAGAAAACAGCTAGCAATGATAAAAATTAAAATATATTTATTTTGCTAAAATTTTATTAAAAGGTTATTAATATCCAAGATTAATTTATCATATTCTTGTTTAATAATAAGATAAAAAATGACTTTTAGCGATTTCTTATATAAAACTTATTGAATTAATAACAAGCAGGTTGAATCAAGATTCAATCCCAGTAAATATTTTTTTCAACATAAGGAATAAAAACAATCGAAGATACAGACTAAATACGCAAAAAAAATTAAGTGACTTAAGAAACTCTAAGTCATAATAAGGTGAATAAACGCAGAAAATGATTGTGAATTGAATAATACGGCACAAGTATTATTATAAATCAGCGATCCAGGATGTACTGTGTTTTATTCAATTAGATGTTGTAAGCCCTATTAAAATCATCTAATAAATAAAATTTGATTTTATCTTAAAACACAGGTTTGAGACTCAAGATATTTGAATAGATTTATTGATCAATTATGGTAATTTATAATTCTCAGAAGGAGGAGAGGTATTGAAGAAGACTTTGGAGAGGAGAAGATAACCGAAAGTATAAATACGCTGTGTGCACAGGGTATCAAGCTAGTTGTGCTCGTGAACAAAAACTAAAATTATAACTAAAGATTTGGCCCATTGATTAAACATACTTTTGATTAAAATTATAGCTAAAAATTTACAAGTGATGACTCAAAATGCGGTTTTAATATGAATATGGGTAATCATCTAACATGATTGACTGGGCCCATGAAGTGCAGCTAATATCTGAGTATAATAGAACGAAAATTAATATTACTCCCTATCTCGTGTGTTTTATGGTGATAAGAAATAAAAAAAGCGACACACACATCAATTTATTAAATTATTTATAATTTTCCATATTATACTTTTTTTATTTTTTTAGAAGCTTACTACAATGTTTAATATTATAAAAATCAAATCAATTTATGTAAGCGAAACATAACGAGCTTCAACCTAACTACTTAAAAATAATACAAATGCAATATCACCACTATAAAAACTATGTTTGAAGTATCTTTCCATGCAATTTGTTCTTTCCTATAACCAATATTGTCTATTTTTAATTTCGTTTTATTTATTTTACACCGAGCTAATTATTTTCTATTGTTATGCCTTTATATAATCGTCATCTATTTTTACCAACAACTATTGGCATAAAATATTTGTTCCCCTAACTCTTTTAAAAATTTCGTTTACTATTTTTTTACTTCATAGAATCATGAGTCTATAATCTTACCATGTTTTTAAATTTACGCCATTTCATTTTTATCAATAATTAAATTACCTTTGGCATTTGTTCTTGCATTAAAAATTTTAATATTCTTAGTAGTATGTTCGAATTTGCATTTTTTTAGATCATATCTTATTCAACCTAAATGTAAAAATCCATTGAATTTTATGAAATATTGGTCTAATTTTTGCAACACTAGCACACCATATCAATAATTAGCACATTCATACATTGATCACCATCCAACTTTCATAACAGGTCATAGTCTACATTAATACAGCATTGAACTCATAAAATTTTCCTTTAAAACGTTGTCCTGTTTCTAATATTAGTACTTTCTGTTCTGTAGCTAAAAGGTATTCAACTTTCAGATAACTTATATTCTAAATTTTTGATGGTTTTGTAACTGTAAATAATTATTTTATATTGCACCTTTTACATGGGACTTTAAAAATATATCATTGTGCACAATTATATTCATGATTATTTAAAATCTAACACCATAGTTTTTAATTATCATTTAGAATTTGTAGTTGAGGTTAAATTATCTCTTTATATGTTTTTTTTTCTAAGTTATTTACCGCCTCCTTTTCATCGATTATCAAAAGATCTCTTAATCTCCTCTTATTACTGTAACACACGGTGATGTATTATATCTACATATTTGAATTAAATTTTATAAATAATTACTTTGGAAAAAAAACTTAATCCGATTCAAATATCATCATCAAGATGAATTATTTCTTGCTCTACAATTTTGTTAAATATAAATAAAAACAGTACATTCTATTGAGTCAGCATATTTTTGACAATAAAAGCATTATCTCTTTGTCTAAATCTCAATTGTTCATATTTTAAAACTATTTTTTTATGCATAATAAAAAATATTTTCAATTTTTTATTTGTAATTTTTTTCATATCGCTATTTACCTGCATTATTTTATAATTTATCCCAATAATATAAAACTTTAAATATAATTTTTCCTTTATAAAATTTCAAAACACCCTTTTCATTATCTATATCACCTTTACATCACACCCGAAAACGATTTTATCGAACAATTATTTGCTTAATTATCACTGGAATGATCTATCAAATACTATTTTTATTATAAACCTTTTTACTCATTAGCGTTACTACATCATTATGAACATTTTCAGGTGTTTTTATTGTTCTATTTCTAAATATCTAATTGGAGTATTGTAAACCAGCCACATTTGAAAAAAGATATCCGCTAGAGGTTTCTACCGAATCCAACTCCTATATACCTTGTTTTTTTGTCTCGTAAATAGCCCTGTTAACCTTTTGTTTTTTTATAGAAAATGAAAGTTGCGAGATTAGTATAAAAAATTTATGAATAGAGAAGGAATCCATGTGAAAAGTCGGATAATGATTTGCGATTTTGCGCCACCAATCGATTCACCGCTGGGAGTAAACATCTCCATCATGTCTATGGTGGATTTTATTACTTGCGCTATCATTCGGAAATAGAATTAATTTGTCTCTGCGCCCATCAATTGTCTTTTTAAATATGAAAGTTATCTTTTAATGTCTTTGGAATTTCCAATTCGGCTTGGTGTATCCACAGCTTGGCGAGATTAATTACTAGTTTTCTAACTTATAAAATCTCATGTGGACGATGAATTCGAATCTTGAATTCTAAAAATTGAAGAATAAAGATCGAAGATTCACACTACTCAAGTATCGCCACTCTATGACAAGACATCCTTGATAAAAAAAACATTGGGCGGTGCAAGCCTCTAATTTATTTCTATATAGAACGTAAAGAAATTAGAATATCACATTAAAACAGTAATTTTTTTGAGAAATGCAACATTAAAAAACACGCAAAAGAGCTTATAAAAGACGGATTAAAATAAATACACAAAACCTTTATCGATCATAAGATTCAAAAAATATTCAAAGTGTATATTTATCGCAATGCATTTATTTATTAGAGGTCAATGTTCTAAGTTTTTTTAACGGAATAGCCTGTGGGATAAAAACTTTAAAATATTTATGAATTTATACTTGGTTTCATTTATATTTATATATAAAAAAATGATGAACAGCTTTGGGTTATTAGTATAGAAGCAATGGTGCTACCATTTCATGAATAAAAACTATATTTCAATCTTTTTGTATAATAGGAAAAAAACATGCAAAAAGATATTTAAATGTTCATAAATTGATTTATATAAATTTGTTTTTTGTCTGATGCGATGAATGAGAAGTAAGATAATTATTTTTTTTAAAAAATGTATTTTGAGGGCTTTATGAACATAATTCTATTTTCTTGCCGAATTGTGTGTTATCTAAAATATGCCTTTATAAAAAGACTGTAATGTGAAATTCATTTAAATTCTTTCATGGATTTAATAGACTTGGTTTGGCACTAAAAGACATAGCTACTTATATATAAAAATGACAAAAATAATATTATAATTTCTAGCTTCTATTGCCATATATGTTTCATGATCAAGAGTGATGCGTTTTAAAATAAAAAAACTAAATATCAAATAGATTGACATCTATGTAGTTATTTATGGCAGATATTTTTATTTTCTTATGTACCAATGTAACTTCTATGCTACGCCATGGTAAGTTTTAAAAGATGAAAAACAAAAAAAGGATTACCATTGAGGTGAAAGAAATGTATTGAATTCTATAATAAATCGTACTATATATTTTAAAAAATTAAAATGACTTGTACAAAGGTTTGACCAATAAAAAGTACAGCACCGTGCTTTCCCGAATAATCGCTCGCTTAAGTAATCACACAGCTCTCATATTCTTGACTTCGGAGATCTGACGGGTTCCGGTAATTTTATATGGATATGGCCGTAATACGAAAATTATTGAATTACAACATTATATTTTCATATAATTTACTTAATCCTCTATCTATTTATTACAACTGAGGGACAAACAAACAAGGGCATATTTAATAAAACATTATCACTGTTTTTACAAAATTTTATTAAATTTTAAACTCTAATTTATAGAGTAGAATGGAATTATCAGACGAAGTAGAAGCATACATGCAAGATTTCACGCTTAGTAAGGCACTTGAACTCATCTCATTTGAGAGAAGAAGATCAGTTGATAAGATGGATCAGTGGAGGGTGTCAAAAGATGTATCAAGGAGTTGTTCAATATTCCAAATGGGCTGACCACGTCTAAATAGAAAAAATTGATAAAAAAACTTAACTCATAAATAAAAAATTATATACATGGAATTTTAATCATAAACACTGATAAATCTACAACGTGATTAAGTTAAGATTTAATTAAAATTTAGAAGTAAAATTAAAAATCAAATCAAAA
Source organism: Rhyacophila brunnea (assembly GCF_057557595.1). NCBI lineage: Eukaryota > Metazoa > Arthropoda > Insecta > Trichoptera > Rhyacophilidae > Rhyacophila > Rhyacophila brunnea. Next base: position 427,833 of record NW_028232789.1, read on the forward strand.
ACGTATTAAGAAAAATTATAAAAAATTAGAAATCAATAATCTTAAATTCTGAACATTTTTCATATTTTAGTAAATCTTAGTACCTTATGATTAACTTTCATATAAAATATTTATAAAAATTAAGGTCTTTTCGAATTGAATACTCCCTCTCTTGTTTCTTATTTGACTTCATTATTGAACGATTCAACAGCCTGGGTGTTTACTCCCGTCTCAAAATTTACAAACACTCTCGTGTGGCATACTGTATGATTAATAAATCCTAGTTCGTTAAGTTTGCAGCGTGAGTTGTACTCTCCAAAAATCAAAACTTTTTGGTATTAACTTGTCTAATATTATTGGAATTAGTGTCGTTTCTTTCTTATTATAGGTGACTAATGCAGTGCCTCCAGTTATGAGATAGCATACTCAACGATACCTAAAGCGTATGTTTATTTTGATGGAGCGCTACCTCTATATAATACAATAGATGACTAAGGCCTGTTTCATCAATCTTAAAAATCTTGCGGATGCTTACCATTTTTTTATCAACGTTCTGAAATTATTCTACATGTGCTAGAAATCTTATGATTATTTATTTTTAAGTTCTTCTAATAATATATAAACATAACGGTATTTCGCGATTGGTGTACCTACCATCCGTATAGAAGATGCAAAATAAATTTTATAAGTCATCTAAACTTATAAAAAGCACCTTTCTGATAATTATTTTTTTAAAACCGAGAAACTACAAACTCAAAAATGTCATCCATAACTAATAGTTATTTTTTTATGTTTATTATATTCTGGATTTTTTTTGTTTAATTCACATCTTGTCTAAACATTTATAATTTTTGGTTAATTATAAATACGATAAAAATTATCTGCCAGTCTCATATTTTCTGTTTCAATCTTTTTTTTTTAAATAATAAAAATATATATTTCCGACGGGGATAAATTCTCTGATCCATATTTTCTTTTCATTTAAAATTACACCGGTCGTATAATATTCTTCTAATACCGTATTCGCATATAAGTTTTAATGGCAGCTTTAAAATTAAAGCTCAAACAAAGTGCATAAAAATAAACTTATTGTGTTCATTATTTCAAATTTATGTATAAAATCCCCTTTTTAAGTTTTTAAATCCGAATTTAATTTAGAATTATCAATGATAATCTAATAATTTGAACGCTTTTCCTATCTTTGCGTAGCTTGTGAACCTATACTCCGCCATTAAATTCGAATAGATCAACACATATGTTATATAAGGGTCTATAAACAGTTTATTAAGGTTATGTGTTGATTGATTGATTGCAACTTATTTATAGATTAAGTGTTTTTTCGTGAATATTTATTGATAAATATTGTATTTGGTTTTTCAACTGTATGATTATAAATATATGGCGATGAGTCTACATCTGATCCTTATTCTGTTGCTGTTAAATTTTCCGAGACTTAGAATAAATTCAGGTTCTTATGTATCCATTATGTCGAAATAAATTTTCATCTTCAATAAATTCCTTCTGGAAACTACTGAATTAAAGCATGCCCATATAAAAACGCAAAATCAAAAAAAAAATCAATAGAATAGTGGCGATAGCATAATCAATTTTAATTTAAAATGATATAAAATCAGATGTAAAAAACCAGCTAAAAAAGTAATATTTTATAAGATGGGTGTCCGTGTTATTCTTATAATAGAAAAAAATTGTGATACTTTTAATTAAGAGCATGGTAGATCCTATTTATTTCGACTATGCCAATTATCGATTATTTCGGCCCTAAAAAATACTCTACAAAAACTTATAGACAATAGAACTTAAATCGATTATTGATAATTTATACAAATAAAGAGTAAAAATCAGCAAATAAATATTGCTTAAAAATAGAAATAAATTGCAAAGCTGTGATGATAAAATGTTATGAATCATATAGTTCTTAAATATTCAGTATTTTTAAATAGTATATTTTATAAGTCTAGACTGAATAATGTAAAATCATAATGAATTCGGGTGCTATTTATGTAGAAATCGACTTTTTATTTTTTATCATATGTTTGCGAGCTAGACAAAATAAGTGGTTGGCAACCAAGGGTGAATATATCACATATTTTAATACCAATATATCATGAGAAATTAGAAGAGATGGGTTCGACATCTTAAATAAAAGAAATAGATGGCACTAAATTTGAAAAGTAAAATATTATAAAAGATATTTTCTTTACAGTTAATAGGTATTTGTATGATTGAATATTTTTGGGAATAGATGGTGAGCTAGCTGTTTTTTAAAAGCTGATTGAAATAGAGGTTGCAATATAAGATAGAAAATTTAAAGAATAAAGAGCACCTTATCTATTTTTATACTAGGAAATACTATAGTTATCTTAAAAACGGGTTCGCATGGCATCAAAAAATTTATCGCTTCAAATATTTTTAAGATTCCAGAACCCAAGTAATTACCAACACAATAGAAGGAACTTGGTCAGAAATTAATATGAATTTTTCATTGCGTAAAACGACAAAAAGTAATTTAATATTTATTTCTTGTGATATTTGTACTTAAAAAAACGAGTCTGACCATCTTTTAGTAAATTAAATAATAAATTTATGTTAACGGGGTGGTATGATTTAGTGATTTACAATTTGGCGCTTTTATGAGTAGTCACGGGTTCCATTCCCTCCACCCCTATAATTTGTCACACGAATTTGCTCTAAAGACAAATACCTAAAGGAGGCGCTCAGGGATAAAGTAAAAAATAAACCATAGAGTATTGACAAGTTTTGAGAAATAGGAGGCTGCTGTGTAAGCCGTTGAACTGTTCCACCAGTGTGAGAAAAGGATCCTACACCGTTCCGCAAGGATATAGGTAAGTGTAGAGTGTGGTTGTAGCTTGTAACTCTTAGCGATGAACAGTAGACAGAATCATATTTCCTTCACATAATGACTGCCTTCTAAGAGAAAGGGCCCAATCCACGGTGATTACGGGTGAAAATAAGTGCTGGAGGAGTCTCAAAGAGAGATGCAACAGTTAAAAAATGGTTCTATAAGTATAAAGCGAACTTACTAAAGTCATAGAAATAAACATATACATATACATATTAATTGCATTTTAGAGGGGGGGTGGAAAAAGAAATCTTTGATTATCGGTTAATTATAATATTGTGATTTTAGGTTTACTTTTATGCGTTACGTGATTTATTCATATTGAGCACATCATATCATACTCTTGGCTATATACTCTTCTCTTAGGATTATGATGAATATTTTAATTAATTTAAAATTTATGATCGCCCGAAGGATCTTTAATTATTTTTAATGCACCATCACATAATAACAGTTAGCTGTTTAAATGAAAAAAATGGAAATTAGTTCTATTAAGAGACTAAATTATATTGCCTAATAGATGTTTGAAACCATTTTTTCTGATTATTTTGAATGATCAGACATAACATTTTATGGTTTATTTGTTTTAAAAGAAATTAAATAGCTTTTAAGTTATTAAATTGATAGTTATTATTGTATAAACATGTATATTCGACCATTATAGATCAATTTATTCATCGTAATTTAGATTCCAATACATCTCACGGGAATCTATGGGATTTTAATTTGTATATGATGTGATTACGCGTATGAACCCTTTAAGACCTATCTAAAAATTATACATGGCAAAAATACCTTTTATTTTTTAAAAAGACATTAAAAACAAAAAAATAGCCTAAATTGTGCTTGTTATGAATTACTATGCTGGATCTAATAGATTTCATGCTCCTTAATATTGCATTAGTGCAAATTTTTAGAAATCGATATATTTTATCAGTTATAAATAAAAATATGCATAAATGAACTTTAATTTTCATGGATACCTACAGTGAATATTTAAAAGTGTGTTTTTTACACAATTTGTAATTTATGCTGATGTGAATCGAGTGTGTTTAAGGGCCATGTAATTAGAAATTCTATACTTTAAAAAGCACATCCGTTGACTCTGTGATCAAAATGGTTTATTAAGCATATAAGTGCCAAAAAAATTATGTTGATTCAAAAATTTGATTATTTGGGTTTTCTTAAACGATGTATTTATAAATTTTAAAAAGGATTACTTTTCTCTGAAGTGTTTTTTCAAATTACAAATTAAAACAAACATTTTTTACTTTAAAAAAATAATTCGAAATCATTCTAGATTAATTTATAAAAGAATTAGGTCAAACAACTTTCAATGTGTAGATTTTAGCGGTGTTTTTTTACTATATTGATACAGATGCACTAGAAATTAATATAAATAGTCAAAGCATGAATTAAACATCTTTCAGGATATCTAAATCTGCCCTTTAAACATTAATAAATCTTGATATTATATTTAAGATTTAGGTCATGTTTTTTTCATACGAAATCGTTATTATTGAACCAAAAAAATGTAAAGCTTAATTTATAAACTCTTTGACTTACCGTAATTTCAATATATAAAATGGGTTATATGCTTGGATTCTTTATTTATCATAAATTATTTTTATTATTTCATCTGATGCTTACGTAAAGTAAGTCAAACAAAAAATGCATGCTTTTGAAAACTATAAAGATGTTTATAGGTATTTGCTTACTATTTAACAATAAATATGATCATTGAATCCCAAAAGTGTTTTTATTTCAGACGAATCTAATTTTGGCATAAACCAAGTATTATATTTTAATCTATGTTTTTAAGCTTGCCCATTGCAGTTTTTAATTTTTTTTACGTAAAAATTTATGCAATTTATTCGTAATTCAATAGATTAAATTATATATATTTATATCAAAAAATAGTCAATGATTATAAATTTTCGTTATTTTTTTAAACAAGGAATGTATGCAAAATTACAAAATCAAATTATAAGTGATTCAATCGGCTATGAATTCATCAATAAACTCTTGGATATGATAGTAGAATTAAATTCTGCAAAAAATGGAAATATTTTGTTCTCATCACATTAAAAATTGTAATTTTTTAAGAAATATTTTCCATTTGGCGCCCATGCGATTTTATTTTATTGCAATAATTGGCTCAAGTAAATAAATATGGATTTATTTGGATAAACATGATTTATATATTATATGATAAAATAGTTTTAAAAAGATATCAAGAGGCTACAAAATTGTTTTCAAAGTCTATTTTGTGTCGTGTTTAAGCTGATTTTTTTCTTAAATACAATATCTGTGTTAATTAATCTTAATGGAGTTAACCCAATAATGTATTTGTAATATTTACAATGAATTACATACTTTAATAGAGGCTCGCATATTTTCAATTTTATGACAAAAATTACCTTCTATGCGATCATTTTATTGTATGTAATATTAAATAAAATGTAATAATTAATGAAATATATGATCAAGGTTCTATTTTGTATGTTTTTTCTATCTAAAAAATTTGCACTAGATTTTTCTAGGGTATATGAATGTTTTTGAAAATCCTTTTTTTTGTTTATATTCTGCTATGACCTATATGATATACACTGTGTTTATTTGAATTTTTTTGAAAATACCTCGATTGTCTTGAATTTTTTACCGGCAAAAAAAGAAGTATTATAACATGTTTACACATATTCTGCACTAAATAAAATCATGTAAGAGTATATTTGATATATTTCTTAGTTTTAATTACGATAACTTGACGTTCCAAATAAAATAATATTAAATATAATTATTTTGAACACACAGACAAACCTTTGGATTGTGAAAATTCCTAATTTAATAGGTTTCGAAAAAAGGGGAGATATTTAAGAATATTTTGGAGAGAAGAAGATAACCGAAAGTATAATGCGCTGTGCGCGCAGGGAATAAATCAAGCTGTCCTCGAGAACAAAAACTAAAATTATAACTATAAATTTAGCCATAAATAAAAAATAATAATATTTTGAACAAACAGAAATAAAATTTTTATAGGTTAAATAAGAACTTTAACTAAATCTAGCTGTTTATACAATTATATTTATCTCAATGCTTTTTGTTTTTATAGAAGATAATTTCACTTAAACTAACGCAATAAATATTACGCACAAAATAAAAATCAATTTACTTCCCCTTGATCCGGATTTATTTGGATTTTGTATTTCTTGCTTTTTAATCACAGGTCCATGTCTTTTAATTGATTCTAGAAAAGACACGAAAACATATGTAATAATATCAAATTTACCCTACATAGGAAATTAATACAAATATCAACAGAAATAACAACTATAAAACAAAAATTATAATTTTTATTTTAACTTTTTTATTTACTGCCAATTACTGATCTGACTAGCAAAAAAATAAGATGTTAATTTTATTAACGAAAAAAATAATGTTAAAATTATTTAATAATTGCATATTACGCATCAATTAAATTTATCTTATTTTAAATTACATACTTCTTATTAAAATAAAAAATAACTTTATTTATTTTAACTTTTTTTATTCTTCGTCTTGTTGGCTTAACATTGTAAACGAACCGATTTCTGTATTCGATTGAATCACATTTCCATAAAGACAATAAACAAATGGATTCAGAACAGTAGATTTATAAAAATAGTTATGGTCAAAAATAATGTTGAAGTTTGATATTCTTGTATTAGTTGAAAATATATTTCCGTTGCCGATAATTACAGTTTTTTCTCTATGTTTTAAGGTATCCCTTACGATGTCATATATTTTTTTCTCTTCTTCCTTTTCTTGATGTATTTTGCATTTAAAAATGCTATCAAAAGAATTTTTAACCTTTTCCCCAATTGTGCAACGATACATAATTATGTTATTATTTCCGATTTCAACAAAATTAGAGATTTCTACCCTAGTGTTTATGATACAATTATCACCAATAATAGAATTATTCCTTATTATACAATCTTCCATAATAATAGTATCATCTCCTATTTTTACATCTGATTCTATTATGGTATTTTGTAAAATTATTACACCATTGCCCCATTCAAAATTTTTTTCCACAGTTGCTAATTTATTTATGGCTACAATTTTTTTTGTCTTTTTATTTCTATATATATTATAATAAAACTCTTTAATATTTATACAGGGAACATCATATATTTCAATATCCACATCGGAAAAATTGTGATTACACCGTTTCGATTCTACTTTTAACGAATCTTTCCATACTTTCAAACTCTTCCAATAGATCGTATTATTTCTAATTATTTTAATAAAAATAATCATTTTAAAACATTTTTTAAAACCAATCATGGTATGTTTGATAATTTCAGTTCTTCGATATATGAAAGTTTTTAAGAATTGTTTGTAAATATTCGAATTCTTATGTGTTTTTGAAATATTTTCACAACCAGACATGCATTTATGTATTTTTTCTAAGAGAGGAAAAACTTCATCTCTTCTAACTACTTTTTCTGGCATATAGTTAGAGTTCCTGATACATTGGAAAAAAAAATCCACTTCCATTTCCATTGGTGATATATTTCCTTTTTTCGGTGCTAAAATAGGATTCTGTGATTTATACTCTATATTAGGCATATTTTCGGCGGTAAACGTGCGATTTAAGAAATGATGATTCTGATGACTCCAAGAATAATAATTCGACGCCCATGGGCTTATAAATAGTGTGCTGTTGTGTGTATTTTGATTACCTCGTATTATTGGATATCCTTGGTGCGAATTTATATGTTGTATACTTTGAGCTCCCATAACAACACTATTCTCTCTAGGTGAAACATTATCGGGAAAACTTTGAATAAAATTTCCGGCATTGGCATTACAACTGAAATAAACACCATCATATCTTGAATTTTTTATCTTACAAAGAAAAGATATAATTAAAAAATTTAAAGTCATATTTTAAAAAAACATGAACCTATTTATATTTAAAATATACAGTTGAAGTTTTTTTTACTTAAAATTGATGGCTTAAAAAAAGGAATACATATTATTTTTATGATCAAAGATAAATTAGGAATAAATCCATCTGTCAAAAATAATCGTGAATGAATAGATTTTTTAAAATAATATAATTCACGTAAGAATTTTAATATATTTAAAAGGTTATTTTGATACGAAAAAATCAAAACAAAACGTAATTTATCATTATAAAAATATTTTAAGCGCCAATTCACTACCACTACTTTAAATTTTTTTCTATAGGCTTAAATCGATTAGTTTCCTTTGAGCTCATTTTATTATTACTTTTAGCTATTTCTCCTCTCTCACATTTTAACCTATATCTATACTCATAATAAAAATTATAAGTTCAAAGTGTTTTCCTCTTTTATATGGTTTATAGAATTACGTTTGTAATTAATCTATTTAAAAATCCTACGATTTTTTATATTATATTATTAAAGAATATAGGCATTATTTTAAAGGCTATAATTTTGATTTTTTTTCTCGAGCACAACTTGCTTAATTTACCATACTCGCTGCATATTTATACTTTCGACTATCTTCTCCTCTCCGAAGTCATCTTCGATAATTCAACCCCTTTCGAGAACTATTAATTAATTTTTTTATTCAATATCGAGGTTTGGGCCTCTATTAGGTTCTCAACTTCGAGATTATATTATTTAACATAAAATTTTAATTATTCCGAACATTTTCAATCATCTAAATCGAAATAAATTTATATATCTTAAAGGTCTTATCAATTGTTAGAAACCATTGCGCTAAATTTTAAATTTTCACACATGCCTATTATATAGTTACAGTCACCAAAAAATGTACGATTTATTTTCATAACATCCAAGAATATTTATCATATAAGAAATATACATTACATCTTATACGGTCTAATCCTTAACTCCCGTCTGTAACCAACTAAATTCTATGAACTTTAACTGTTTATAAAATAATTTAATTCCGAATATGTGATTTCGCGGCTAAATTTAAATAAAATTTCCGTCTATATATTTGTTCATTATTAAAATAATCAAAATTAGATATAAATATTGCAGTTGTGATCATTTGAACACAATATATATATTTATTTAAATTTTCTTTATAAATATTCAAGATCATGAAGAAACCCGTTGTGATAATTTGAACACAATATAGATATTTATTTATGTGTTAAATTTACTTTTTATCAATTCCATCTATTGATTTGTAGTCAACCCATTGGGAATATTGTAAAACTCCTTAATACATTTTTTGACACCTTCCCTGATATATCTTCATAAACGTCTATTTAACTCAAATGTGATGAGTTATTTGTCTTTAGAAGTGTTAAAGAGAGCTTGCATGTATGCTTCTACTTCATCTGGGATTTTCTACACCTTAACATATTTTTTATGGAATTTTGTGACCACCCCATCCCAAGTCATCACATATGGTATTATTCTTGTTTTACGTTTGTAAATCAAACCAAGTTCATTCGCCAAGATTCCATGCTCCCTAGATTTTTTAATCACAACTTCAGTGTAGTTATCAAGGCCGATTATATCTATTTCAATAAACGTAATAATATTTACTTTTTTATCGTATAGAAAAATATCATGTTTTTTCTGATTGATATATATATCTGTTTTTATTCTGATATTATTCTTTTTTCAGCATTTTCTTTTTCGCAAATATCTTGTACTGAGTGAGTTCTGATCTTTTTGGTTTTTTGAAAGTTGTATCTTCTTTCTAGGTGGAAATGAACACATCATAGGATTATATTGTGCCTTCGCGTGTAATTATTCCCTAATATTCTCTTGCGTCTCATTGCAACTAGGGTCGATGTTTTCATGGCTTCGTTACAATGTGGGCATTTTATCCTCTCAACGAAAAACACATTTCTGTCATGAATAAAACAATATTTCGTTTCTTCGCGTGGTTTGATGTTATCGTCTTTTATAGATCTTGATGATCCAACAATATCAACTATATTGTTATTCTTGGCTTCAAAAGGTTTTTGGTGTAATTTTTTTTCTTCTTTTTACACCATAGAATTTCTTGCTTCTTTTCCAGTGTCTCGGAATCGGTGATATTGGCATGATATTTATTTTTAAGCATTCTTAAATTAGTGAGAGATGTGTCTTGTTAACCTTTTCTACTTTTAATATTGCAGCCCTCCCATGGTGAACTGTTTTTACTATTTTCAAGTAAATCTTTTGAGGTGTTGATAATCTTATCGGCTTTAAATTCAATATTAAATAGCCCACTTCGGAGTTCATTTCTCTTTATATATAATCTTTGTTTATTACTAGGTTGGAGGTGAAATAAAAATTCGTTTAAAATATCTCTTATCTTATCATCAAGTTTAGTGTATTCTTCGGGTTCTAATTTTAATACGCCTATATGGAAATTTATGTGAAATGTTATATGTTCATTAATCGCTTGAAATAAAGTCTCAGCATTCAGTTTAGTCAACATAAATTTCTTATTCGATTTAGTATTTGTTGTGAAATTAATTTATAAGTTTCTAGTTTTAGATCCGATTTGTATTCTCAATTACTCTAAGATATTTATAAGATACCGGGCCTTCAATAAATATTGCTATATCTGCGCATATTTCATGGTAGTAGCAGACTTATTTTTGTTGTTTTCAAAGCCTACGCATTAAAAAAGAATTAACGTTTCATCTGCCATGGATTTAAGTGTTTCAGAGGGTTTTGATATTAATTGAGTTCACCTATGAACAATAGATCAAAAAAATATGAATAATATTAAATAAAATAAAAATAGATAAAGAATCTTATAAGAAAAATATATTTTTCTTGATTTTACCGAGCAAGATATTTAAATAAATCTTAGCAAAGCTTCTATTTTCCACTTTTTTTCAAAAAAGACTTGATATTATATAAATTAAGGGCACAATCATTTATTTTTAAATTCAAACTATGTTTTTAAAAATGCTTTTATAGCTAAAATTATGATAAATTTTCCATTGTAAATTTTTAAGTTCGGCTTATGTATAATATCACGCAGCCAAAAGCCTTTTAAAATTTATGAATTATCTTATTAAATAAGTTACATTGCATGTAATTTTATTTCTTTGTGTGTAAAGTATTTTAAATTACATAATATACTAGTTCAATGATTAAAATTATCGTTAAAACGATAAAAAAATCACAAACAACATGTTAAAATGCTTTTAAATTATTTTTAATTAGCCAGAAGAATTTCCTTCTAACTCGAGAGTTCCAATAAATGTGATGAAAAAAACAAATAAATTATGTTCAAATATTCATTTCATTTTCAGCTCTAATAGTAAATTGTTTTATAATTACTCTAACTTTTATTTGATCTTTTTTTGCTTTAATTGCATATATTTAGTTGTGTTTTTAATTTAACTGAATATATAAATGAACTTATATGTGTTAAATGTGTATAAAGACGATAATTATCTGTAAAAAAAAGATAAATATTAATCAAAGTGTCATATATCGACATCCAAGTTATGGGTGCCCTGTAAATTATCATATATTACAAAGTAGCTCTAAATATTTCGTAAAATAAAAAGAGAAAATCTGACCATAATTTTGAGCTCATTTACAATATTGAATGTATATATATGTAATAATCGTAATTTTTATGGGAAAATTTTTTGCATATATCACCGAGTTTATATTTTATAAAGAAAAAAATATTTAAATATCTTTTAAGTTATTTATAAACCGTTCTAAAAAATGCTTTTTTAAGCCAGACGTATGAATTTACCATAATATAAACATATAACGTTTCTTTCTAGCATATTTATCATAACTTTCTTCGTTTTTTATCCTCTCTAAGAATTATCCACACATAATTATTTTTAAAATTCCATTCCAGTAATATTATTCGGTTTTTTAATCTATAGATTTTTCAAGTCATATTTTGCAAGCCTAAAATTAAATATATTACAGTTATATGATCTTCTCAATAATTTATAGTTGATTTTAGAAATTTATTAGAAATATTGGGCATCCTTTCATCCAAAAATACTCTTTGGAATTAAATATAATAAAGAATAATTATAAAAACAAAAAAATATAATATTTTTATTGGTTTTCATAAAATTTTAGCTTAATAAAATAATATTTATTTTTTTAAAAAAATTTGTCTACAAAATAGATTTTATTAAAGATCGGAATTTGCTTTTTTCTTGATGAAAAAAATAAATAAACACTATGCAGAAAATAAAATATAATTTTTTCTATACTCTTAACACAAAAATAATATAATTATTTCAGATGCCTTTAAATTAAAAAGAAAATTACATTGCACCAAAAAATATATTATTAAGATTTTTTTCACATGATAAACCAACTTAAATATAGATAAGAAGTAAAAAATACATATTAATCTCAAGTAAAAACAAGAATATTAGGGATGATTTTCTCTATAAAGAACTATGTATGGGAACTAGCTTCAAATATTTTTTTAAAATTATTTTTAATGATATAAAAATAAAATTACTTGTAAATTAACTCATAATTATATTTGTATTATACTTAAAAATTATTAAATGTAAGAGAACCAAAAGTTAAATATTAATATTTTAACGGCAATTTATACGAATTTTAAGGTATAAATATATAATATGCCGTTTTTGGTTTTATGGCTCATAATACTATATTTCTTTGTTAAGTTAGCTTTAGATCTAAATTTTAAATATTTTATTCAAATTTATATCGTATAGTATTTTTGATCATTTTGTCTGCTCATTTTTTGTCAAGAAATTGTCTAAATTTACACTTTAATTAAAATCATTGTCTTAATTTTATTTATTTTTTTACAAATCTAAAAGCCCAATATGTAGTATAAATTAAAATTTGGGCATCAAATATGTGAATGTTTTTTTTGGTTTTATCTATATCATATGTCGGTGAAGTGTACTGATATTTACTCGTTTAATCTTAATAACATAAAAATACTAGAAATTGCGTACTATTCAGACTTTCGGCTGCTATTTTACTTTTTTATATCAAATAAATTTTTTTAATTAAATTTACTTCCGAAAAATTGATTTGAATTATTATATATATATGTTTATTTAATGAATCTTACAGATTTCACGAATATATATGAATAATATAATTCTTTTTTGTTTTTATGCTAAAACTTTTGATTTGGGTATTCATAAGTTATTTTTTCCCCTGCCAAAATTTTAATTTATAATTTTATTTATTTATGAGTTAATATTCTTTTTTAGCAATTTTATGTATTTAGACATGGTCTGCTCATTGGGAATATTGCACAACTCTTTGATGCATCTTTTGACACCTTCCCCTGATGTGTCTTCATCAACTGCTCTTCTTCTCTCAAATGAGATGAGTTCAAGTGTCTTGCGGACTGTGAGAGCTTACATGTACACTTCTACTTCGTCCGAGATTTTTAACACCTTAACATATTTTTATGGAATTAATTTTAATATTAAATACTTTAAATTTAAATGTGAAATATAGTAAATGGCAAAAAATCATTCCAAATATAAAAAAACCCAATATTTGCGTGCTTTGTTTCGTAATTGTGTATTTATATTATTAACCGAAGTAATCTAGAAGATACGCTTTAAATGTTTTGATATTCTAAAACAGAATTTACCAGGGTATTAGGATTAAAAAAAAATCATCTGGGAATCTAAATATTAATAATATGCATTCCGAGTCTATATAAACTATAAAAATCCCAGAGTATAATAAAATAATCAATAAGCTTGCCTTTGTGCATTAAAAATTTCACATAAAAAATAATTAAGCATTCCAAAGTATTGTTTATCCAATATAATTGCCATCAAGCCTTTTTTTCATGCATATCTAAATAATTATTTCGTAAAAATATATAGCTGAAAATAAATTTTACTGTTTATATTCCTAGTTTCGGTCATTTATTTACTATAGAAAAGAAAAAATGATCTAGATAAGAACATATTTGTCAAGCTAAAAGTTATTACCGAATAAATCATGCAAAAAAAAAAAAAAAAAAAAAAAAAAAAAAAACAACAGTACTTTTAATTACAATCATACCTAACAGGCTCTAGGCTCCCTAGAGATCGGTGGAAAGCGGAAAAAACCACCACCTGCACGATCTTTCTCATTAAAGTACTCGGGTGTTACACTCCCATCATACCTTGCGGCTTCGATTACTGAGGGTTCACCTAGCAGATACTAGGTGAGAGTGGGCCCCCGACGTTCTGCAACAAGTGCATTTCGGCGGGGTATTGTTAGAGAGAGATACTTGATTGTATCAAGTACCTCCTCAGGAAGCTTCATGTGGGAAGCTACCGACTCCCCCTCAAGGAGTATTTCAATTACATTTCTTTTAAACCCTTCTGAACAACCTTGCTCAAAAGGGTATTTCATTATTTGATGCTTTTTCCTTGCATCTTCAGAACATTGGCACTGACACAAAAAATGCCAAATGTCTTCTTTCACTAGCTTGTTGCAGCAGACACATCTATTATATAGTTCTGGTGGCAGTGCTTGTGTAATTACTAATTCGTTCGTAAACTTGAACGTTCCTGTCCTTAGCTTAAACAGTGCATTTACAGCTATTGGATCTAGTGCAAATATTATTTCGCTTGTTCGTAGCTTTTTACCGCTTGTAATGTTGTACAAGTCGGCATTTCTACCGGCTATGGATGTGTCTTGTCGGGATATCTCCCTCATCCTTTCTATCTTAACTTGGTCTAGAATTAGGTCACTGGTCATATTTGTGTCAATATGCCTGGATCTTAGCCATCGTTTTGTTTCTTTTGTCCAGGTTGATTTTCTAGACTTGAAGTTATTGGCTGAATCAATCAGTTCTGCCATTTTTCCTCTTGATGTTTTCCATTTCAGGAAACCTCTTGCTCTTGCCACTGCACTTGTCACATACAGTGGTAAGATATCCATTTCTTCATAGACTCGCAGTCTGCTAAAGTTTGATTTTTTTACGATACACTTGAGGGCATTGTCAAGTACTCGTTTCATTGGTCGAGTTCTTTCTAGACTCATCCCAAATATTTCTGTACCAAATGTTAGTCTTGGTATAAGCACATTTTTAATAAGCATGCTTTTATACGCTAACGGTACTCTGATGTTGGATAGAGTGCTCCGGATAGTTTCCAGAGTCCCTTTTCCTTTATTAACTCGGAAGCTTGCCATCTCTTGCAAGTCGAGTTTATTGTTGATTTCAATTCCTAGATAGACATATTTGTCTACTGTAGGAATGATTTCATTCGCATATTTAATTGGTTCCATCATTGGCCAATTTTCATCGGAGTTTATTTCCATTGTTCCACATTTACTTGGATTTAATTCCATGTGGTTTTCACTGCACCAGAGTTTTATCTGTTGCAATTTTTTTGTTAGTTCGTCTCTTGTCGAGGCAACTATTACTGTGTCATCGGCGAACATAAGCCCGCTTAGACCACCTTGTATACCTTCTACAGGTATTTTTTCTTGTTCCTCTAATATACTGTTGTAGTATATATTGAAGATTAGAGGAGATGTGGGGCACCCTTGCCTCACACCTCTCTCGTACTTGTGGCCAGAACTGGTTTTATTTCCAATCTTAACCTTAATTTCCGTGTTTTGATACATCCTTTCTATGAATGCTACAAACTTTGGACCGAGTCCGGCTTTCTTAAGTCGGTTAAAAAGTCGTTGGTGTGGAACCATATCATATGCTTTCTTGAGATCTAGAAAGCACAAATAGGTTTTATCACCCCTAATCCTTCGTCTTGTGCATGTTTCTATTAGACATGCTGCCTGGCTTACACATTCTTCATGTGTAATAAAACCAGTTTGTTCTTGTCTGACTAGGCTATAGTCTTGACAGACTATTTGTAGCCTAGCAGCTAGAACTTTTGTTATTATTTTAAGGAAAGTATTTATCAATGCAATGCCTCTATAATTGTTGGGTTCAAATTTGTCCCCTTTCTTGTGTATAGGAATGACTATACAGTCATTCCATATTTTTGGGAATTCTTCGGAGTTAAAAATCCCATTTAGCAATATTACTATTGCTTTTGCTAAGTTGCTGGTTGGCATCTCCTCGTTGGATACCAGCTTATATACCTCTCCAGGTATTCCATCGGGTCCAGCAGACTTGTTATTTCTCATGTGCAATAACACTTGCCGGATTTCAACCCATTCGATATTTCTATCGGTGATGTTTGTAAACTTTCCAAGTTTACTTGTATCTTTCACTTGATTTGAATCACCTATGGTTTTACACAGGTTTCCAAAGTGATTTCCCCATATTTCTACGGATTTTTCATGGTCATTTTCTACAACCTTCGAGACTGGATCATATACAGCTCCGTCTATTTTGCCCCTGTTTTGAAGTTTCGAGTGAGTTTTCACCCACTCCCAGGCCTTCTTTGGGTCTTTATTTTTTAGATATAGCATACCTTTTTTGATATATCTAAGGTATGCTTTTCTTTTTGACATGTTTATAACTTGTCTTAGTTTTTTCCTTGCAGCTTCTAGTTCTTCTAGAGTAGCCATGGATTTTGAGACACGCCTATCTATGCGTCTTTTTCTGTATATTGCATCTTTAACTACCCTTGGTAGCAGCAATTCTTTTCCTATGAAAGTTTTTGTTTCAATAACTTTTTCATCAATGAGTTTTTGTTTAAGCTCTTTGTGAAAGGTATCAATACTTTCTCCTATTGTGTTTCCACTCAGTGTGAATGGGAGCTCAATAATGTTTAATCTTGTTATTTCATCTAAGATTTTTTTCCTATCGGTAACTGTTACCATTATAGGGATGTTTCTCTCGACAATTTCGTCGATCGTTATGCTGATTGGAAAGTGGTCGGAGAGTCTCCATTTCCTTAGAACCGTTTGACTTTTGATAATATTTGCAGTGTTTGTCACTGCAAAGTCAATCGGTTTTCTCGTGATTTTCCTCGATTTGGAAATTCTTGTGCCATTTTTTGGACTATAAGGAGCTTCGATTTTGTGCCCTTTTTTCCTTAATTTATGTATTATATGTTCTGGTGTTGCATTCCAATCACCAGCTAATACTATTTTTTTGTTCTTATATTTGGATAAGATTGTTTTGACTTCTAGGTCTGTCGACTTTCGAAGTTCTGTATTGTGGGATCTATATACGCATACTATCACCACTTCTATTGATGGCCCTCTTATTAAGGCTGCTATCATTCCCTGTGATTGGAAAATGATAGATGGCCGTATTGAGATGCCTTCTCTACATCCGAGGAGTAGTCCATGTCCATTGTTATTAATATGGACTTCATGTATGCTATACCGAGGTATGTACAGTTTTTTATCCTGTATACCTCGTTTTGTCTCTTGCAGACATATAATGTCTGGTTTTTCTTCACCTAGTAATAGGTTAAGTTCTTCGTTTTTAGACTTTATACCATTAATGTTTAACGTCATAATTTTTATTTTTTCCAGTGGTTCAAATTTATGCCCTTCTAGATTTATGTTTCTATTCAGGCTCTGTTTTTTGAGCCTGATATCACATTTTTTTAATAGGTTTTTTTCAACCGTGTTTTTATTATATTCAGCATCTTTTTTGATGCTGATTCGAATATAATTTGACACTGGTTTATTTATCCTTTTTATTTTGAAATCTTTATTTTTGATTTCTTTTAATAATACCGGGTATATATTTCCTGGTTTATTAATTGTATTTGAATTGCAGATGAAGTGATTGGCTTCTCCTTTATTCTCTTTTAAATTGACAGTCTTGGCTTTATCAATATTATTGGTCTCTTTTATTACATCTATGTCGATGTTTTGAGAGTTATTAAATCTACTATTTTTTTTATAGATAGTATTTATTTTTTCAGTATGGTTATTACTGTTCATAATTTTAACACATTCTACATTATTGATGGTGTTTTGTACATTTTTTTTACAGAGAATATTTTTTGAATTAATATTATTTAAATCTGTAATTACATGTTTTTTATTATTAATATAATTAATATTTTTTATATTTTTAATTTCTTTAATATAATTAATATTTTTTATATTTTTAATATTATCTTTTTTAATATTATTTTTAATACTATTTAAATTTTTAGAGAGGTGTTCTGCTTTATTTAGGCTTACTCTTTCTTTTTTACAGAGAATATTTTGTGAATTAATATTATTTAAATCTGTAATTGCATGTTTTTTATTATTAATATAATTAATATTTTTTATTTCTTTAATATTAATTATATTATTAATTTTATCTTTTTTAATATTATTTTTAATACTATTTAAATTTTTAGAGAGATGTTCTGCTTTATTTAGGCTTTCTCTTTCTTTCAGTAACTCTGTCAATTTAAGCCTGCACTAGGATTATTCCCAGTGCAGTTGCTTTTTTCATTTGTCAGAATGTATTCCTCTTCTAGAGCTCGGGTGTTCCCAGTTTCGAGGTATTCTTTCATCCTCTTCATCCTGTTCCTTGTCTCTTTGTTGGATTTTTGGCTTCCTATTTGGTTGGCCGCCATTGAATAAATCATGCAAAATTGAGTTTTAAATTTGTATTTTATGTCTTCCTATGGTTTATATAAAAACAAATTAAAAATTAGATTATCTACCTTTTTTGCTAACCATCTTAAAGCTCAAATAAGTTACTCTAACATATTATTCGGATGTTATTAGACTGATAAAATTATTTAAGATTGAATACTTCTTAGTTTTAAATAAAATTTTCGTAATAAGTCCATGAATTTTGTATTTATAACCAACGTTTAAAGAATGGGTGTATGAATGATACCCCAGTAAGCCTATTTTAGGGAAATGCTTATAGTATTTAAATTAAAAATTTACTAAAGAGCGAAGGTGCTCATGTTTACTTCAATTTTTTGTGGTTTACAATAATATTTTAATTTATAAGCCATAATGGCACAAAACGCGCAAAAATAGCCGCTATAATCTATTTTATAATACTTTGCATAATATCGTTGATAAGAAGAATAAAAATTCTTAACGTATAAAAAAGGCTATAATTGAGCCGTGAAATTCGATGTTTTGATAAAATAAGAACATGTGCATGTTATTTTATTTTTATTACGATATAAACATAAATTATAAAATTAAATTTTTTCTACGTAATATCTTTCTATATTTCTATTATTCTCAACAGAACTATTTTAGTTTTCGTTGTGTTTTGTTTATATGGAGAGTATTAAGAGATTGAAAAGTTTAACTAAATCAATAAAAAAACAATGAATAAATTTCTGTATGTTTATTTTAATATAAAAAAGCGAAATCATATACATTGTACATACAATATTTGGTTCTTTAAAATCCAGAAGCTTTTATTCTGTATATCTAAAAAATAATTGTTTGTAAATTTTCCAGCTTCATAATTTTAAAATTCTAGGCCCATTTACAAAATTATATGTCGATTTATATATCGGAAGCAAAGATTTCTATTTTTAGAATCCCAAAATATTTCAAATATACATATAATTTCATATTATAAGGTATGAAGCATGCAAATATATATTTTTTGATCCAACATAGCTCTTATATCATAATATATTTTTAGTGGAGAGTATATTGTTTATTATAACATCTGGATCCTTGTAGCTTTAAGCATAGACATTAATTTCATAATTTAAAAGTTATTTCGCGTTTTTATTCCAGAAAAATTTCGTTCCTATCCTTTCAAGGTTTAAATAAGCACATTTTTGAATTCGTGATGTTATTAAGATTAAAAATAGGTAAGTAATATATTGACCGATATCCAACTGTTTTTTAGATACTAATACGAAACTTACAGGAAAATTCTTTATTTTTTTATGATTTAAAAGAAAAATAAATTTCCCATTAAGTGTCAATATGTTAAAGATAACCATTGCTTATTTTTTTAATTTGAATTAAATATAAGGCGCAAGTAGCATATATTTATGTATTAATAAAGGCTGGATATTGAGAAAGTCTACCAAAGCATTTTAATGGATCAAATACTTGCCCATGTGAATTTCCATCCAAATATACTCACCAATATTCTATTTTTTATCTTATTTTAATGATTTATAAATTAGAACTCTATAAATTGATGGTTATATATTCCATATAAACATTATAATCCAATTAAATTGTACCCACTTATATTTAAAATTAAAAATTTTATTTATGCGTAAATTTTCATATAATAGTATGCTTTTGTTAATTTATATATTCAACTAGACATCAAAAACTGTTTGGTAAAAGTATGTGAATTTTATCTTTAAAAAAACTGAATTTATTTGTTTATTAATTATAATAAATATAAAAGCATGGGATTAATATAACCGGGATTTATTTTATTGTTATCTAATTACTAAAGATACACGAAGTTATATTAAGTAACGTCTGACTGAATAATATCCCTTATTTTGTTTCTTATTTAGAATAAACATACCTTAAACCTATAAATAAATATATCGCCCGCTGTTTAATAATATTTAATCGAAAACTTTGATAATTTATGACTTTCCTGAAATACACTCTGTGCTTATTTATATTAATTGATCTAGAATAAAAATAGAAATAAATGGAAAATGGGTGGTAGATACATGGAATCATATAGAAATCCGAACCATGCACTTTTATTGATTTTTAATACATTTATAAGGTTTATATTTGACACTATATATATGAACATGTGGTATAAAGATGGGAATATTCATACATATGCATATAAAGGATTTTCATACAAATTTATATACCCGTATTTCATCTGCAATATCTTGCTAAAAATATTCTGTATGTTTATCATCAAGAATATCTCTGATATATTGCTTAGAATATTATTTGATCGAAAGTCACTTTTCTTTAAGATAAAGACCTGCTGTTTTTTTACACTTCTTGAAATATTTTTTATCTTATTTACAATTGCAAGAGTACAAACTTATATAAAAAACACTGATAAAATACCCAAAATAATGTATTCTATTAGAAAATACTTTTCTATAAGCTTTGTCCTGTCTATGGGTATGTTTGCAAATCTGTATAATATGCATCCTGATATTTTACATTTAAGAAGAGACAAAGAAATTGATCAAATGTTATTAGATCGAGAGAATTTGATACATGTGGTTTAATTCAGCCTTTATTTTTTTCATTGCCACCTAAATCTTTTTGAAATTAGAAACCTAAGAATCGGATATGTTACCAACGAAAAAAAAAGTATTAAAAAATCTGTTAGCGATGAAGCCTCACTTTTTACTTTAAATATTCTTGTCAAGGTATCAGATGTAATTTCATTTTTATAATTCATTCTATTAAAAAGTATTTTTGCTGCTTCATCAGGCGACATACCATCAGCCCCTTCTATACTTTTAGTAAAAACTGGTTTTTGCTGATTTTCTTTATCTAATCCGGGTGTTTTAATTGAACTCACATAATAAATATATAGATCAATGTTTTCTTTTTTCATTTCCAAAAATGAACTATCAAAAAAGCTTTTCAAGGCTGCTTTAGAAGGTGAATATGCTGAATATCCGGGGAATGTTATATAACAGACGGTTGATGCTATCATGATAAATTTGAATGGTCTTTTATTATGGAGATAAAAATGAGAGAGGGTTTTTATTGTCCCCATGTAATTTATTTCCATTTGTTGTCTGTAGTCTTCTATAGTTAAATTCTTAAAAAATCCTGGCTTAGATGATCCGGCACAGCTAAAAATAAAATCATACGATGAATTTTTCTCTATATAAGAATCATCAACACATATATCTAGTTTAAGTGTTTTAAATTCATTCTGGAATTTAACTGGGTTTCGAGAGGCTACAGTTACGTGTGCACCCATGCTCTTTGCTAATCTAGAAATAGACAGACCTAAACCACTAGTTCCACCAATTACTAGTATGTTTTTACCGTTAAATACTAGCTTCTTTCTTTTAAACATGAATTTTATTGCATAATATAAAACAACACACGAAAAGAATAGAAAAAACACCATCATCTATTGATCTTCTTTTCAGAAATTATTTATATGAAACATAAATTTTTGTTTCACCATAGATATTATGCAAAAATAAACAAGCGAAAATTTATGGTTCTCTTGTTTTCCTTTTCATCATTATTGTGTGTGGGATCTGCTTTTAACTGTGCTATCATTCTAGATGATGTATTCTTCATGAAATAATATAAATACATATTTAGATAGAATATATAGTTATATTAATATAGTATTCAATCATAAAGACATCTTTTAATCCACAAGACTTAAAATGAAATGCTAAGATTTTTAATCACAAATAAAGCTTAAAACTAAATACCCTGTAACAATAGAGTGATATCTAAACAATATATTCAGGTTAAATATAGTCTTTTTGATTCATTTGTTTATAACTAAGTCAATTAAATCAAATAACTAAACTTCAATCGGAAAACATCATAAATTATAAACATAAATTTCTGATAATCTGATTAATAAAAGGTCAGATCCTTAAGGTCGTTATTATTCAAATTTTTGACCCTATTTAAAACATATTTAAATTAAATAATCAGAAAAAAGCCGCGAAACTATGTTTTACCCCAAATAAAATTTTTGGAAAATGACTTTACAGCAATAAATGGTATTTTTTTTAATAATAACAAATAAATAAAGTTTTTTTACATATTATATAAAACATAAGATTGTGATCTACCGACTTTTAATGAAATTTTTATTTTTTTAATCATATACTTTTCAGCTATAAATAATAAAATTAACTTTTGTTTATAAAATTTATATAAAAAACATAAATTGATTAAAATTAAATATTTAAGTCATCAAATTAATACGTCTTTATTTATAACAAGCTTGAAGATATTTATAGTTGGATAAAATTGTTTATCTTATTTTTATATTTTATTAAAGAGGTCATAATTTTTTTATTAATTAATTTAGTTTATTTTAGATAGATATATATTTTTGCAATGAAATTTTATACACAACAACTTTTTGGGCAGCAATGTTTGATAGAAACATATTTTGTATAAAATAAGTCAATCAGAAGATGTTTTTTTAAAACCTAAAACCACAGAAAATTATTAAAGAGGAAATAAATTTCGCCGACCCAAAAATATTAAATTTTTAAAATTTGCTGGTTTCTAATGCAATTTTTTGGGGTGAATAGAATGATCTTTCTATCTTTTTCTTTTTACTTGAAGGCGCCGTTATTCTTTAAAGTCTATACACGTTTTTTTCAATACAATATTACATTTGAATTACTTTTTGTATTCTTATATTAATACCATAAAATACTAAACCTCTCTTTGATGCGATGTTTAGGATGATTTTTATTCGAATCTAGGCGGCAAATAATTAATTTTGTAGAATTAAAATTAAAAATGCAATGATATTTATACTAATTCTATGCTTAATATCAATTTCAACATCTTATACACACTAATATTCGAAAAAATTGGATTTCAACAAGACAATTTAACCAGGTGTTTAGTCTATAATTGAATAATACAACATAAAAGACAGCTTTCAAAATATTCAAGATTTTAAAGCTATAATCTTCAAGACTAACACCGAATCTAAAAAATATTTTATAATATTCAAAAAAAATGGTTTATATTAAATTTTAAAAACTTAAAAAATGATATATAGCAGCTGAAATGCTGGCATTTATCAACTTTATGGGTGTATATGCAGATTAATCAAATATAAAAAATGGTTTGAATTATAATTTCTGTAATATAAAATTTATAAAAGAAATTTGCCCATCTTAAATACTGAAAAAACTAAAATCATCACAAAGGTTTTTGTATTTAAATTTTCAGATAAAATAATGACTAATTTTCGGATAATTTTGATTCAAAATTAGTTATTAAACAAAATAACTTTTAAAAATGGAATCCATACTATATTGATTCAAAATAATAATTTTCCTATTTTAATATACCAACGGAAGCATACGCACTAACAATAGTATTGAAAAAACACTTGGGTGTATAAGTCTGTGGGTATTACATGTATTAAGGAAGACTTTTGGATGATGTGATTGTGAATATCATGCATAAAATCTATAATATAAGCAATCTTCAGTTTTGTGCGAGTAAACATGAAGAGTTGAAAGAAAAATTGGGCCTTAAATAAATATATAATAGTACTACTTTAATAATAATACAACTAATTTATCCATTTTTAATCAAAAAATTTAAAAATTGGTAATTATCAGCCATGAATCGACTAAATTTTGTTTCACTAATCGATTTCATTATTCATTGGCCAAGAAACCACCCGTATTTTCGATACAGCGGAAAATTGTAAGATCATAAAAAATTATATTATTAACTCAAATATTTTCTTAAGTGTAGTATAGGTCTATATATAAGGAATTTTATGTTAAGAAATTTAACCTTGACTTAAAGGATCTGAAAATCACAATTTTAACAATATGAAAATTAAAACTAAAATAAAATTTGTATTTTATGATTAGTTATAGGGTAAATAATATAAAAATGATCATTTTTATGTTTTTTGGTATAATATAACGGCTATAATGATTTATAGATAGATCTCTAATTTTACATGGTCTAGATAAAACACACAGTATTTTTTTCTAGTACAAAAAAAATATTTATTGATAAAATTCTTTTGAAGTTGAAAAAACATTAAATTGGGAAAGTGAAAGTTTTTTTAGATATGTCAGAACTTTGGTGGTCTATTTAATATGTTGGAAGTCAGATATAAAAACCAAGATTTAAATTCATTATTTATCAAAAATTTTTAAAATCTGATATGTTTCTTTATAAAATTTAGAAAAAATTATTGCCAAGGTTTGTAATATCTCTTTAAAAATCTCCAAGTAAATTCTCTGAATCCATTTCTTTTTAAGTTATATTATTTATATAAATATAGTAGGGATAGAATGTGAGAAAGAACATATTTTGCACAAATAGTTTTGTAAATACTCACCATAACTAAATATGTTTACGAATTTGACCATCAAAAATTAATCTTTTATCTAATTCTCCCATGGGCGGCACAAAAATACCATTAATAATTTAGAAATAGGGTGAAATATTCTGTATGTTTATAACAGTATAGAATAATTTTATTTGTCACTATAATCACGTCCAAAATTCTATTAATCTAAGAAAGAATTATAATATATATTTCCCGTAATTTTTGGATAAATTTTTGAATATATAAAAAGTATTTTATGGTTTACTTTTATGATTATACGTTTTCTTTTTTTTCTGCTTAAATTAATTAGTTTCCTATGTGGATACCATATCTATACTTTTGGCTATGTCTTCTTTTTTTTGATCCTCCTCTTTATCTCACTATTTTAAAGACTTGTTGATCAATAGTTTTACGCATCCTATGGTTTGAAAGTATCGCTAGATGTGATTTTTAGCAGTAAAGTCTTTCGGACTGAAATTTGTGATATTAGGCTTACCACACCATCACATGGATGACATAAAAATATACGAATTAATTTATCTGATAATATCCAATGTATAAATTAACACACGATAAGATTTATTTTAAAATAAAAAAGACGTGATATCGATTAAATTATTGTTAATTTATATCGGGTAATTTATAACTTTAAGTACAGATTTTTTTTTGATATTTTTAGTAAATTGAATTTTTATTTTATTTTACGTAAAACATCATCTAAAATATTGCGATTTAAAGATACTTAATAAACTCATATTATTCTCGAAAAGGTAGGTTCTGTTGATGATAATAGACCCTAGGAATTTGCCAAGATATACATTTAGAAATCTTACGATATTCTTAATTTCCAAATTATGTCTTGATCTAAGGAAATCGATAAGTTGATAAAACTTAGGTCTTAATCGAAAATATACGCTTAATTTTTTTTTTATGGATTTTTAAAAAACTATTTAGATTCCAGCATAAAGTAGAAACGATTTTAAAAGATTTTATCAAGTGAATAGGTTAATTTTTTTATATATATTACTTTTTTTGCACAAAAAAAATTATAAATTACCCTATAAAGCACTGCATATTTGTAATTTTTCAGACTTATCCTCTTCATGGCTTCCTCTAAAGATATTCTCATTTCTAGTTTTATTCATATAACTATTGTATGTGCGTATTCTTGTGAATCAGTTAGCATCCCAGCTCCTTAACATACAACTCATGGTTTTTGTGAACAAATCGTATAAATTCAATAAGATTGTTTTGTGACAGCAATTTGTGATAATAAATTGTAATCTGTGATAATGATGTAATATATAGAAAAGATTTTAGTATTTGCGAAGTTTTACATGTTGATAGGTTGGGGCTTTCGACATAAGATGTAAATGTTACTATATTTATTTGTCCATAAATAATTCTATTGTTTTCTGAAGCCTATTGGTTTTAATTGGATAAAATTCTATGAATAATATGGTTGAGTTTAATGTATCGATGAAAACTAGGGGTATAGAAATACGTCATCTATTTGTAAATTTAAAACTACACATAAAATTTTGATGAAAATAAATTAAAATGATAATTAGATCTTTTTTTCATCGTAAAATCAGCTAGAAATTCCAAAAGTTTGTTTCAAAGTCATTTAAATTAAAGAATTTTTACATCAGAGTACCGCTAAATTTCTACGAATATTATTTCTCTACTATCTTAAATTGTATGTATATTGTCCACAGTAAAACTGGAATCAGTAAAAAAACAAATTTCAGCTCAAATTCTGGGACAACAGAATAAAAAAAATAGTGTATGTTAATTTTTGCTAAATTTTGTATGTGGATTCTGTTCTGATTACAATTTATGGCTTCTGGTTAATATTTAAGCAACAGTCTTATTTGATATTTAAAATGTTATAAAATCGCAATAAATAAATAGTATCTAGTAATAATAATTTTTAATATTGTTAAATTATGTTTATTTTAAGCTAAATCCACTATACTATGATCCTAAAGAATTGAATCCACTCTACTTACATTAGTAGAAAAGAAACGAAGTGTAAAATAACTTTTCTATGCCAATATACGATATCCCCAGTCAAATATTAGATTATATGTGATTTTCGGATTTATTTACGAAAGTCACACTAATTATTTTTTAAATATTTATTTAGATTGTGGATTTTAATATTCTTATTTTATGCTCACAAAAATTGGAAACGGGATTTAAACCCAAAATATTTTAGCTTTAAAGTACTAAACTCGAAAAAAGATTATGTGCGAGCTTTAAAAAATCACACTGTGTAAATTCACTATTCTCAACTTCATTAATAGCAACATATAAGCTCCTATGTGTTTATTTATGGGCACTCTCTCGCATAATATATTATAGTAATTGAATAAAAATAATGGCACAAACCCATTAAATTACAATTTTAACTACAAAAAATACGAATTGTGATTATCAAACTAAATTATGCAATCCTCCTACGAATTATATAACCAATTTTTATAAATTCGGGTGAAAATACCGAAAATTTTATTGGCATAATTAATATCGAATAAAAAATATTCAATGGTTTTGTAATGCCTTACTAAACCTAAAAAATCGAATTTTAATATAATTTTTAAATGCATATAAAGATTTATTTTTTAAGATCACTAATGATTTGAAATTTTTTTGTGTTACATGCAGTCAAACTAACTTTAATTTATTTTTAAGTGATTATTTACATTTTGTTTAAGATCAATAAAGATCAAAAAAATTCTTCGTATATAACAATAAAAGAATTATTTACTGCTATTGTTATGTATATTGAATAAGCAGCTTTGAAATTTTGCTAACATTTCACATAATGTACGGCTGTTTTTTCATATTTAAAATATTTATTCCTGTTTATTTCATGGCTAGTATTTTGGATTCATGGCCAATCACATCGACACTGTTCGTTATCAAGCGATAAACTGGTGTTAAAAATTTTATTAGGAAATTGATCGATTTATAATGAGTTTTTAGTCTAGATTTTATATATGATTTTTGTTTAAATACCCCATTGAATGAATAGCAAATTAAATAAATTTAAATTCCGAAACCACAATCACATTAAAAAAGTAGAAATTAAGAATTCGAAAAACAGGATGATTAGAATGGAAATCAAGACGTCTCTTCTAAAAAAGAAATTTGAAAGACTTGATGCACTTGCCAATAAATTGAAGACTTTGCAAGCATATGTAACTCCGATTGCTGGGCAGGAAAGGGAATTCACCAAAAATAGAAGTTTAATTAAAACTCTAGATTTAACCTTTGAACCAAAAAATACCAATTCAAAAATTAAGTTTGAAAATTGTATGTACGATTATGGTTGGGATGTAAATGAAACACCCAATATATATATGGACATAGTCGACATTAATGGCCCATTTTGGAATGATATAGCGCATAATACTGGATTTAGTGTGAACAAATGTTATAATATGTGGATAAATAAAAACAACAGATCACTTCCTTTTGTGATTGATGAAGATGAAACTATTTATAGAGCCGGCCAAACTAAAAAATGTGATTGGGTGGATCTGGGTCTCGTTATGGGTAGACCGCCGTTTGAATTATTTAGAAGATATAAATTTATTTCTCAGCGATTTATGAATGAAAGAAGTCTATGGTCAAAAATAGAAGATGTTAAGTTGAAAGAAGCGGTTGAAATTTATGGTGAAGGTAAATGGACTGAAATTAGCAGTTATGTTATGACAAAAAACCAGCGACAGTGCTTACATAGGTACAAAAGCAGGCTACAAATAGGGGTTACAAGGGGTCGTTGGACACATGAAGAGGATAAAAGATTAATAGAAGCTGTTGATACATATGGATGTAAAGGCTGGAATAGAATATCCGAAATGGTTATGACTAGAAACGACTCCCAATGCCGTGAAAGATACATGAATGTTCTTAATCCTTCCGTTAAAAGGGGGGAATGGAACCGATTTGAAGATGATATTTTAATAAAATCTGTAGAAAAATTTGGTGCTAAAAATTGGACAGAAGTCGCTAAAAAGATTAAAGGCAGAACAGATGCTCAATGCAGAAGAAGATACTTTAATATTATTAAAGAAATAAGATTTTAATTGTCTATTCAATTATATCCTTTGTTTCATATATTCCATTTCATTAAATTATAGTTAATTGTATCCTCAATATGGAGTAAAAGATAATCCTATAGGAATATGCTGAGATGGCTATTCCGGTAAATTTAATACTCCTTTTTTATGTGATAAAATGTATTTAGTGGATCAAAACCATTCATCCTTACCTTTATTTTATTATACCAATATAGTTTAAATAATGATATAATGTTTATAGACATTCATGGTAAATATGTGATCGTAGGGAACTAAATTTTAAATATCTCTTTTGGTTTTAAGTTTTCAAATTTTTTTAAGGGTTATATATATAATTGATTATAGTATATCAAATTGCCTGTTAAAATCCCCCCAAAAAAAATAGGCATCATCTAACTATTTTTTCATGACACAAAAGCGTAATTTTTTTTAATTTATGATTCTTAATCAAATTATTCATTAATAGAATTAAATATTTCAAATATAAAAAAGTGATTTTGTTTATTATTTTAAAGCCAACGAATTTAGATTATAATCCAATTAAAATCGAATATTCAAATAAAAAACCACTTTAATGGTAGTGTATATTTTTTATAATATCGTGAACTGAAGCTTTTCTCATATCCTAGAACATTTAATAACCGTATTAAATCCTAATTTTGCTGCTTATATTTGTTATTTACACGATACATATGTAACTATACACATTTTAGCTGGGAGAATCACACTAAATTACTTTTATAAATTGAATATATGATTATCGGTATGAACATATACATGGCTTTAATTTAAAATCTGTATTAATCAATTATTCTTTTCGGATAATTCATGAACAAATAGATACAAATTTTTATATTGCGAAAATTTTATTTAAATTATAAATCCATGTGCCATTATATGTATGGAATTATATGCTATAGAAACAAATGCATCCTTCTTGCTTGAATCATGAAAATATACAAAATATATTTTTATGTGAAAATTAAAGTAAATTATAGGTCTATACCCTTAGTTTTATAGCTTAAAAATTAATATATTCCACCTGCTTAATTCATGAAACGATACAAGATCTATTTTTTATATTTAGAAAAGTAAAATAAAATAGATTTTATCTTTTAAACCCTAAATTATACATATCTATAAATTATCTTGCCCATTTCTAAATTTCATGGCATAAAAAAAATTTGTTTAGCATTTTTCCAGAAGAAAAGGCTTCAATTTATTTAATGCTAATATTTATTTATATTCTCCTTTACTGACAGTTTAAATTTGACCATTATGGTTTTTA
The DNA here is from genome assembly GCF_057557595.1 of Rhyacophila brunnea. NCBI lineage: Eukaryota > Metazoa > Arthropoda > Insecta > Trichoptera > Rhyacophilidae > Rhyacophila > Rhyacophila brunnea. The sequence continues at coordinate 457,921 of NW_028232789.1, forward strand.
TAGTATAGATAAAATTTTTAAGTTAATGATTAAATCATATTTAATACACATTTAATCACCTCTAATTATTTATTATTATATTGTGTTGTTTTTTTCCTGAGCTACAGACCCATTGTTTACGTTGGTAGTACATCGGGCTGCTATAAATTGGTTTTTTTGCGTCGTAATCCCTTTAGTATCGAGAGGAGCTTTTCCAAGCCTTCTATAGAATGCGTCGACATAATAATAGAACTTGAAATTTTTTCAAATGATATTAAATTACGCAAAAATATTAAACATTTAATTAAATAAACAAATTTATATGATAAAATTACAGATTGAAAAAATTGTGCAAGAAAAATACAGTTTTTCATTTCAAATAAAGTTAATAAAATAAGAGGCTAATAATCATACAACTATTTAAAGGTGTTTTTCGATATGCCGTAAAAAAATAAATATATATTTTGTGCGGCAATCAAACTCCTCTATAAAATATATTGTAACGAATATACTTGCTAAGAGTAAAATCATTTTGCGCTAAAATTTTTTATTTTTATGAAGAGAATAATATTCTAGAAAAAATGTAATTTATATATTCATAATATACTTGAATCATAATTATTTGGCAATGTATAAAATATTGTTCTCTTTATAAAATTTAGAAGCTGTAAATTTTTTTCCATGCTTTCTCCTTTTTTTATAATATAAAGAAATTTGATATCTAACTTTAGGGTAATATAGTTGGCATGATTTTTATAAAAAAATGCATGTTCAAGGTTTATTTATTTTCTTTGTTTTTGTATCTTTTAATCTGACTAAATTATAATGTTGTTAAAATATGGCTTTTATTTTAGCTAGATCCCAGAAGTTATTATTTTATTTATTGTTCAATTTTTAAATTGTAATCTAAGAGATTCACTTCGGCTTAACATGATATTTTTGGCGTAGACACATCATATATATATTATTGATTATATCCTCTTCTCTTACATCTTTTTCAATGTGTCATCAAAGTTTAAGACCTATATTTTCGAGTGTTTTCTTCAAACATATCAGTTAATGTATGACTATAGTTGATTTTTGACTTCGAGTTCTTTCTGGTGAGATCTAAAAAAAATATTATTAAATAATGCCGAAATTCATAAATCAAATTTAAGTCAAAGATAAAAGAATTTAAGTTTTAATTATAAATATAGATAATCAAAGCTCATATTTTATCAATCTTGAATATAAGACGCCAGTTTAAATAAAATACAACCAATTATCTTTAAAGACAACTTTAAACGTCAAAAAACTGTAATAATGATCATTTAAATGTGAATAATTTAAAGTATAGGTTGTTATTTTTTTACTATGACAATAGAAAAGGTGCGCGGTAATATATCATAAGAATATTAGTTAATACTTAATTAAAAAAATCCGCTGCATAAGACACCTATGATATATTAGGGGAACATAACTGTCCTATAAAAATAGATACTATCGGTACTAAAATTTCATTGGAGTTATTAAGATTATTATAAATGACAATCTTTTTCGGGATTAACGAGAATTTTAAGATCATGCAGAAATTTAAAAATCAAGTGTTTTTATTATATAACAAGCAAATTTATCTGTTTAGAGCCAATTCCAGTTTTTTACCACCAAATTCAAGCTATTTTATAAATGAAATTTCCAACAAATTTATTTTGCAATTTAAGATATAATATGCATGTATATAAATTTCTTTCAAAATATAATTTGTTGGTCATTTTTTGTTTTTTTTAGGGAATTATAGAAAATGTTCTTTTTAAATTACATGCTGTGTAATTAAACTGCTATTACTTGCTGATATTATAGTTTAAAATATATTATATATGTGGGCTAAACTATTCAGTCGATTCGCATATAAAATTTTACGAATAAAATGACTATGTATCTATGATTAGGGTTTACGATTCACATGAAACATGCTTATTATCAAGAAGAAAACAATTTTTGGCTGTGTATTCATTAATATTAGTTAATTTAAACCTAAAAATAATCTAGTTTTATTCTAATTTCCCTAAATGTCAAGAATATAATTTTTAATGTTTAAAGATTCTAACTTTATACAAGTCCAGAATTTAAATGCTGTTTTGCATAGGTTTTGATTAATAATTATTTTAAACTTTATAATTGTATAAATTAAAGATATAATTGTATGTATTTTAATTTAATGATTGTATTTTTTAATAGTACCTAAGTATTGTAAATAAATGGTGCGTATTATCCCTTGATAAATCCACCTGTCTATACAAATGGCACATTTTATGATTAAATTATATTCTCAAACACACCTTTTTCAGTATAATTACCCATCAAGTATTTTTTATTATCTGATTATAATTAAATTTATTTCGTGTTTATTGTAGTTCCGGCTTTAAGTTTTGAATATTTACAAGGATTATTTTATATTGCTAATTTGACTTTCTATAATGCTCAATGGATTTGATTGGAATCTATCAAAAGTAAATAATGGCATGTTAATTTTCTTCCAAAAATATATGAATTTCCTTTTATAAAAATTAAATACGAAATTAAAAAAAGCATAATAAAGAGAATTAAGATCATAACCATTTAATTTATTTAGTTTTAAGTGATATATTTATATTTTCTTTCGAATATACAATAGAATTTTTTTATTTCGGGCTTATTTTTTATAATTAAACTGTTAAATTTTTATTATATTTTTTTAAAAAATTAAAACTAATAATAAAAGAAAAACCCCCATTTAATATATTTAATTAAAATATATGGCTTTTATTTGTGTTTTTAAGTTCGAAAACCATCAAATATCTTCTAGATGTGGATGGGTATAACACATATATTAGATCATCTTTTAAATTAGTTATTAAAATTTTATGGTCGGCACAAGAAGTGTGTTCGCCCTAATAAATAAATAAAGTAACTGTATGCAGAGCTCCCAAAGACGCCTTGATTTCTTTAAAAAATTTAATCCGACAAAATATCGGATCGTCTAATTTTATAACACATTTATTAATCTATAATTTACTTAAATATTTTAGTTTACTGCGTGCGAAATATTATTATTCCTGCAACATTTTTTTTAATATTATTAAATTTTATAGCATCAGATAAGAGCAATGTAAAATCTAAAAGTATTAAGCATCTTTATGCTATTAAAACCACAAAAAATATTTTTTCCTGGTATTACGAAAGATATTTAATAATTAGTAATATGAAAAATGCTTTTTTAATTGTCATGTCATAAAAATTAATCAAACTTCAGCATCTATATAATATTTTAATTATATACAAATCCAAGCAAATTATATTATCCTGCTTTTAACATATTATCATCTATACTTTACTAATAGTTTCCAATTATTTCATTTATATGACCCTATCTTACACCAAGAAAATAAAATCACCCCATCAAATTTATTTGTGAGATAATACAAATTTTTTATTGGTTAATCATGACTTTGATGCAATGTAGAAGTATACATGTTAAAACCTATCTCCGATCTATTCACTTTAATATTTTATTCAATAGATAGCCTATATCAAGCCGCAAATCAAATTTTTATGCTGTAGAACTTTTTGTGTAGCCTTTGCTTTTGATACCATTCCAAATACCCAAGATAAAACTTTTGGTACTTATGTTTACGCCATATTATTTGATAAGCATTTATCTATATTTTTTTTATGGCATTTAAGAGGTGTTGTTATAACTATTTTATTTGATTATAGCAGCCTAAAGCTAATATCCATCCTATTTTAAATTAGTTTTTAAGGATCAAAAAAAAAATTATTGCAAAAATTTCAGATCAATCAATTGTATTTTAAATTTTATCAAATAATTATTTATTGGATTGATTTGATTCATTTTCAAAACGTTGTTTGAGTTTTTATACGAGTGTGATTATCAAAACAAGGGAGACCAGTAAAATGAAATGTGTTAAACGCTGCAGGATATTTTATTTTTTCCTTTTTTGTTATGGATTTAAACCGTATCACGGTTATAGAATAAAATTATCGGGAAATGAAGAATTATATCTTGTAAAAGTCAATAATGTAATGAGACTTATAAAAAGCACAGATTTAGAGAGTTTTGACGATTTAACAAGTGTCGCACTTTTACGGAATGAGTACGGTGATGAATATTTACTCGACTTTTGTGGAACGTTATTAAGTAGAAAAGATACCGATCCTGGAATAATACAAGTTCCATATAGCTCGAATTTAACTAAATGGCGGATAGAAAGAAGCGATAACGGATTCAAAATCATTAACAATGGAAATTGTTTGGTAAAGACGCCAGAATTTGATGGGAATTCCAGGGGATACTATTTGAATGGTCAACCCTGTGATTCTAAATATCCAAATGAATTCAGCATACTTGATGCCGGAAATATTATACATTATTGTGACAAAGAAGTAGACAAAGTATGCAGAAATAGAGGTTCAGACTCTGTAGAACCCTATATCGATTCAAAATATGGCGATCCCAACGATAGAAACAATTCCGAAAATCGAAAGAGTCGTTATAGAGGCGATGGAACGCCACATAGTCGCCTTGGATCAAATAAAGGTGAGAGGGGTATAGATGTGTGGGATATTCCTGATGATGAAAAAGGCTTAGACGGATCGGATCACTACCCAGCCACTGGAAAAAATGCGAAGATAACCGAACATGGTAGAAATGAACACGATTTTCATCACTCTGATTGATATTTTAAGTGCGAAAATACCTTTCTTATGATATAGTTTATCTATACCTTATTTTAAATACATTCGTTTATAAATCAGTGTAAAAACTAATAATAAAACTAAATTTCTCCCGTAATTGCACATATGTTGTATTTTAACATAATTAGGTATCTTTTAAGGCTAAATATTTAGAGACCTCGCTTTATAAATCATCAAAGCCACTGTATATTGATTTTTAAGGCAATTATTTTTACTAATGAAGGCTAAATTTTATCTACTTTGTATAAAAAGCTTATTTTTACGGATATATATCTTTTCTAAAATCTTATAAAAAACCTTTAATTTTCATTCTGTATAGTCCAAGCATAGTTCCGTTCTAATTAAAAATATAAATACATTCTTTCTTAAAAGGAATAGATTTATATGATAAATACGAAAACCTGGTTTAAAATAATTTTTGTGAAAATCTCTGTAATTTAGATTTTATGTATTTATGCTAAAAACTATGCAAATTTGCTATAAGATAGACTAAAAACATTCAAATTTGTTTAATTAAAAATATAAAATCTAAATAAAGGATATATATTTGTAAAATCAAGTATGATCGAATAGCTATTTTGATAAATATGTTTTTAAATATAATTTGGTATATAATCTTGCAGTTTACGAATTTGTTTGTTATATACAAATAATGTTAAATCAGTTGAAAAAAACTTCGGATTTTATGGTATGGTATTTTTATGAAATAAAATTCTATCTGATTTAAAAAAAATACGAAATACTTCATTAAAAATTATCTACATACAAAATATATGAGCCAACTCTTATTACGCTACCAACATTTTTAAAGCATAAGACATCTTTAGAGGGTGGATTTTTTCATTCATAAATTATCTTTTTTATTGTAGAAACCTGCATTAAATAGATATAAAAAGTATATCAAACAATAAATATTTTATTTTATTTTTGTGATTAAAGGAATCTTTATTCGCATTAGATCATTCTAGATGATTCTGCATCAAATCTTGTATGAGAACGCTAGATGATCAGAACTATCATATTTAAAAAAAAATTTATAATATCAGTACTTATGATACGATTTTTTGATACATTACGGAAATATTTTAATTGCATTCTCTTTCTATTTAGATACACTGAAAAATATCAAGGGGGTTGTTAGAATAATAAGCGTCAATTGGTTCGAAAATAACTGTGAGCTAAGCTCCACTAATTATTTATGTATAAAATACATGTTCTATTCATAATTCATAGTTTACAGATATATATGGTTTTTTTAGATGAAAAAATACAGCTCACTAAGAATATTCAAGTAAAACTGCATAATATTATCATAAAATAGTCGATAATGATTTAATATATATTAAAAATAAATTTTCGTGATTCGAAATACATGAAATAAATTATTCGAGGCATAAAATTCCGTCTATAAATCTATAATATTTTTAAAAATGTGTGCTCTAGTTAAAAAAATAACTATTAGGCTCTATTGATGAAAATAATTCATTCTTCAATTTCGTGAATTTTGAAAATGTTTATAGTGCGATAGAGTATGTGAAAATAAAAATGCAAAAAGGAATGTTTCATATTTTTTCTGCACATTTTTTATAGCATAAATACTAATTTAAGAATCATTAGAACAAAAAAATAGCGGATCTAATCTTGTGATATCTTTGATTAAAAAAATTGTTTCATAATATAAATTTTATCATATGCAAAAATCTTAAATTGCGGAACTAGGGGAATAATTATAAAGATTTTTATATCTATTTTATTATAATACATATCTTTTTATATAATGCAGTGTATTTTGGAATTTTTGCAGCCTTACCTTTTCATTACCATCTAAGTAAGCTGAAATGTTCCATCTATTTGCTATTAAATATTTCGTATAAAATACATATAAATAATTTTATATCACATCTGAAAAAAAATATTTTTTATTGATAATAATTTTCTTGCTATGATCTAAATTTTTTGCAAGCGAACGATATAATGCATCATTTAATAGGTTAAAAATGTAGAATAGTAAAGAATTCATAAATTCCACGAGGTAAAACAAATGTAATATCTGCAAACTTAGGAATTTGGTTTTCGGTTATAGTAGGTAGTATGTCAATATTTGGCCTCATTGATTGAACATCATATTTTTGTTCAAATGTATCCACTTTGCAATTGGTATAGATCGAAAATTCATGTTTTACAGACTATAAAAAGTCTATTTTATGTAACTGGTGGAATTGATATTAACTTTATATATCAGTAAAATGAATAGATTAAATACAGAAACATTGATTTGAAAGTTTAGAACCAGAAGGACGTATTATCAGAAAATTCATGAATTAGCAATTAAATAACACAAATTTATCAATAGAATTTGTTTCCGATAATTATACCAGCATAATTGAAAGAAAAACAGTATGATAGAAATATAAAGCATTCATTAATGGATACCGATCAAAACCTTTTTCATAAAATAATTGAGTTCGTTTCGTAAAAATAAATGTTGGAAATTTGCTCTTTTCCCCAGAGGGTGAACCGTATTATTGGCAATTCATGATAGCCCTATAGAAACAGGATAAGTTTCAGATCATAAATATTAAGTTAGTCTTCGAAAAATCCGAACTGAAGCTTTCGATTATTTTTTCATATATTGTCTTAAATTTATTAACATTAAATTTTTTATTTTAGATATCTATATTTTGTTGTATAATGCTGTCATTAATATACGAGTGCAAGACAAAAATTATCCCATATGTTATAACATGTGACGGTGTGGTGACACGATATCAATAAAGGTACCTGAAGGGACTAGATGTCACGAGCCAGGTTGAGGCATATATACGAACCTTGGGATTGAGAAAAACCAACGAATTAATAGGTCTCGAAAGAAGGTGGGGTATTGAAGAAGACTTTGGAAAGGAGAAGATAGCCGAAAGTTTGAAAACGCTGTGCGTACAGAGAATAAAGCAAGCTGTACCTGAGAACAAAAACTAAAATTACAACAAATAATTTAGCCCATAAATAAAATAAAATTTTGTTGTATAATTATTTATGCTTTCAATTTAATTATTTAATTTGTAAACTCACAACAAAAGTGATATTATTGGAAGCTGCTAGGAAATAATCTTGTTTTCTGTAAAAATTTAATTGAATAACTTGAATATAATAGAAATTTTATGCTTGGAGCTCTATAAAATTTTTTTTCTAATATAATGAAAATTATTTTATATTAATATTGTAATATTTTTGCTTATTATGTTTTCCCCATGTTTTTCCATTTTTATACATTCTTATTAATTTACCATCTAAAATTTTACTAAATGTTAAAATTTTCTTATTTGTAGGTCAATAAATTTTCATCGTTTATATTTGTAGAAAACTTTCAATTTCCTAATAGAGCAGATATGAATATTAGTAATTTTAATGCAATAATCTTTACAACTCTACTATATATGTGCTTTCAAAACTTGCAGATAAAAGTGGTTTTTTCTATTATATTGTTTGTGTAAATGTTTCTACTTTATTAGCATACCCGAATCCTTGCCATACAACTTATGGTGTTTTGCAACCGCGGCCACCCATCTTATTATTTAAACAAAGTAAACTTTATATTTATTTTTTTAAGATATATTTATTTAAAAAATCTATTCAAATTTTTGAGCCTTTTAAAATATTTAAAACCATTAATTTTATAATTTAATTCTTGTTTCTTAATATTGTTTCATGTAATTTAATTTGAAACACGACGTATTTATAAGTAATAACAAAATCACAACAAATGATAAAACGATCACCATCAAAATCCGTCATTTGCTTTATTGTGGCCAATGAATTTTGTGAAAGGTTTTGTTTTTATGGGTTTAGGGCTCTTTTGTATGTATTTCTTAGGCAATCATATAGATTAACTGAAGGCTCGTCGACAAAAATAGTTCACTTCTTCAACTTCGCGTGCTATTTTTTTACATTTATTGGTGGAATTTTATCCGATACATATTTAGGTCGATATAATACGATTTTATATCTATCAATGATATATTTAGCAGGAACAATTGTTACGACTTTAAGTTCTTTAAGACTTAGTCTTTTTCTTTTATGGGGAGGTCTTATTTTCATCTCTATAGGGACGGGTGGAATTAAACCATGTGTATCTACGTTTGGAGGGGATCAATACGATAAAGACGACGTTAAAAGCATCAGAAAGTTTTTCAACATATTTTATTTTTCGATAAATGCAGGTAGTTTGCTTTCTATTTTTATTTCTCCCGTAATTGCTGAGGCATACTGCTTTGGTAATTCAAGTTGTTACCCTTTGGCATTTGGAATACCCGCTATTTTGCTTTGTATATCCCTGATTTTATTTTTAGCTGGAAAAGATATGTATATTAAAAAAGAACCTGACTCGAAATTCTGTAAACAGATTTTAGAAAGCTTTAAAATATATCTCTTTAGTAAACACGAGCCCGTTGATCGCCAGATGGATGTAATTTTCTTTGAAGGTACTGATTTTGATGTAAATGAAATGCTCCATGATGAAAAAAGGAGTATTTTTTGGAGAAGTATAACGTACAAATTCGGATTTAAATTTGTGGAAGATTTAAAAAGAGCATTCGAGATCATGAAAGTATTTTTACTCATTCCATTTTTTTGGATGTTATACGATCAACAAAGCACAACATGGGTTGAACAAGCCACCAACATGAATACTGAAATTAATCTATATATTACTAGTTTTAAGTTGATACCTTCGCAAATGCAAGCTTTCAATGGAATATTGATATTAATATTTATTCCGTTGTTTACAAGGGTATTATACCCTTTCATACACGGATTAGGATATGAATTCAATAGCCTCACGAAAATGTGCTGTGGTATGGTTTTGGCATCCTGCAGCTTTTTTATCGCAGCCTTTATTGAGAGTTTTATGCTCACTGATTTGAGCATATTATGGCAAATACCTCAATATGTTTTATTGACGGCTGGGGAAATCTTGCTATCAATGACAGGAATCGAATTCGTGTACTCACAATCGCCCATGAATATGAAAGGATTGATTTTGTCGGGTTGGCTGCTTACAGTCGCAATAGGAAATCTATACGTGATAATATTTACATCTATTGATTTTTTTAAGTGGTTAAATGTTGTTAGAATTGATATGTGGAACTATATTCTCTATGGATTTATCGGTATGTTAGCATCATTTTATTTTTATAGACGTTCCCATCTATTCAAATTTAAAAAGAATGGGTAGATGTAGGATTCAAGGTAGAAAACCTCCACTGGAGAAAAAATTTCTAGGTATAAGAATACATTAGATTAAACATAATTTGTTTTGTAATATTTTTTTAAATTTATAAAATATTTTATCCTTTTATCCTTTAATGTTTTATATAACATCTTTTAGCATGTTTTGCCTTTTTCCTTATATAAATGAAATTTTTAATACATTTTAATTGAACATAATCTTTCAATGTATTTATAGGTAAATTTTGATATATGTGTTAATCTGGACATATCAATTATATTTTAAAGAATTATCAGAATAATAATATCTATTAATAACGTATTTTTCAAATGATTCCTAGACAAGATTATTTTCGAAATTTTATTGACTTTAGAGGGCCAACCTTTATTGAAACATAATTTAGTCAAATTTAAAATATGTACTTTTTACAAAGTCTCGTTTGATCTATAAAAATGCAAAATAAAACACTATTGAGACATAAATATAGCTGCCTGAATCTTTTTTTGAAAAAATATAAATCCTATTCACAAACCCATGTGTTTATTTGTTAAAAAAAAGGAGATTAATTTTATAACTGCCCGACTTAAACACAAAATGTAAGAAAGAAAACAATAATATTTACACTTTATTCGTATTTTTGTATATGTCAAAAATGCTGATTTTATGTGGGAAAAATAACAGTCTTGAAAATAAAATTTTTGTGTGATATCTCTAATCCTTTCATTAGATTAATTTTTAAAATTTAAATAATGGCAATTCTAGTATGTTTATCGGGATTTTCTATTTATCTACAAACAAATTTACATATTAATTATCTAAAGGTTCATTTCTTTATTGATGTAATAAATCTAAAAAAATATTTTAAAATTAAAAATTTATGTATGAAAGAAACAAGTGTGTGAATTAATTCGATGCATACCATCAAAGATTGTAGAAAAATATATGAAAATTAATTTAAAAATACTTGTACATGATTTATATTTCTTTAATCAGAAGAACTCGAGTTTCTTTGCTCTTTATCATATATAACAAAGTAAATATGTATAATCAGTAAAAATTACATGAAAATACTTTATTTTTTTTTAAAAAATTAATTTAATGCTAAACTTTTTTTTAATTTTCTTATACATTCATGTGTCTCATATAAAATTTTCAAATCTCTATAAGAAAAAATCAATATTGAGATCGGAAGGTAAAAAACTATTATTATTTAGAGACTTATAATGTAAATGATTTGTTGGCTAAGAAATAATCTGATATGAATCATTTTAACACATTTATCAATGCGCAGTTATCGACTTTTTTTTAATTATATTATATCTTTTTTTTTATATAAATAGTAGTTTTATTTTCATGGCTAAATATAGGTATTTTAATTCGAAGACAACTTATAACTGAATGTTTATATTTGCAAATATAAGACATAAACTTATAATATGCGTAAATATTATTACTTTACCGGTGAACATATCTCTATAAAAACGGCTTTTTATGTAATAAAACCTTTGCGTGATTTCAAACATACAATTAAATCAGCGAATTATTTTAGGGATACCAGGTGAATTTCGCGACAAATTTATGCATAATTCATGCTGGCTTCACAAATAAATCGAAAACTTCTATAATAGCAAATTTTGGGTGAAAAATATCAAATATATCATTATAATATTCCTAATCATATTATAATATATTTAAAAATAATCTAGGGTGTTTTCCTTAAAAAAAGTGCAATAAACACAATTATTTTTTAGTTGAGCTCGTATATAAAATATTTTATGGTGATATTTTATTAAATGTATAATGTGATAATTTATTAAATGTATAATGTGATAATTTATTTATCTTAAATGAAAATAAGAATAGTAATTCCTAAAAATAATTTGCTGAAATTCGGTATTGTGTGTATTTCCAATAAATAGATACAAACTAGTGAGGAGTAATTATATTTTATTGGTGGGAGAAATAAGTTTTAGTTTGCCCAAAATCAAATATCTTTTAATAAACCACACATATATATTTTATATGACCACCCATTCTAATAAAATTATATTCGCATTTTTTTGTTCTCTGGTCTTGAATATTCGTAGATTAGATAATTATTGTATTTTATATGAAAATATATATTTAAATCAAAGATTCGCTCATTTTTGTGGGTGTTAAACATCACTAAATTTAATTTATTTAATTTTGTTTTCTTCAGTAACTTATTTGTGTACAAAACATCGTTAAAGCAAAATTTAAATTTTTTATTCATGTTTTTATTATCATTTTTTTTATTAAACGATCGTCATATGCTGAATAGTTTCTGAATAAAATAAAAATCTATTGTATTGGTAACATAGCGAATAAAAATAACATAATTCCTATAAGAATTATCTTAAATGATTATTTATATCTTCTAGGGCCTCTTTACAGTGACAGAGAAGCAAAAACCATAAAATTAAATTATAATATTCGATATTAAGTTTTTATGGGCCGAAATAAAAAGGAGACAGGATTTAGAAACTCTTTGTAATTTTTTTATTATCAATTTTTATACAAATATGTTTTTTAAAGCTTGAAAATTTTTAATTGAAAAACAGATCAAATGTTTAAGAAATAGTAATAAATTTGATATGCGCCTTTAGCGAATATTATTTATAGATTCTACAGCGAAAAACATATTCTATATCATGGATTTGCCCTCTATGTCGAAAATTCCCTTTGATACCCAGAAATCACGAAATCCAATTCCACCGTTACTCAAATCTTCAAGATAATGTACAGGGATGGTAAGATTAACAGTTCTTTTACCGCTTATTTCTATATCAACATAGCTTAAACATCCTTTTAGAACATATTTTTTGTCATTTTTTGTAAAATATCTTTTCAAACCGTATTTTTCTGAGACATTTAAGGGGAAATGATCACATCCTTTAAGCTCATCACACCAATATTCATGTGATACAATTTTATTTCCGATTCCAGAACTATTTTCATTAAAAAACCTTGTGTGATCAGATATCATGACATCTATTGAGCTAAAATGTTGTGAATTAAATCTGTCTTTCAATAAAATCAAAATATTAGTTTTCAATTCTTTTCCAGTAATCATATTTTCCGCCAGAATTCTTTTGTATTTTAAAATCGATTCGTTTGGTGGAATGATAGATAAGACAAGGGAAATGACATCACTTATTTTCAATCCAGGATGCCAATAATACAGATCATTATAAAATTTTTGAATATTATTTGTGTAATTTATAAACTCATAAAATAAATTTTTTCTTGAACTCATTTCGTTTGAAATAATATTTATTTCTTCATCTGTTATATTTGAGGAAAATGCTTTCTCTGCAAATTTTATAAGATCAAAAGTATTGTATTCCTTGAGATTCATTAAACTGTATTTTCTTTCTTTTATTGGTTTGAGCTTCATTTCTTTTAAAATTGCGTTTATTTCATTTATATCACTCCCATTTTCTCGTTCTTGTTCTGCAAAAGAATACACGTTTATTAAATATGCAATATAACTTGTTTTCTTTGTTTTAAGTGATTCAAGATATATTTCATAAATCTTCTTGAGACTAAGATTATGTTTAAATCTATTCACTAGTTCTCTATCAGTTTTCATCTAATCAAGGGCAAATCTTTACTAAATAGTAATTTAAACCAAACTCACTACACGATTGATGTATGTGTATTAATTTATATTTCAATTAAAATAGAAATAAATAATTAAAAGAATAACACTTAAATGTTTAAAACCTATTATATACCTAGTATTTAGGTAAATATCCAATAATTTACTCTAAGAGGTTTATTGAAACTATTATTATTATAATCATAAAATTGCGAAAAGCTGGATCTTAAAGTGATTATCGGTAGATATTATGGTGGGTTCAATATTTGTAAACCGCACGAGCTGGTTTTCTATCGAGAACCATCGGAATACTGTTAAAACAGTGATTATATAATATAAATAAAAAAAGGCAGCAAACTGATGCTATTTCTAATCATCTTGGGAAGCGAAAATTAAAAATGCAGAATGATCTAATAGTCGAAATCATTATTAAAAGACGAAACATAAAAATACAGAATGGTATAATAATCAAAATTGTCTTTGAGAGGTAATAAATAGAAATACAGAATGAAGTAATGATCAAAAATATTTGGTCGTTATCATAAACTACTTATTTTTCAATTATTCATTCATTAAAATAAAATATAAAGAATCAAAAATTTATTTTAATCGTTATAGGTGAAATAAGAATTAAAATTCATTTTTTCAAGTCTGGAGGTGATGAATTTTTTTCTAAATGAAATTTTCTTACTGATAGGAAACATAGATGAAATTAATATATTGGAATTGTAATTAAGATAGAATTTTTATACATAAATATTGATAAATTTTTACTCTGAGCATGTATTTTATGTGAATATATAATTGGAATTCAGAGAAAACCCTGTATTTTTTATCTTTAAATTTAGTTATTTTCTCGATTATATACTTCTTTTCTATTATATGTTTTATTTAAAAGTCTTAAATATTGTTTTTTGATTCTAATAATGTAAACAACTAGAATCTCTGAAGTATAAATTGTTATTTTTTAGATTTAAACACATAGATATTTTATTTATCACTTATTTTAATGTCTTTAAATAGGAATTAATTTCTAAAACATAGAATCTTGTGCTAAAAAGAAGCAAAGAATTTAAAAGATTATTTTTCGTCAAAAAAATATAAGCCGAAAAATTTCCCCCATTTGATATTAAAAAAATAATCTAGAATTGTAAAAGCTTGTTTTTGAAAAAATCAATTATTAAAAATAATACTATCGCAATTAACTTTCCATAGATGATTAACTATATCAAATATTAAAAAAAATTACCCAAGAAATATATACATTATAATTTTATTGCCCAAAGGCATTACAAGATATGCAAATTCGTATAGATATATTATGCATTTAAATTCTTTAATATAATATACTTAATTACTTTTATCTTTTCAAAATTTTTTTAGCAAATATTAAATCTTATAGAACCGTCGATTAAAGAATTTAAATGCTAAGTTGATTTGTTATTTTAATCTTAAAATTATTTTAGATGAGTAACTTGGTAATAAACTGGAATCAATACAAACAAACTGAAAGAAAAGAAGTGTGGAGTTAATCACATAAGAACCTAAAAGTATTCTAAAAATCATTTTAGATGGGTAATATCGAAATTTCACAATATGAATATTAAAAACAGCAAGAAAATAGCCGTTTACCCAATTATTTTATAAGCTAGAAATATTCATGAATTTAATAATCATGTCAATAAATTTTAAACTAGGACTTTATATTAAAATTTTTCATATTTGTTTACCTCCATGTAATAGATCACAATAATCTCAATTTTACCACAATATTGGCCATAATAATTAATGGATATAGACAAAAAAGTTTCTGTTTTATTCGGGATAGAAATATTTTCTTAGGTGAAAGTGGAAGATGCCCGCGCCATAACGACTCTTTTAAAACTGTCGATCACTTAGCAAGCAGATATAAAAAAAGGCTTGGCCATGACCATACAAGAATACACAACGAAATTATACGGTGTCTTCACTTTATGCTAGCAAGGAAATAATATTTCAAAAAAACACGTAGACACACAGTACAAGAAATAACGGGAAAAGATTACCAGTGATTAAAGTAGATACAAGAATATAAACCGATATAAAATTACCAAATGACAGACCTGATATTCTATATATGATAAAAAGAAGAACCATATCACTCACATAGAATTGGTTTGACTAGTATTGAAAGCATAAACATAGTTGAAAACGAAAAATTGAGAAATATGATCTGCTAGCATCTGAGCTTTCATTAATATACAAGTGCAAGACAAAAATTATTTGATATTTTAAAACTTAGGACGGTGTGAAATCACAATATCCAAAAGCTATCTAAATAACTCGAAGTAACTAACCAGATTGAGGCATATATACAAATATTGGTGATGAGAAAAACCCTTGAATTAATAAGTATTGAACGGGAAAAAGGTATTGAATAAGACTCAGAGAGGGGAAAATGGCCGAAAGTATTAATATGCTGTGCGCATGAGAGATTAAGCAAGTTGTGCTTGCGAACAAAAACAAAAATAATAACGAATAATTAAGCCCTAAAGTAAATAATTTTAGAAGACAAAAATCAAAGTATTATTTATAAAAAATATGGTATTTTCTATTATAATCCACATTTATTGGATATAAAGTGTGATAGTAATAAATTGAATTGGTTTGAGACTAGAAATCGTCTAAAACAATTTCCGTTTTTCGGATTATAAAATCCCGAATATAAACCGCAAAATAAAAGAATTTCCATTGGTTGAATTATTTTATAAAAATTACAACTAATGCAGATAAAACATTCTTTAGATAGAAAATAATTACCAGCATAAATTTATTGCAAAATATAACCTACCTATATGGATTACATCAAATATTGTAAAAAAAACGGAGAAAATTTTTATCTCTATTGGTTTAAATTGGACTTTGTATCATTCATAAAAGAAAAAAAGGGAAAACTACAAGAATAATGTCAGTATTCTTTTTATTCATCTTTTATGGAATCTACTTAGCAAAATTGAATGATTGCTTCCCAGGGGTCGCGTAGTAAATGATTAAAAATATTGCATAAAAAATCACCTTTTGTTCATAGATGACCTCAAACTCATTTCAAAGACTCCAAAAACACTTAAGAATATATCAGATAAAACGATAAACCTTTTTAATGCAGTAGTTCTCGAAATTAATAAAAAATAATTATGCTGCTAACCATAAAATATGCGCACATGTAGCAACGTTTATTTAAGACCCGCTGCTTTTAAATATCTTGAGGTATTTGAAAATAGGAAATTGAATGTAAAACTAGAAACTTATTATATTATTAAAATAAATTTCAAAAAGAATAAGAAATTTATGTATAACTAAACAAAATACAAAAAAATTATTCAAAACTATCAATTAAAATGCAAGATCACACATAAATTACGCTATGGGTGCATTAAAATTGAAACTGGAAGAATACATAAAATTTGATGATAAACTAAGGGATTTCTAAACAAATTTTCTATCCACCACCAGCCTAGTAATGAATAAATATTATGTATAAAGTGAAATCAACTAGAACGTTGGCTATGCAACCTTGAATATAATGCGAAGAAGATGATATACTAACTATAAAAAACTGCTTTAAAATAGTAAAAACAGTATACCGAGAAGGCTGCAATATTAACAGTAGAAAAAGAAAATAAGACCAATCTAACGCTAATTGTAGAATATATTAAAAATAAATATATTGCAGTATAATTGATTCTGATATACTGGAGATAAATAAAAAAGAAATTTATCTGTGTAAAATTAAATTAAATCAAAACGCCACAATCTTTACGAGATTAGAACCAAGATATATGGTCGAAATTATTGATCTTAAAGGCATATAAAAGGCTTGAATATTTAACACATATAGGAAAGAAAATACGGTTTTATTTAAGGAAGAAATGTGTTCTTTGGGGGGGGGATAAAGCACCGGTTTGCAACGAAGCAATATTAACAATCAATCATCTAGCGATCCGTTTACAAGAAAATACTATAACACTACCACACGATACGGCGTAATAAAATATATAGATTTCATCTTTTTCTCTTATCAAGACGCTACAACTTTAAGAACCCCAAAAATATTAGAACTCACACAGTATAATAGATCTGCTAAAAGTAATATGCTTATAAAGGTAGATACCTGAATAAAAACGGATATGTATCAGTCAAAATCAATCAGATATTTTTTTATTCGATAAAAAAGAAAATAATTAGGTTGACTAAAATTAAGTACACCTAGCCTTGACAGCTTAAATTAAGTTAAGAATGTAAAATATAGGAATTACAACATCTTTTCGAATGTAATTGGTTTAATATACAAATTTAAAACAAAAATAATACCATATTCAATGAATTGTGATGGGGTGGTCAGAAAATACCATAAAAAAATATATTAAGGTGTTCAAAATCTCGGATTAAATAGAAGGGTATATGTAAGCTCTCACACTTCGCAATAAACTTAAACTCATATCACTTGAAAGAAGAATATCTGTTCATTAAGACATATCATGAGAAAGCGTCAAAAGATGCATTAAGGTGTTGTGAAATTCTTTTAATGGGCTGTCGCAGTCTCAGGAGATGGAATTCATAAAGAGATATAGCTATACCAAAAAATTAAAAATATTTTAGATTCTAATAAAACCTGGAAATGCATCATTATAAAAAAAAGAAAATTTCAAAAGATAATATAAATTCGGTTGGATAAATAACTAAAAATCACACAAATCTTTTATTGTAAGTTTAGATATTGTAAATAACTTTAATTTTTGACTTTAAGATTCATATATGTTTTAAAACTATCTTAGGATTGAATGATGGTTTCATTTGAGATAAAGATAGAAAAAGTAAACGAAAACTGATTTATATCAGCTTTAATCAAGAATATAAATATACTGTATATATACAAATTCTAAATAATATTATCTGAAAATTACAAAAAAAATATCAATCGTATCTGTTTTTGCGGACATAAGTAGACAGAGCTACGATATTTATTGCAAAATAGAGTGTTTTTTTTATAATTTTTATGGGTGAAAATGTAAAAATTCATCATAAAAACACTTTAGATTTATTATTTCCTGATATTGATAGTCAAGGAGTAATTTAAATAACCTTTTATTGAAAATCTCTTTTGTTTTTGGCTATTTTTTCAAGTAAATTCATTCCCTATTATAAAATAAGATTTGAATTTTATGCGTCATGGTATTAAAGATTTATATAGAATGATAATTTTTTTGAAGATTTTCTAATATTAATATAATTTATCAAAAAAAACCAGCCGAAACGAAATTTTCTAACCATAACCGTTGAAATTAACAATAAACTTAATATAAATATATAATATTGTTTGTTATAGTTTATAAGAGCTGCCTTTTTTCTTATTATATCTAGAATAAATATGGAAAATGATCGCAATAAACTTCTCAAATAATATATGAACTGGTGACAATTGAATTTAAATTTTATATTCGTAGTATTGTAGCACATATAAACTATGAATGGCTTGTGAGATCACAATACATGATGTATAAGCTATTGGATTAAATATAAGTACTTTACTGAATAAAAAATTTTACTGTTATCCTGATATCGTATCTTTATGTGGCTTCGAACTTAGGCATAAAATAACACCCACATCGTGTCAAAAAAATCATGAGATTGATAAACGCTCAAAACACTAAATTACATAATAATATTATATTATATACCAATTTACTATATTTTTCTCGACAAATTTTTGAGCGACTTGAAATTGGAAAACAACATGAAATATATTTTTTTCGTTAAAATGTGGCTTTTAAAAGCCATAGAAAAAATATTAAGATTAATAAATCTTGCTAATGAAATTATAAACCTTTCAATTTTATTCTATATTCAAAAATATGCATTTAAAGTCTTTCTGGATTGGGTATCCCCCAATAATTTGGAATTCTTCAATGTATTTTCTAGAAATTTGTTATTCTATCTGAGATTTTTAAAATTCAGCTAAAATTTTGTAATTTATGGATTATATAAAGGGGAATAGATCAAGATAGAGACATAAAATCACCTTATAAATCAATAAAAACCATCAATATCATTCCATTTAACAAAAATTATATTCAATGGTAAACATAATTAAAATCGGAACTTATTTTCAAAAATATTACATCAAATGTATTTAAGTCACAGGTTTGTAACTTATAATTTTATAATGGTGTATCTATATAATTTACGCTAAAATTCATATAAAAAGAATATAAAATTTTAAAACACTAGAATTCAACAATTACGTAATTTAGAAATATCATAATTTATGTGAAAAATCATGGATTTATCAAATTCTACTCTAAAAAAATTTATAACGAATTTAAATTTTATTATACTAAATTTTAATGATTTTCCGTACAAAAATAACATATTTCATATGTTTTAGTATTGTTTATTGTTCGTAAATCCCTTATTTATTATCCCACTTAAATTTTTGAGAAATAAAAATTAAACCTGGATTAATAAAATAAATTGTTTTTTGATTTAAAAATCATTGCTGATTTCCGAAAATTCTAAGACCTAATAAAATCGATTTGGTTCCCAAATTTTTAAATAGAATAATTTATATAGTGGAAAGAGGATCTTGCACAATTTAGACCTTTATATAGCTCTAAACCTAATAAACCTTAAATGGTGGTCATCAATCTTTTTTTTGGTATTTTATGGCACTAATGTAAAATTTTTGGATTTTATCTAAAATCTAGGAAATAAAATATATTGGTAGATTCATATTTTCGTCTATCCAAAATGAAATACACATGCCGTTTAATTTTTTTTTGTAAAATACAACATAAAAAGATGTGTAAAAGTTTAGCATAAATTTTTTATGCATTATAAATTCACAGTGAAACTTTTATGTATATCTTTGTCAAAAAATAAATTAAATGTATTTTTTTCGGCTTATAGACTATATGCTCGACCATATAACTTTTATTATTGACTAAGTTTTCAACCCAAGATATTTTTATTCTCGTTGAGAAGGTAGACAATAATTTATGAAAGCCTCAAAAATATAAACTGATACTAATCATTAAATTATTATTAATTTGAATATTATTAATTTTAAATTCATAAGCAAATAAAAAGATTAATTTTCTATTATTATTACAGAAGGCTGTAAACTTGAATTGGTATTTTGCAATATTGCTAGATAAGAAAATATGTAGTTTCCAATAGTCAAAAATTTTGATGATTTACAATTATTTTTTATAGAAAAATTGAATTTTAAATTTTATTACGCTTCATTATAGAATATTATACCATATTTTATCAATATTCTAATAAAAGCAAATCCTTCTGCAAAAAAAAATTAATGTTTTAGATTCAATTGACATATAATTTGATGTATTGCTCCAATTTTCGTAATTTTTTCAAAAAAAGTCTTATATGGTAAAATACCTGTGTTGAGCATGTGAAAAGGTATTTTTATAAAGGATTGACAGAAATCAATTTAAATTTTTACATAATAATGTAGTACATTTTTAGGGTGCTATAAACTGGTTTTTAATCTTAGAACCCTACAATATTCACCCTCAATAAAAAATTTGTGGTAAGCCGTTGCTTTTACTATATTTTACGAAACAAAAAAAAATGTTTTTTTCTGAATTCTTACAGTATAAATCACTTTATGATTTGAGGAATTTTATAATAGTTTTACTTTGCGTTACTTCTGTGCAGAAATCTAATCAGAAAACACTTAATATGAGATTATGATAAAGATGCATGATTCTTTTGCTTCTCGGAATATATGAAATTCGAGCTTTTGATTTTTAAATATTAGTAGCGGTATGGATTTTCTTTATGTTTTTAATTTAATCAATATATCATAATTTCAGCATTTTATGTATGGACTTGTGATGGCGTGGTTGGAAAATTCTATAAAAAATATGTTTTGGTTTATAAAACCCCGGATGTAGTAGAAACATATATGCAAGCTCTCACACTTCGCAAGATACTTAAACTCATATCATGTGACAGTCTAGAACAGTTGAAGAAAATAGATCTGGGAAAGGTATAAAAAGATCCATTAAGGAATTTATAAATGTTTCTAATGGGTTGTCTACATCTGGGTAAATGTAATTCATAAAAAGAAACTCAACCCATAAATAAAAAATAATAATTATAAAATCTCGAGGGCCCCCACTTATAATTTATTTAAGAATTAATAAATGTTTGTAATCTCTTGAATTCCATTTTAAATTTAAACAATATTGAGAAAATAATTTTCAATTATAAGATAACTTTATTAACAAGTATATTTTAAATAAATTTTATGCATGATGAGTGTGTGAGTAAATTTTTTTAAAACAATTTCCTGGTTTTGACACTGCTATTTTTTGCTTATGAAACCGAAAAGGTTTGCCTGTTTTCCTTTCTTTTTGATTGTAGTTTTAGATTTTTGAACATCTGTATTTTTTAAATTTTCTTCTGTGCAGATCGCTTTGTTTCCTAAAGCATCTAAAATATTTATGTCTCGATTTTCGCTCAATGCATACAAATAATCCCCATCATTCTTAGTTATATTTATCGTAGTTAAATTACCAGATGTTTCTTCATTTATATAAAATGGGACAAGGTTGGGATTAGAAGAATAAACCAATTGAATATTTGGTGTTTCTCTTACAGTGTAAAATGTCATTTAGGGCTTTGAATAAATATAAAACAAATAGATACAAATAAAATCACTGGCTAACTATAAATAGCATAAAAATATGAAGCTAAAATAGAAAAATGCAATCGAATTTAAAATATATTTATAACGAGTTTATTAATACGTAGGTTGATTATAATGGTATAAAACTTACTATAGATGAAAATAATAGATTACGAGTGTGTAAATTGTGAAGTATGATATTTCAATAATAAGTTTATATGGTTTTCAAATTTAATTAAAAAAAAATTCATGTTTAATTATTTGTCCTCTCCACTAAATGTATTAAATCTCGAACACCTACACAAAAAAATCAAAAATAATAGAGATATAAAAATCAAGGCATTTACTGATGCATTCCTCTTTTATATTTTGAATATAAATTTCTAATTCTAGGATAAAAATTTTAACAGTGGTGTTTCTATTTAAAACGTAACTTTATTTAGTAGTTTACACTTTTAATCTTTATTTAGATTTACTGCATTTTTCAATTATTCTAATTGTTTAGGGAAAATTTTTAATCATTTATAGAACCAATCAGATCTATAATTTATAAAAATTATCCTCTATACCCATTTCTATATATTCTTTCTTTTTAATTTCAATGAATTTAGAGTGCTCTTTCATTTCATCATATAATTTAAGTATTTTTGGATTTTTTATAAAATATTTTAAATAGAAGAAAGGCTTGTGAATAAAATAAAAACCTTCCTATTCTATTGAGCATCATTATAATTTAAAAGACCATTACATTTTTATAACTTTGTTATTATAATAGAATTGCAATTATTATTGTGATAAATATACTTAAACTGCCTTTTAAGGATTAAATCTTCCTGGTATCGTTCAAATATAATTTTGAGCACCACTTAAGCAAAAAATTATTTTAATATTTTAAAGTAGTAAGCATATTAGCATAACTTGATTTGTAAATAATCAAGAATTTGCAGGTTTCATCCATATAAGATTTATAAATAAAACAGTATTCAAAATTCATCATCTTGCATTATTTAATATGAAAGGTTTTTTTGTGCATTCATATTATTTTTATATGAAATGAGATAAAATTTACTTTTAATGAACACAAAAAACGTACCAAAATACAATTTATAGATAGAAATAAAAATTTAATCTGTTCACAATTTTTATTGAATTTTGAAACCCTGGAAAGTACTGAATTTAAATGTATATATAATCCCTTTTTATAATTAGATAAAATAGGTTATATCGACCTATAAGGTTTTTGCGCGATTCAAAAATAATGACTCTTGGTTATAAGAGGCGTTTATATTTCGTTTTGCAAAAAAATCATAAATTAATTATTTATATATTTTTACTTTTTTTACTTGTGTCATTGATTATTACCATAAATTGAATATGATCAAATGCTCCTATTTTATCAAAAAAAAAGAAGCTTGATATTATTGTAGATAAATATCACATAAAAAATTATCTTAATTCAAAGACAAAGACCAAAAATGGGTGTAAAAAACCCCTAAAATATAAAAAAAAGAATGTAAAAGAATTGATGCAGACAGAAATATAATAGGAGGAAAATTGTGCTTTTAAAACTATAATTAAGGTTTTCTGATCTGCATAACATTTTTATGGTGCATAGTTTAAATCGATAAATATATAGTAATTTTTGTGATATCAATCTTAGAACAGAGTCTCTAAGATATTGAAATTATCTAAAACAAATTAACTTGTTTGATATTAAAATCGTTTCATAATGCAATTTAGTTTGAGATGTCCACTCTTTATTAAATTTTTGTGAAATTCGAAATATGAATAATGCCTATTTTCTTTTAAAAACGATTTTTTGGACACAATCCATATGCGGAGAGAAGAAAAAACAACCCACCCTAGATAGCAAATCAAATAGTGATCGTACTTATTTTATTGAAACTCAATCTTCGAATCCTTTAATGCGCCTAGCAGCCGAACCCTCTACCTTTAGTGCAGCGGCTCTGCTAGTAAGAGATAATAAGATCGTAGATGGTACTGGGTTTGTTGATAATGTTACTCTTATAGATGTAAGCAAAGATGATATTAAAGAAAGAAAATATAGAATATCCTTTAAAGGTCATAATTTGCGTGTTAAAAAAGGAATCGAAAACACCGACATGCTAGAAAGCATAATTGACTGGAAATTGCAAAATATACATGGTAATATTTTTCGAATAAAAGAAGGTGATTATTGTTTAACAGTAGGCTCATTTAACTTTGAAACACAAGTAAGTGATCTAGTTGTAGAAGAATGTTCTAAGGATGACGCGAGTGAAACACAGAATTTTATTTTAAGAGCTGGCAATGATAAAAATATTGAAAATGAATCACAAGGAGATAATATATCAGGCTCTACCTGTAAGAACACAAAAGCCGACTCAAGAAAATTTGATTCCGTGAATCGACATGAACATATATTGTGCAAAGGTGACGTGTATTTCTAACGCATCTAGGTTTTTTTGCTATAAAATTCGATTGTATTTATGGTTTATCGTCTAAATTTGCAAAATTAAGGCCTAAAAAAATAAATTTAAATTATAAAGATGATATAACTTGGGTTTTATTTTATAAATTTATCGCTTTTTCAATAAGGAAAAATTAAATAATGGTATTTTTTAAATTTGCAGTAGCATATTCTCGACTTGTGTGTAGATTTGTCCAAATAATGCCTCTAGATATTCGAAAAAGATCTTACAATATCAATATATAACTGCATAATTCAAATAAAATACTTAAAAGAAGCTACTTTAATTAAAAAAATCCATTATAAAGGTTTTACTGAAAACTTATCAGTAGAAATAGAACTAAAATAAATAAGGTTAATCTGAGTACAAAATGGCTCCATATCGATTCCGCGATATATAGCCAGAAATTCGTTAATATTGATTTTCTGTATAGGATCTAAAATTGAATAAATAAACGTAAGATACTATAAATTATATATACTATGCATTGTATTTGTTAAAAATGTATAACTGTATTGAATAAAAAAAACAGCAGAAAGAAAGAGTATACAAAGTAAATTTTTTTTTACCGAAAAGGCTTGTAAATCTGAAAAAATTAGAGAATAATATATATTTACCGATTATAATACACTAATGAAATAAATGAGATATTTTTGACCACTTGAACGAGCTATATTTTTATTGTATTAGAATGTTATTCGAATGTTTAATAGATGATTTGTGATTTTTTAATATGTGTCAGTATAAATAAATCCATATCATCAATATAAATAATCTACATTCTTCAATGAACGAACACAATTTTTATTTGGATATCATTAGAAGCCTACAGACAAATAAAAATAATACGAATATAGATGATATGGCTTATTATAATAATTTATTGGCTTATAAATAACCATTTTTCAATAGATTTCATATATAAAATACTGGTTTCTAAAGCTCTTATTGATTTTTGGGCAGTTTTAAAGAAATTTTTTTCGCTCAAATTTATCTTAATGTCCATATAAATCTCAAATCCCAACGTAAGCTACTTCGATGAACAATACACCACTTTGAAATATGCATAGTCGTTCAGTGGTTGGTATTAGGATAAATTTTTTTGTTTATATGTTTCATATATTAATTTTTTAGATTTTAGGGTGAAAAATTCCGTCTATAATTTAATTAAATATGGTTTTTTCATGATAAAATAAGCATATTTTCTCTAGAATATAAGATATTACGCTCTGGCTTTGACCGATAAAAGTTGAAATCTATAATCTTTATAGCGAATTGGCTTAATTATTACTTTCCATGTTTAAAAAATGAAGATTATTTTTTTACATGATAAAATTGATGTGAAGTGATATTTGCTTGGGAATTAGAGCATAATAAGAAATTGCATGATGTTCAAGAAATTTCAGCAATATCATAAATAAAATATCTAACAAATAAATAAAATATGTTTTTGGCTTGAACTAAAGAAAAAGCATTGAATTAAATTATTATTTAAATAATCATGCAATTACCCCTTGAATAATAATAATATATATAGCGTACCAATCTATTGATATAGGCTAGGTAGATATTTTAAATTATTGATAGAATTTTAAATCTCAATATATATTACTATGATCTAGTTTTTTAAAATAAATGTTTGATTCAAGAAAAAAAACATGCAGATTTATTGTGATGGATACTAGAATGAGACAGACATCAAAAATTTGCATACTGACATTGTATCTTTTAATTCGATACGAAAAAAAACAAATTTATTTATTTAAATCCAAATTTTAATTTCATCAATAAATTGCGGATGCTGAAAATAGAAACTGGTAAAATATGATATACTTGTGAATAAAATTCGTCACTGGAAGTGTAAAAAAAGTATGCGTCATAAGGTGGGATAGAGGGTTCAAAAAATACTATAGTTGTATATTAAAGAGTTTTCAAATTAAAAACGAAGCAAATGTATGCGCAAAAACAATAGAGTTGAGAAAGACGCTCGAATATATATGACTTCAAGGCTTTATATACTTAAAATAAAGGCATAAAGACAATACGATCAAAAGAACTAAAAACTAAATTTCTACTATAGATAAATCTAAAGCTTTTCACAATTTGAAATACGTAAAACTTAACAAGATGCAAATAATCAATAAAAATATTTATTTTATTAAACGGGCCATATAAGAATTTAGATCAAAAAATGATCACTAAAAATTTTGGATCTAAAATACGAATTTTTTTTTTGTAAAATAAAAAAACTGTCAATATGTGGAAACTATTGCTCAGAATATCATCGAATAAAATATCCGTCTGATTATTTGTCTATCTGTTGGTGATTTAAAGAACCTATCATTAACTCATCATTGATTTGTTTAAACGAAATTGAATATATAAATATTAGATTTAAATTGTAGTTTTATTCATATATGAGGCCTTGGATTTTTCGGCATTATGCAGGTCTTTATAAACCCTTTATATTCTTCAAAAACCCACGGAATGGTTAATTAAAATATCCTCGGTATAATATTTTCTTCTCCTCGGAGTTCTTAAATATGAATATTCTTAACACATGCTAGTTTCAGTAAATAAGATTGTATTACTTTTTCTATGTTTAATAGTTTATATAATCTAAAAATAAATTTCGAATGCCGCTTTGTGAACAAAAATATAAGTTTTTGTGCTTACAAACAATCTATTTCTGAAATTTAAGCTTTGAATCCTATTTCATGTTGGAAAAATAAAATGATGCAATTTTAACTTGAGCTTTATAACTGTAATAATTTGAAAATATTTAAGATTATAAATTTTTAGTTTTATTAAATATTATAAAATATTGTTTGTATTTCAAACTCATCGTTTCTACAAATTACCAATAGATATTTGAATAAATTCTTTTATTGAATATAAATGATTTTTATTAAATCAATAAAGTGCTTTATAAAATTTTGATAAGTCATATTTCGATTTTCATGAGCTAAATAATCATTTAGAAAAAAAGAAATTCATCTTTTTATCGCAAATTTGATAAGCCGAATATAGCCGCTTTTAAGAATAATGGTCTGATCATAAATCTTGAAATTTCATTCGCATATTTTAATTCAAAAGGTTTTTATTGTGGGTAAAAAGTCATTGTGTCAAGAATATGATCAATTATGTGCAAAAGTTGCATATAATCTTTAAATATTTCCGAAACCAAAATTTCATAGATCAGGCCCTCTGAATCAAAAATATATTTTTATCTATCTGTAAATACCTGTTAAAACTGTTTGAGCATATTACAAACTCAACAAATAATATGCAAAAATAAAAATATTGAAATTTAAATTTTTCTTTAAGAATTAAATTTATAAAATGCAAACGAAAACGAAAACTCATAAATAATTAAGGCAAAAAAAACAAAAAATATTATTGTATCTTTGAGCCATGAACTTTAAAAAAGTTAATTTATATAATATAATTACAAATACCGCGTATAAAAGATTTAAATAACATATTGCTTGAACAAACGCATTTATGTTAATATTGTAAATTCAATATATCTTATCAAACAAAGCCGGAAAAAGTAAAAATTTGATTATTTAAAAATTGAAAGGTTTTTTTTGTATTATACGGAACTAAAGAGTTGCGATGGCTAAGCGATGAAAATATTTAACCCGGTAATTTAACTTTAAATTATTTCAAGTTTAAACAATCCTCAAGCAAAGACATTTTCAATATACCAAACAGTAATCAATGCCACATATCTGGAAAGGGATAGTGAAAGCATTGGAAATCAGCGCAAATAAAATTAAGAAGTCTGATTTATTGATACACTTGAAAATAGCTCTGGAATAACTTGAATAGATTCCCTTAAGAAAGTCCAAGTAATCAAAGCATTTATTGTTATGATAGGCAATTTCCGTAAGTCATCACCGATTAGAGTGGAAAAATTGATTATCTTAAGAAACTAAAGTTTGCTAAAACTTCCAAACATAACACATAATCATGAATTTTTTTTGCCAAACGGGTTAAAAGTGTAAAAAGCCTGAGAACCTTTTTATAATTGATTTTAAGTGCTAAAATATATAGTCAATTTTCGGTAAAATTTTTTAAAAGAATCACTATTTTTTGTTAGCATTATTATTGATTTTGCAAGGGAAAAATATGGGTTTAAGTAACACGTAAAAGATTTATATTTGGAAAATGCAATAAAATTAGCAAATAAAAGTGTTATGATATCTTTTATAGTCTATATATCACTTTAGCAATATTTTTTTGCTTATATTCATATTATATTATTTTAATAATTTCATAGAAATGATTTTAACCAATATAAAGTATTTAGTTGCAGAGTTTCTTTAAATTTAGCTTTTTTTGGAAAAATTTGCCAGAATATAAATAATCCATATTTATAGTTATTAAACTACACAGAAAATACTTTGAAATCACTGATAATTACTTTTGTTAAATATTTATTTCATAAGATCGAGAGGGGTCGCGGGTTCCACTTGCCCCCACCCCACTAATTACAAAACGAATTTACTCTAAAGAATAATATCCAATAGGAGGCCAGTGATAAATAAAATATAAACCATAAAGCATTGACAAGCCATGAGAAATAAGAGGTTGCTGTGTAAGCCGTTGAACTGTGCCTCCAGTATCGAAAAAGATCTCGCACCGTCAGCAAGAATATAGGTAAGTGTAGAGTGTGGTTGTAGCTTGTATACCTTAGCGATTAACAGTAGACAGAATCACATTCCTTCCACATAATGACTGCTGCCTATGAGAAAGGGCCCAATCCATGGTGATTACGGGCAACAAGAAGTGCTGGGTGAGTCCCACAGAGAGACGCAGCAGTTAAGCAATGGTTCCTATTAATATAAAGCGAACTTTCTAAAGGTAATAGAAGTAAAACATAAATAAATAAAGTAAATTCGATTGTAATTTTGTAAGATCAATATTAATTTTGTAATTCAATAATTACGCATAATGAATATTTTTTTATTAATAAAATCAAAAAAAGTTGGAAGTATGAAAGAGAAATTTTTTTATGGATTTTATGTCTTGCGACATTTTTTTAAAATTGCTGTCGAATTATTCATTTCTCCATAGAAACACTTTATTTTAGCAAAGATATTCATTAATTGTCTAAATATTATGTTTTACAAAAAAGGAACCTGTATATTTATAAATATTTATTTTAAAGACATAAATAACATTTTAATATATAATATATGCAAATAAATACTTTCTATTTCAAAAATCTAGTTGTCTTTTGTATGCGGTAAATCAAATCAGAAAAAGATGAGGCAAAAATAGTAATCGTAAAGAAAAGATTTATAACATTCGTTTAAATTTGTAAATTACAATAGAACATTATAATATTATTTTAAATGTTTCTATATTTTATTCGGATTATAGAGCCCCAGATTTTTAAGAAAAAATTTCATAAGTCTATAAAGATAAAAAAAATATTAAAAAATGTTTGCCAATTTATTTTTTACAATTATTTAGGGACGTAAAAACCCAATTTTATCTTTTAAGATAAGGAAAAGTAAATTTATGGCACAATTTATTCATTACATTACTTTTTTTTACACAAGAAAATCAATTAGAAGAAACTTTAATCACTCTATTTGCGCTTTTTATAATTGATTACTTTTTTTACAAAATCAGGGTTTTTGATACTTTAAAAGCATATATATATTACAGTGTTGATCTTATCTTATAATGTACCTAAAAATTAGCTATTTTGTAGATTTAAGCGTTAAAACGAAAATAAATGATAAAAATACATATATAAATAATTTAAAAAATGAAATTATAGGTCAAAGCTGCATTTTAGTCAAAATTAATGCCCACTTTTTGTATTATTAAAAGCGCTAAAGGTATGTTTAAGCAAATATAATTTTTTTTCTAACAAAATAAATTATAATCTAATATACTGCGAGTTTTAATTTTGTTTTATCATCGGAATCAGTGAGAAAAAATATTGCTTAAGCATCTATAATTTACCTCTACTTATAATTTAATTGTGTTCGATACAGTACTTTACGGAAATTATTAATCTGTATATCTTTGAAAATCCCAAAACTTAGATATACGGCAGGGTTTTATTTGAAATTTAATGGTTTTACCTAGCTTAAATAGTATTTATATTTGTTCCTATTAGTTATAAAGTATTTATTTGCCCCTATCTTATATTTTTGGATTATAAAGATTTTTTATAAAGCACCATATTACTATAATTTCAGTTGCACTATATGAAAATTCGATGTTGTATAATATGGAAATTTATTTTCGGGAAATATTTTCCTCTGTGATTATTGACTAAGAATCTAAAAATAGGCTTTCGGCTTCTTATATTTATTGAAACATCTTGTATAAAATCTAATGTTTCTGATAGATAAAGATGTAAATAAAATATACAAAGAAAGTATAAATGTTTGAAACCAATTTTCGGAATGCGATTACGACTGATGATTTTACAGGTATTTACAAATGTATTTACACAAGATCTCGAGAATGGTTCATTATATAATATAATTACAAATACGAATCCAGCCAAGTATCTGACGATTGAAGACAAAGAGGTTCGTGCCACGTTATTCAATGTGGTCAGAGCAAAGTCAATTGCAATTAGTGATCTTGCACTGCTTACTGCAATATATGATAAAGGAAGAACGCGATATAAAATTAGAATAGGCGAGCGATATTTGTGTGGAGATAAACATAATGAGAATGAAGTAAGATCATGTACAGAAAAGGAGCCTCTTATATATTGGAAAGTAAACAGAAACAAGAAAGCCGGTCTTTTTGATATATCGCTTGGTGATACAGAAAAATGTATTACTGTTTTACAGTTTGATAGTGGTAAAAATGGAAACAGGGTATATCTAGAAGACTGTGGAAGGCAAGAAACACAATTTTTTATTTTTGAACTGGTTAAATCAAGTAATTTTAAGAGAAAAAGAACACATTTTACGCAAAAAAACCCCAAGAAAAAATAAATTATATGCATTATGGTTTGTACCACATATTATACTGTACAAAATTTCATTATGTGTGTTTGTATAAATTAAATAGAATTGGCTTTTTATTCTCATAAATTATTGTATTTCACTATCAATTTAATTGAATTTCAATAAAGGATTTTATATTTTCTAGATAAAAGAAAAATATTTGCGCGTCTTTCATTTATATTATGCCAAATAAGAAAAGTATGGCTTAATTTCAGAGAATATATGCAGTATTTTTTTTGATAAACAATTATCACGTCAAGTACAAGCTTTAATATTATATAAAATACTGATTACAAGCATAATATTTGTTTTTTTTATGAGAAAGGAAAATCATATGCTATTTTGGGTTTATATGCGTTTGAAGTATTTGGTATGATTGCTCATTAATATTTAAATTTATGTTTTTTTGTGATTAAAATGTTAAATTTTCATATTTAATAAATTAGTGAAAAATATATGTGAAAAATTATAGAAACAAAAAATAGCTTAATCATAACCCTGAAAAACCGCTAAATTTGTCAAATTTAGGAAAAAAAATATAAAATTCCTATTTTCAACAAAAAAATTAAATCAAAAAAAAGATTTGGAGTGCATAAAAACCAAGTAATCCAAAGATTAGAAAATTTAAAAAGAAATACATATTGCTGTTTTTAATAAAAAAATTTAATCCCAACAAAGATTTGAAGATTAAAAAAACAAAGAAACGTGAAAATCAAAAAAAATTAAACAATATAATATGATATGAAACATGTTTTGTTCGTGTATAGGAATCACAATCGATCATTTTGATGGTGTAAAGGCACATAATCTCCTGGGTAAAAAAGAAAATATTTATTGGAAACTATGATCATCAATTTTAAAGAACCACCTGTTTGAATTTTATAATAAT
Source organism: Rhyacophila brunnea (assembly GCF_057557595.1). Taxonomy (NCBI): domain Eukaryota; kingdom Metazoa; phylum Arthropoda; class Insecta; order Trichoptera; family Rhyacophilidae; genus Rhyacophila; species Rhyacophila brunnea. Next base: position 490,524 of record NW_028232789.1, read on the forward strand.
GGTTCAAATAGCTGGGAATGGATTAGAGTGGTTAAATAAAATAATTATTTAAAACAGACACAAAGGTGTGATAGTATAAATAAAATACAATCAAATAACTTCAATTTTAATAATATGGCAGTATTTATTTTCAGGTGAACAATAAATTCTATCTACACCAATTTATTAAAATGTGTTTATTCATTAGAACACCAAATACCCAAACCGATCTAAATTCCCAAAGATTAAATCGTTCAATGTACAAGTGATTTTAAAGTAAAATAAAAATGAATTTAAACATGGATAGTTGAAAAAAAAAGTTTTTAAATATTTATATACTGATTATATTTAATGTGTAAAATATCTCTTATTATAGTATAGCAATAGTTACAAATTTTCAAAGTAGAATTAAAAATATTAAGACTACAGAAAATAATAGTATTATTTTTTGTATATTTTCTATTTAAAAAAAATAATTGTGAACTTATCACAAGTAATATATAGAAAATATAAAACTAAGCATGAGATAAGGAATATACGCATAGAAAAAACAAAATAAATAATCGAAGCCGTGAGATATAATAGGTGTGCGAAAACCTAGTACTAAACGTATAAAATGTTTATAGTGGTGATTTTATATGCTTTTCACCACCTGTGGGGGTACTGAACTTTGAAAGAAAATGTAAATTAAAGTACGATACAGTTATTATTTTTTTACAAATATAGATGAAGGCAAAAATCATAAATGATCAATAAATTAGAGCACTGACTTTTAGGTGAATATTGAAAATAATTAGTAATTAAGTCAACATTCAAAAAAAATAAAGGAAATACATAAACATAAAAAAATTAGAATAACCCAATCCGTGTTTTTAAGGTAAAATTAACGACAAGATAAATTATTCAATTAGTAGTTTTTTACAACTCTTTGTGCACAAATTTCCCGGCCATGCATTTTCAATAAGTTGTAGTAATACAGCATCAGTTTTTAACAGAAATAAAGAGGGCATTAGTTAAATGAGCAAAAAAAAGTTGTTTATTCAAAAAAAAAATTATCTGGTAGTTAAAAATAAAATATCGAGGGTATATTTCACATTTTGATTTTCATATTTAAAATTTGGATTCTGATTAAGATTCAAATCAAAAAACTTATTAATTTTGTAATTTTTCTTGCTGATATTTAATTTTATCTAAGATACAAAAAATTAAATAGGAAAGAGAGGTTTAAATTTTTTCTAAAATGCTAGTGGCATTATGCAATCTAACTAGGTAATTAAATTGTTTATAAAACCTTTTAACATAATTTGCATCATTTTTGTAAAAAAAATACAGATATTTCGAAATTCCTGGTAAAAGAAAATTCAATACTTTGACTCCTTTTTATTTTATACATAAAAAATACTATAAAGTTGAAAAAGAAATGTTTAATAGTATAAGTCGTATATACTATATCACCTACAAAAAAAAACAATTGCGTTCAAATGAGTCCCAAAAAAATCACATAAATATTTCTTATTATATAAAATTTTATTATAGAAAATAATGTATTTCTAAGAGCTATAATATATTTAATTAAGTCTTTAAAAATAAAATTGCGGTAAGATTGAAACTTTTTATATTTTTAAATATAAAAATAATAAGTGAATCACGATTAATGCATATGAATGACATTATTCGTTGTATAAGACTATGTTTTTAAGGGATATTGTAGTTGATTGGAATGATGGGCGGGATTAAAAATTATTAAGAGGGGGTTTTTTCGAAATCAAGAGAAATAAATGAATCGTGATTTTTGAAGACATTAGAAATAAATTCGAAAAACCATTATGTCTTGTATGAAAAAAACAGTGTCTAAATTTTTAAACAATTTGCTTAGAATTAATAATGTTTAGATGTTATTAAATGTGAAATTTAAATAAAAAATAAATTTTAGAAATTCCATATGATATTTTGATATGTACATAGATTATTGATACTTAAATATGGGAATTCCGTGTTTATTTTTTTTGAATACAATATTTTTTTATATTAATATTCTATTTTTTTGCAATTTTTAACTATTAAATAATCCTTGTTATATTCTATAGTATATTTAATTTATTATATTTATTGGTAGAACTAAATTTATGGTTATAATTTTAGTATTTATTCTCGAGCACGACTTACTTGATTTCCTATCTCACAGCGTATTTATACTTTCGGTCATCTTCTCCTCTTTTTGAGACCTATTAATTCGAGGATCTTCTCAATTCGAATGTTTGTATATATGATTCTATCTGGTTCGTGACTTCGAGTTCTTTCTGATGATTTTTATGATAATGTGTCACCACTCCATCTGCATTATAGAACATCATTACTTATTATAGAATGTTTGATTAAAATATAACAAAAATTTCAAAGTTTATGATGCTTCATATAATATCATTATTTATTTTAGAATGATTGATTAATATATATAATTAATTTATTAGTTTATTATTTATTTTCTAATATTATAATGCATCATATATTATCATCAATTTGAAAAGTTTATTATGCATTATAGAAAATCATTATTTATTATAGCATAATTGATTAATATATATGATTAGCTTGAAAAGTTTATAATTTATCGTATAATATCTTTATGCATTATATACTGTCATTAATTTCAAAGTTTATAATTTATCGTATAATATTATTATGTATATACTATTATTTATTTACAAAGTTTATAATTTATCGTATAATATCTTTATGCATTATATACTGTCATTAATTTCAAAGTTTATAATTTATCGTATAATATTATTATGTATATACTATTATTTATTTACAAAGTTTATAATTCATTATAGAAAATCATTATTTATTATATCATAATTGATTAATATATATGATTAATTTACAAAGTTTATTATTCATTATAGAATATTATTATGCATCATATAATATCATTAATTTTCAAAGTTTATTATTCATTATAGAATATTATTGTTTATTGTATAATATTATCATGTATTTCAAATTATAATTGATATTATAATTTAAGCATGAATATTGTATATTGTGTTAATTTAAAATTTAAAGAATATTATTTGTTTGATCTTTAGATCTTAAATACACAGAGATTAAAATTGTGATTGTAGAATTTAAATTATATTAATATGGACCCGGTTGTGGTTTTTGTATACAAAATAGTCTCCTTTATCTATATTGGTTTACTCTTATGAAAGGCGACGAGTAAGATATAGTTGCTATTTAGGAGTGTGGGTTGATACTTATGCCAGGGCATTTGATTTGTTATTGTGTATAGGTTAAATTTTAATTAGCTTGTTTAATGTTACAAACTATTTATCCGAAACCGACCAGTGAATATAGATTTGTAGTTTTAAAAAATAAAAACGATCCCCTACATAAATGGCTGAGAATAAAAGAGATAAACCAACATCTGATGTTGTGGACAAGGATGAGTATAATATGAGAGAGGAAGGTGTTAGTGAAGAAGAAAATGAGCATAAATTGCTTGTGAAAAGAAATAAGAAGGATAAGCAAAGGAATGATGAACCTGAGGAGACTAGTCTTGAAGGAGGTGAAGAGTCTAGTTGGCGAGGTAGAAAAGATGCTAAGGAGTGTAGTGATTACGATAGTTATGATGAGTCAAATGTGGAAGAAGTTGATGGTAGTAGTGAAGATAAAGTAAAGAAGGGTAGAAAAGGAAAGGATGATAAGATTAGTGGAGGTTTTGAAGTAGACGATGAGGATGAAAGTAAGGATAGTATGCATGTGAAAAAACATGAGAATAGCATAAGAAATGAGACTGAGAGAATGGTACGCGAAAAGGATAGGATAATGCGTGAAAAGGATAGGTTTGTGCGTGAGAAAGATGTGGGACATGATAAAGACAGAACAGTGCGTGATAAAGATATGATGCATGATAAAGATAAGGTGCATGATAAAGACAGGATAATACGTGAAAAGGATTTGATGCATGAGAAAGATATGGGGCATGCGAAAGACGGGTTAGTGCGTGAAAAAGATAGGGTGCATGAAAATAGAGGACGAAACGAGGAGAAATACGAGCGTGGTGATGACACTAGAAAAAATGATGAGAGGCGTGTGCATGGTTTTAGGGTCCATGATGATGATTATTACGGGTCAAGAAGTGCCTCTAAGAGAATAGTCAATCGTAGTGATGCAGAGAATTTAGCTTCACTCCACGGCCCGAAGACTAAAAGCTTTAAGGATGATTTACTTGTTTCCAGGGCCAAGGGTGAAGTGGATATGGATTCTGAGGAAGATCGGATTTATCCTTCGAATAAGTATGATGATTCTTCACTCAAACGTAGGCACGTGGTTGCAGATAGTAGGAAAGATTATTATTCTCCGTCGAATAAGGTTTCTGAGATGCATTCTCGGGATGGGTATAATTTATGGAAGGAGGATTCTTCGTCTCTTCATCCAGAAAAAGATTTTATGCGGAATAAAGTTGATGATTTGCATAGGAGCCGCAGAGATTCAATGCGCATTGATGATCAACTTAAAATAAAAAAAGAACATGTTCCAGAAAATAATAATCTATATAAAGGACGTGGGTATGTTGATGATGGAGATACAACAAAAAATATTGTTTCGAAAGGAAAGGATTTATTGATTGATAGGCACACAACTGGTGGTGGATATAAAGGAACACTGTCTGATTTAGCATCATCTAAAGAGGGGGGTCATAACCACCATTCCAGAGGGTATACAGAAGAAAACTCTTTGAGATTGAATAGCCCTACAGATTCGGGTTTGGATATAAATGGAAAAAAGGGTCCTAATCATAAAGTTATCCCTAGAGACCACAGATCTTCAGGTAATAGCAATGAAACTTATCCGCGTAATGTCAATAAAAAAGAAATTCCTAGACATGTTAAGAGCAATGAAGATGAAACTAATAACAGGCAACCTCCGGATATTCTTCCAAGATCAGCCAATAGCATCAGCACAGAAAGTAATGCAAGAAAATATGTAGAGTTACACCCCAGATTAAATAGTAACACAGGAGGAGAAGATCCTGGCATGAGAAAACATCTAGAGCCCCATCCTAGATTAAATAGTAACACAGGAGGAGAAGATACTGGCATGAGAAAGCTTCTAGAGCCACACCCACGATTAAATGTTAGTATTGCAGGGGAAGATCCTAGTATGAGAAAGCATCTAGAACCCCATCCTAGATCCATGGTTAATATCGGAGCGGATGGTTTAGTTCGAAGGAATCATGGAGAAGTTCAATTACGTACAGGAAACACTAATAGAGATGAAATTGAAAAAAGAACACATGCTGAAGTTTATCCCAGGCCAGTCTATGAATCAAATTCAAGGGGAATCAACCCACCAGAAATTTATCCCAGGCTAGGAAATGAAGCAACTAACCGACAAAATATCATTAGTCGAGATATGCAAGCGAATCAAAGACATGTTAGATCTAAAGCAGATGATCCAGATCTTTCCGATGCTATGGTCTATTTGTCAAAAGTAAAGGATGAATTTCAGGATGATATTTCCATATATGATAATTTTTTAGAACTTATGAGGGATTATAAACAAGCAAAGATAGATGCAGGCGGTGTTTTAAAAGCTGTTTCAAGTCTATTTAAAGGGAAGAAGTATCTTGTGGATGGATTCAACAATTTTCTACCAAAGCAATACAGAATCGATGATACAATGATTACAAGAGAAAGAGAATTGATTGATCGTAATAGAGAAAGAGAACTAATTGACCGAGAAAGAGAAAGGGAAAGAGATTTAATTGATCCAAGATATGCAAGACCACCACCAGGATTTAATGATAGAGGTTCAATTCATGACAGAGGTGACTTAAGAATGGGTATCAAAAATGATCGATTGAATATCAATGATCGATCTGGTAGAGTCATTGATAGGGGAACTCTCGGTGAAAGACCATTGGATCGTGGTTCTATACATGAAAGGAGTATAGAAAGGGGCATACCACCACTGTACGAAAGAGTACCTATGCACGAAAGACATCCCACTAATATAAATGAAAGACAACCACAAAATCACAACGAAAGACCACAATCAATCACAAGTAACTCAATATACAGATATCCGCGACCAGAGGATGCCTCTAAACAAAGAAAAGCACTCAACTTCGTACAAAAAGTAAAAAGAAGGCTCACTGAAAAACCAGAAGCATATAGATCATTTATCGAAATTCTACAACAATACCAAAAATCACCAGGTGATCCAAACCGTATTATGGTTCAACTAAGAAGCATCTTACTTGGTCACGACGATTTACTAGACGAATTTGTCGAATTTGTTCCAAAACAAGGCGAGGTAAATGAATCTGACATCATAATATACAATAAACAATCAAAGGACGACGATAAATCAAATTATAATTCGAACACAAACAAAGAAACATTCTCGAACAAGGGAGGGGCAGTCGATATATCCCATCTTATGAACAACAACATTGCACAAGCAAATAGCAATTCAATTCAAAAAGAAACGATTGAGGCTGACAGAAATAATTATGGAAGCATCTCCCCAAAAACAAATACAATGTTTACCCAAATCGTAGATCTTCTCAAGAGTAAATTCCTTCTCGACAATTTCCTTAAATTACTGAACATGTACAACCAGAATCTGGTATCTTCAAGAGACCTAGTGGCATTAATAGATCCAATTCTTAGAGACGACCAGCTTCTCGACACATTTAAAGACTACATCAACTATAAAGAAGTTGATAACGCACCATACATCCTTAAAAACGTAAATGAGTATAAAAGAATAGGCTCTTACAGAATACTACCAGAAAAGTATAGAGCATTAGGAAGTGTCTTGAATAGTGGACTAAGGGGAGCAAATGGTGTTGACAATACCAATAAACAAAGCTGCATAGCAAAAGAAGTGCTTAATTTCTTTTGTGTATCGGCACCCAGTCTCAGCTCAGAAGAATCTACTTTCTGTAGCAGCAAAAAAAGTATATACGAAGAAAATCTTTTTAGAGTCGAAGACGAACGGTACGAATATGATCTTATAAAATATAGATGCGAAGAATTCTGCGTAAACATTACTGGTCTACTGTATAAAGTAAATAATATTTCACGAAAAAAAGGCAAATCATTGAATTATATTCAAGAAGAAAGTGATAATAATACGAATGAAATTGACCATCCCAAGAAAAAATGCAAAAAGGATACCAACACAGAAGAACTCGTTTCGGAATACGATGATGCTTCTAATATTGTTTTTACAATCGAAGATATCGATATGTCTGCTGGTGTTGTCCAAGAAATTCTCAGCGAAGCATACGGCGATAAAGGATTTGAAGTTCTTGAAGGTATTCTCACCAAACCAAGAGAAGCCATCCCAATCGTATTAAACAGAATGAATCTTATTCTAAAAGACAGCGAAGAGAAAAAAAGAAGCAAGAAAAGTTTATGGAATGAAACAATAGAAAGAAATTTCTATAAGGCTCTAGATATAGAAAGCACAGTTTTTAAGACCAAAGAAAAAAAAACCCTCTCTATAAAGAAAAATGAAAAAAAGGTTTGTATAAATGATAAAATAATACTCAACGACATCGAAGAATTTTACCATGTATTTGTTAAAGAAATGGGAACCACATCTGTAAAGGAAGATGTTAAACCCGGAAGAAAAACCAACGGAAAAAATAGCAGAACTCCAAGTGTAAATAGTGAAGCTGAAAAACTTATAATTGAAAAGAATAATGAAAGCTGCAAGAAAATAACAAGCTCAACGGAAGTATTCAGTTTTTGCATTGATCTACTCAAATGTGAACAGTTCAGAATTTACAACATCACCTGCTTCGCCGCATTAATGAGATACATCCTCGTTCTCTACGAAAGAATGGAAGAAATCAAGAAAATATCTGAAGAGGCAAATATAAAAATTGAGGAGATAAACAACAGCACACCCCAAGTTCCATTTACGAGCAGTAGCGAAGCTTTAATTTGTAATTCAGGAATAATTAACTCAAATGCATCTGAACATGAAAAATCCATTCCAAATAAACAAGCCTTGAACGAAGAAAATAAAGGAAATAAAGAGAAAATCAGTGACATAAACCATACTGCAACACAACAAAACACGAATAAGGAAAATAAGAATTCAATAAGTCTAGATAAAAAAACAATTATATCGCATCAAAAAAACCAATCAGATAAAGGTATTGAAAAAAATGACACTGAAACCTCAGTCGCTGAAAAGTTAAAATTACTTGCCAGTTCAGAAAAATACAGAAAAGACCACGCCAAAAATATTTACAACGAAGTCTGCACCTTAATAAAAATGAACTTGTGTGCCAAAATAGATAACAACGAATTTGATGAAAAAATAAGAATACTCACAGATTGCAAAGGATACAAAATACTGACCATCGAAAAACTGATGGGAAAAATCGAAAAACAAATTAACACGGTCCTAAATAATCAAGTCGCTAAAACCTTTATGTCTTTAAGAGACAGCAGAATGAATAGAAAATTTGCTGAAAGTGTGGTTAATAACGATACACTCTTCAAGATATGGAAATTCAATAAAATTGTTGAAATTGAGGAACAGTCAGATAACGAAATCGAAGATATATTTGAAATAAATAAGGTTGAAGATAACGATACAAAACAATCGGAACACAATAATTTCATTATGATTCAGGAAAAGAAAATCGAAAATAAAAATGAAAAGACACAAAACGAAGATACAAAATTTGTAAAGGAAAAAGATATTGACACAAAATTAGTAAATCAGAAGGATAATGAAGAGTCAAAAAATATCAATCGAAAAAATTTAACTTCAAAATTAGATAATGAAGACCTCGAACTAAAAAAATACGGAGAAGATTTTATCAAAATGAATATCAACAATAGCCTAATCAAAAATAAGGTTTTTCTAGAAAGACAAAAAAATCAAAATCAAAATGAAATGTTTGAAAAGTGCGGCCTCGAAATTATGGTCAAAAAAGTATCCTTCGAAATTAAATACGTAGAAGACACTGAAGATTTTTTCATCAGGAAAGGCAAAAAAAGAAAAATTTCTATCGAAACTCAGACTAAATCTAAATCAGCATGAAAAAAAAATTAAAAATATTTGTATAAATTTTCATACCTTTATTTTATATTATTTTGGACATTTTTATTTAGAAATCAGAAATGCCAATGTGTCAGCATATACATATTCGCTATACGCTCAAAAAATAGGATTGTATTAACACTGAATTAATAAGTTTTGCAAGAAAAAGGAGAAAGATACATTGTGCAAGATTTTAAATGATGAGGCTGAAAGAAGTATTAAGAATATTTTTCCATAGAGCAATCTAAAGTTTTTTTATTACAAATTTGGAAGATTACAAACCATATTAAGCCATAAATGACATACATCATTAAGTTATTATAATTTTGAATTTTGGCATCTATTATTAAGTAAAAGTATAATTTTGTACTTTCTGGCAATCTATTATTGTGCGTAATTATCCTATAAATTTTGGGATTATGGAAATCTATTATTAAGTAAAAGTATAATTTTGTACTTTCTGACAATCTTTATTGTGCGGAATTATACTTATAAATTTTGGGATTATGGAAATCTATTTTTAAGTAAAAGTATAATTTTGTACTTACTGACAATCTATTATTGTGCGGAATTATGCAGTTGATGAAGATGGATCAGGGGAAGGTGTTAAAAGATGTATCAAGGAGTTATGCAATATTCCCAACTGATGGAATTGATAAAAAAAACTTGACCCCTTTCTATGTGAAAAATTATACTTATAAATTTTTGGAATTATGGAAATCTATTAATATTTGTATTTAAAATCCAAATTTTCGAAATTATTGTGTAAAATTATACTTATAAATTTTGAACTGAGGAAATATTAGAGTGCGTATAATAATTAAAAATTTGAATTTTCGAAATTACTGTGATATATATGACGTAAAACTATACTTTTGGATTTTTGAAATCTATCATCATGTATAATTATACCTTAAAACCTTTCGATTGGTCGGAATTCTATTATTTTTGAATATCTTTAAAGAAGTTGAAGTATTGATTAGCTGGAAATATAACTATGTGTAAATTTCCAATAAAAAACCCTTTTATATAATTAAGTATCTTAAAATTATCTGAATTATAATTTGAAAATGATAAAATTAGTTACAATCTGAACAAACAACTTCTAGGCTAGGGGATTCTTTTAGCATCAGAATTTAAAACCCATTAGAATTTTACACTAGTGTATTAAATTATGATTTTTTTCATTGCTTCGTCTAGCGAAAAAAAAGAGCGCCAAAAATAGATTTTTTCTGTACAAAAATCATTTTTCCATGTTCTATGATCATTAATTATACGCATGAATCAGTACCTTAAAAATTCATTTCTTTGGTGCATACTATTATTATAGTAATATCATTTGATTGCCAGTGCATTCAATTTCATTTAATATTTTTATCCAAAATATAGAACCTTGCTGTATACGTATATTACACGCATTTGATTTCTAAAATTAAGAAGAAAATATATGCTATAAATTTTAGTGATCTAATATTTCTAGAAAGGCGAATTGTCTTGAATTATCTCCTTAAGGCAAAAAGGTATTTCCTCAAAATTTGTTTTAAATCACATGATTAATTTTTTTTATAGATTTAAATACTCGATTTATCAAGATTGATTGTATTTAGAACCTCATTATTATCCTCCATGCTTTGGTTATTAATCACTATAGTTAAATCTGTTAATTATTACTTTTCTTCAAAAATATATCTCAGTACTCCATCCTTTAAAGTTAATAAGCCTTGTAAGATCATTATCTCAAAACGCCGATTTAAATATGTTTTTAAACCGTTTAAAATTATTTTATACCGCAAATTGTTATTTCTATCAATCATTTAAGCGATATTACTACCCACACGACTTTTTATAAAATTTCTTTTCACCGCAAATCGTCATTTCTATCAATCATTTAAGCGATATTACTACCCACAATGACTTATTATAAAATGGTTTTTCGCTGTTTAAAATTTCATTTTCCCGCAAATTGTTATTTCTATCAATCATTTAAGCGATATTACTACCCACACGACTTTTTATAAATTTCTATCAATCATTTAAGCGATATTATTACCCACACGACTTTTTCTAAACTGATTTTTCGTCGTTTAAAATTACTCTTCACTGCAACTCGTTATTACTATAAATTTTTTAAAACTTTATAATCGGATTGAGGCCTCTGTACATATTGTATTCCATTTATCAACATATAACTTTAAGTTTTATATTCGCCATATAGAATGGCTCACATACATTTCTGACATGCTAAATTTATCTATGAGAATCTTAAAAACATTATAAACATATCCATCCTAATCAAAAAATACTTTATTCTATGATTTTATACGACATAACGTATTCTATACTTTCTAAATACCCCATATTAATTCCTTTTGAAATGTGTTTCTTACAAACAAGAAATATAAAAAATAAATAATTTTGAAAATATTTTATTTGTTTCAATCAATGAAAAATATTTTTCAGGATTAAGCATCCAATAAGATTTGGATATTATAACAAAAAACATTACAAACCTATAATTAATTTGCATAATATTTTTAGGATATAAATTTAAAAAAAATAACCTCATTATATTCCTCTTGGCCTCTTTTTATTTATATTAAATATCGTACACAGATATAATATAAATAAATACTTTCTCTTTTTCTAAAATTCTGCATATATTTTAATCTTGAGATATGCTAAAATTTTTCCTTAGCAAAGACATCCCACAAAAATCAAAAGAACGCAAAAAAATACTATTGTTAGTAAATAATTTTCCGAACATCTATATGAAACTATATATCTAACATATTAAGATATATATGTCATACGGATAAATTTTACAACAATGTACCATAGGATACGATTTAATAACGCATTTATCGATAGAAAATATTTTATAACTATATTTTCGAATTTTATTCAATTAAAAGTTAGAGTTCGTTTAAATTGATAAAATTCCGCAACTTAATATAAAATACGCAATTATTTTAGTATGATACAAATAAACATAAGATCATAAAATCGATAGATCAAATCAAATCGTTTTCTTAGATTTGAGCTGTCAAAATTCCTTTAATCTAAACTAAATTATAGAATTACTTATGATACGCGAAAAGTAATCCTTGTATGTTTAAAAAAATGTATAAATTTGTGCTAAATAAATTTGTGTTTTTAGAAAAACATAAAAAAACAATTGTGATTTTACACACATAAGTTTATAGACTAGAGATATTCGAGAATTCTAATTTCTCGTAGAGGGAACCAAAGGGTTAACATTTATCCAAGTTTCTTTTATTGTTCTAATTTTGATTATTTCTAGATCTCTGTTATTTTATTAAATGATTTTTTTCACAGATTCAGCAATATTTTATTGTACTTTTATTTTTCTTTTCAGAAAATTACATATAGAATTGGTGCTTACTTGTGTTAATTAATTTATCTGTCATTTTTTGTCATCCGTTAGTAAAATATTTCATTAGTTAACATGAAAAAGATATAATACTGAAATACTATTAATTATTGGTATGTTTGCTAAATAGTGGTGTCCTTTAATGATCTAGATACGTTCAACATTTAAATATAAGTTTCATTGTTTTTTTCGAAATTTTATCATGTGTCATTAATAATTGATCCAATTTAAGAATTATTTTAAGCGCTTAATGTATGTTTTTTTTTGCATACTATATTAACGGGAAAATCTATATTTATGTGTTTGTAATATCCACGCTAGGCTCCTAGTAAACTACACCGGATTTTTACTACTGAAAATGTTATTTTTTGGTCAATAGCACACACACTGGTCCCAGTCTCGCGGTTAAACCCGTTTAAGTACAAAATATTCTAAAAAGCACATATCACACTTTTTTATCTCTTCAATATAGCTTAATTAAATATAGATAACGTTGTTATCACATAGACTATTAAAAATTTTTACTTATATTAATTGGGCAAAATTAAAACTATGTTTGAAGTAACTCGAATGAAAATATTCTTTAAATCAATTCAGGTAACATAAATTTTTTTATTCTGTTAAAATAGGTCATCCATATAAATAATTTTGAGCTGTAATATATCGGTGTCTTTAATATGACCATAATATTAAGCTACTGATCAAATCACGAACATCCCAAGGATTTTGAGTCTTGGTTATTATAATAAACCTGCTTATTAACCATATTTTATTCTTTTTTCTTTACAATATATTTTACTCTTTTTTATTCAAAAACTAATTTTTAATGTGCAAGTTTCGCCTTGCAAAATGAATTGTTTCTAGATTACTTTTTTAAAAATAATTTATGCTTAAAAATCAAAATATTTGATTTTTTATTATTTCAAAACCTTATTTTTTGTAATTATATACATATTTTATTTAATAAGCGTCCACATTAATTATACGCCAACTCTTTTTCATCGAAAATGAATTTTTGTAAGACTTTGAATCCCCCACCCTAAAATATATTGTTAAAATAAAAAATATCCATACACATAAAAAATTTATTTGTTGGTGATGCATGCAAAAAATAATCTGAAAAATATCAATAATATCGCTTATAAATTCTATAATAATTTAATAAAAGACTATTTGAACATGAAAAGCCCTTTGCATTTGATTTTTGCAACATTCAAAATATTTTTTAAAATAAATTATTAGTCATTTTTATAAATTGATTTATAAAGATTAAGGAATCAACAAAAAAGTTAAATTAGAAACATTAATCTTCCCTGATATATCATTTATGTGATAAACACAAGAACAATTTAATACATATGATACATACGAACTTTAAGTATAGAAAATTAAACATCAATAATGACTATTTGTGTTATTCAAAAATATTTCAATTTTTTTTCGTGACTTAACAAATCGTTAAGTCGGCCCAAAAAATACAGAATATATGGACAAGGTATGCTATAAATATTAGAAACTACCATGATTCTTATTGATATTTTCCAAATATAATCTTAAAAAAGATAAAATTAAAAATAATCGCAAAATATATTATCACAATCATAAAATAATACAATCTGTGCTGTTTTACCTTATCAAGTAGTTTATTCATATATGTGAGCTTCAAAAATATGTATTATATAAAATTAAAATCTAATTATAATAAATTTAATTGGGATACTAAAAAATTACAATCATGATTGGGGCTATAACCAGTGTTGAAGTATTTAAATTCTATTTTTACTGAAAATAGTAGACACAAAAACATTGATAGAGCTATTATTTATATCAATATATGAATTACGCTCCCGATACTTATTTCGATACATGTGTAAAATAACAAAAGAATTTAATTAAGTAAAATAATTGAATTAGATAGTCTTAAAAATAGAAGATGTGAAAATGAAGATTTTAAAGATGATGACATGAAATGGAACTAATAAGCTGAATTTATTTTTGAGCATCTAAATTTTAGCCTAACTAATTTTTAATTACTAAAATACAAATTAAGTTATAAATAATATGTTATGTCACTGGCATGGCTGCCCATTGGCACAATCCATGCCCCACATAAAAAATAAAATCACTACTGGCATAATATCTTATTAAACTGTAAATATAAACAATATGAATACCTTTGGAATTATATTTCATCCAGGCAGTTAATGTGTAGTATACATCACAACTATTCAATAAAATATCTATTTGAATGAAATTACTTGGCCCATCTACTCTGTAATACACATTTTAGAGTTTACATGTTTATAATTAACCTTTAGTATATTTTAAAAAAAGCTGCTGGTTTATTTTCAAGCGAGATTGTTGGAATTTCCCTGGGATGACGATCAAATTCCATAAGTGGCTCTTTTTCTATTTAATACATTATAAATATTTTATATACCATTTTAGGAAATACATTGATCTTTTATAGATTAAAATTCAATTAGTTATTTTCAAAAAAAATAACAGTACCATAAATAAAATTTTTCTGCCTCTAGACCCTAGGCTGCCTCGATATTAGTGAAATAATATATAAAATTAACCTTAAAAATCACTATTTATTCAGTACTAGAGTGCTATACTACCATTGATCCTTATAGCTACGGGTACTTTGGGTTTATATAGAAGCTGCTAAGCGTATGCAGTCTATCTGTAGATGTGTATAGCAGGTATTTTTAGAGATTTTATTTGATTTTTTCATGAAGTTTCGTGTGCGAAGCTGCCAACCTTCAAGGAATATTATAAGTATGATTATTTTAATCTATTATGAACAGTTCTTAATAAAAGGGTATTAATCATTGGAAAAGCTTCATGAGGATCTTCAAAATATCGAAATTGAAATAAAAAGTGTTAAATATCTTCTTACACAGAATTTTTAGAACTTAGGCATAAATTATAGATCTCTAGTTCAACTTTTATTTGATCAACAGTTAGTAATGAAAAAGATCAATAATTTTTTTAGCTTTAGTATTTTTTTACCCCTTGATACACCTTATAAATTATAATTTCAGCCGGGCATAGATCATTTGTGTCCAGATAACACCCTTATCTTCCTTCTTTTAAATAATACAAATTTAGATTATAAGACGATTTTTTTTATATATCTATATTTTAGCTTTTTGACCTGTCTAATCGAATTTGATTTTATAGACTTCAATTTGTTGGCTGATTCAATCAGTTTTGCAATCTTGTTTCTTAATGTTTTTAATTTCTGTAAACTTCTCTTCATTGCCACTTACATGGATAGAATATCCCTTTATTCATAGACCTATTTTATAAAGAATATTTTTTAGATATGCGTAATTTTACTGTCAAGCTCTAGTTAAAAACGTCGTGTTCTCTCAAAATTCACCTTTACTGTTCCCGTGCTGAATGTTTTTCTCAATAGCAAGTATATGGCTATTATTTTGCATTCTAACTCACACATATGTATTATAGAATGCACCAAAAAAATTGAGAGTCTATTTTTATTTTTTTGGTCGGAATCTTAACATCTCTTATATTGATTTTTTTGTTGATTTCGATAATAATTCTGCTATCTTGGAGTATATAAAAAAAAATCTAGTGAACCACATTTTAATAAATTTTAAAAAATGCACTTTTTGAACCAATATCATATATTTTAATTTGTTTTATAAATAAAAAAATAATTAAACTATATAGATAGGAATGATGTGTAGGTATAACTGGAAAGATGCTTCGACTGAGAAAGTTCAAGACATGATTTATCGATAATTGAGATTATATTGTTTTCAAGGACCAGAGTAATATTTATAAACTATGAGACATTTGATAGGATATAATTTTATCGGAATTATCAGTTTTCTAACAAGATTAAGGTGTTTTTAAGGTGAAAAGTTTCAATAGTCAAACAAAATATTGGGCAAGCATTTACAAATAATTAGGAAGATAAAGATTTCAGAAGAAGAATATAGGATGTTTAATTAAAAGATTTATATAGAAAAATTTCTTTGGAATATTTCCAAGCTATTATTTAGAAAAATTTGAAACAATATATTCTGATTGGACAGGAAAAAACAAAAGTTAATGATACTATCTTAAACATATTTTCTTAGAAAAATTTACAAGAATAAATCTTATAAAGTATAATATATTATCGAATACACACATAAGCATAGAAATAGCTATAAACCATTAAATATTCTTGATATCGACACATTAACATACTAATTATACTAAACCACTGAATGGTTATCAATAAAATACCGTTAATATTGTAGTATTTTGTATTATTAGAGAGTTTTTTATATCGTGTTGAGTTTTAAATCAATATGATTTAATGACACATTTTAATTGATGTATAGATACATATGATCATTGGGATTATTTCTAGTATAATTTATTGCTCTATTATGATACATATTTCATGAAAAATTTCAATAAGCTTGGTGTTCAAATAAGATTTATCTTCCAAATAGCTGCATATTCCCCCAAAAATATAAATTAAAAAATTTGAATAAAGAAAGTTTTTTCTTGCTGCATTCATGAAAGATAAGTTTTAGACCGAATTTTCTATTTTTTTTCTTGTTTTCCAATTTTACGCAAAAACATATTTTAAAAGATAGTGGAAATTTTCGATTATTTTTTCACTTGGTAAAAGGCATCTTGGATGATTATTAATACAGATACTGCCCTTTTATATTAAAATTTACTTGTGGTATGTATTTATATTATCGCTTTAAGATGTTATAAATGGTATTTTATGATTCAAAACCAGATTTTATTCTAATTTGAGCCCGTTACGTTTTAGTGCAGAGCGAAAACACACATGTAAAACTAAAATGGTATATTTTAAGTTTCTAAAAATAAATATTTTATCTATTTTTATATATTTTCAGTCAATTAATTGTATCACAGTCTTGTGTTAATTCACGTATGTTTTTTTTTGTTTTTAAAGCCAGTGATTGGCATAAAAGTAGCAAATATTAACAACTTTTATCGATAATTTCATCCTAAATTTTGCATTAAAAAGATTTGGTATATCATTCAATTTCTTATATATACATAATATTCATTTTTGTTTATTTTTTATGTGTTTTGCTGTATTATGTTACAAACTAATCACGAATGACTTTTTGTTGTTGCTTCCGATATTTTTCAGATATAAATGATCTCTCCAGGTGAACGAATAATGTAGATTTAACTTAATAATAAAGGTGAACTATATTTTTACGTTTTTTTTGTTAAAAGTAGATTTAAATTATTGTGATATGACAGATTTGATACAAGATAGGCCATTTTATGCATCGATGACATAAATATTTAATGAATAATAAATAATGAACTTCATTTATAAAAAAATAAAGATCATATATTGGGTTTTCAGTAAATAGGCACGTTTACCCATATCTTCTAACTATATCCCACATATTGTAAACACATATAAAGAATCTTTAATATGATTGGTATATGTGTAAGTATATGACCGCTAACTGCTTAATTTTGCGTATTTCGTGATTTTATATTGGTTTATTAATGACAGAATAAAATATGGATAAAGGTGGATGTTTTATAAATGCAAATAAAGCTATTAAAAGCCAGAAAAGTCATTTTTTTAAATCAAAAATTTTTTAGTTATGTAAATAGTGTTCTAGTAAGATAATAAATAAACGAAAATCTGAACAATTCACGACTATTTCCATATTTTTCCAGATGTTTGAATTTATTAGCAGTTCGCATGTATTTAAAATATGAAAAAGTCACGACAAACATCAAAATATAAAATTTAAATGGTATAGAGGATTTATTTTTATGTGGATTAAATGCAAAAGTTCA
This sequence comes from Rhyacophila brunnea, assembly GCF_057557595.1. Classification (NCBI taxonomy): domain Eukaryota; kingdom Metazoa; phylum Arthropoda; class Insecta; order Trichoptera; family Rhyacophilidae; genus Rhyacophila; species Rhyacophila brunnea. The sequence continues at coordinate 508,810 of NW_028232789.1, forward strand.
TATTCATTAAGATGAATGTAAGATAAGAAATTTTTGAACATTAACATAACTTAATATGTTTTTATTGATATTTTCTATTTTATTTATATTATATATATTAGAAAATTTTGTTTTTTAAATTGGTTCAAGAAAAGAATTCTGTAGAAAGCGTGATTCTAAAATAAGATTTAAAAAGAAATATATATGCTTAAAAAAAGAAATACAGTTTATATTGTTGTTTAAAATTGTTATTCAAGCAACGACAATAAAAAATTGAAAATGAAAGAAATCTGTTTATAGTGTAATAAAAAAAGTATGGTCAAAAAAAAAATAATATGTATAAAAATTGAATGATGCAAATATATTACAATATGATTAAAGGGTTAGGTAAAAAAATACATTTTGATTTCTAGAAAGTTCAAATATATAATTAAAGAAAACGAGGAGTAACTAAGCTTGTGAGATTATTCTAAACAAAAAATTAAATAAAAGTAGTTTCTGGTTTAAAATCAAATATTCAATCGCTGCGTGAACGACCTATTTTATATTAGTGGCCATAGAAGAAAATATTCTAGATTGAATTGATGGAAAAGGGACCTAAACGGATTGATAAACACTATATTGAAAATAAAAAAACTTTAATAATAAGATTATATGTAAATTAACTTTCCTAGACGCTAAAATAAGAACAATAATATCATAGTATACAAATGGGGATATTCGAACACAAAGCATCACAAGTTTTTTTTAAGCAGTTAGGAATTCTAACGCGAGCAGTTAAATATTCATAAACAATAGAAAGAATAAACCCCTTAGATTTATCTGTTTTGGAGTATTAACATATATAGAGGAAAGTTTTAAAGATGATGAGATTAAAAAAACTATTGTTAGATTCATTTATATAGAGGAATTTAAAGTTTGTTCTTACAATCTAAATAGCTATAATCAATACAATAAAATGAAAGATTAACTCTAAATTATGCACAAAGATTAAAGATTTTCTAAAATTTATCTCAAAAAATGAACCAATCTCTAAATTTTATAAAAAACTACGATTGAAACGAAAATTCATTTTAGATCTATATATTGCTTTGTCTTGTCTATTACTTTTTTGTAAAGGCAAAACTTTAGATGTGCGCGTATAACGGATTCGCAAAATACTTCTTTCAGTCTCATTATCTTTATAATATATACTTCATTTTTCAAGTTTTATTAGTTCAAGTTTTTTCCTCAATCCTATTGTTTGTACATACTATTATATTTGGCAGGCATTTCTAACGACTTAATATATTAAATACAATTTATTTTATTTTAAGGGCTAATTTTTCTTTTAACTGTTTATGTTTTCTCTATAGAACAGTTTTGCAAAATACTTCTTCCAGTCTCGTTATCTTAAAAATGCATCTTTATTTTTCAAGTTTTTTCCTCAATCGTATTGTTTGTATTGGATTCCCAACACGTTGATATATATAACAAGAAGTTTATAATGAATACTTCATTTTTATAAGTTTTATTAGTCCAAGTTTTTTCCTCAATCCTATTGTTTGTACATACTATTATATTTGGCAGGCATTTCTAACGACTTAATATATTAAATACAATTTATTTTATTTTAAGGGCTAATTTTTCTTTTAACTGTTTATGTTTTCTCTATAGAACAGTTTTGCAAAATACTTCTTCCAGTCTCGTTATCTTAAAAATGCATCTTCATTTTTCAAGTTTTTTCCTCAGTCGTATTGTTTGTATTGGATTCCCAACACCTTGATATATATAACAAGAAGGTTATAATGAATACTTCATTTTTATAAGTTTTATTAGTCCAAGTTTTTTCCTCAATCGTATTGTTTGTATTGGATTTCCAACACCTTGATATATATAACAAGAAGTTTATAATGAATACTTCATTTTTCAAGTTTTATTAGTTCAAGTTTTTTGCTCAATCCTATTGTTTGTACATACTATTATATTTGGCAGGCATTTTTAACGACTTAATATATTAAATACAATTTATTTTATTTTAAGGGCTAATTTTTCTTTTAACTGTTTATGTTTTCTCTATAGAACAGTTTTGCAAAATACTTCTTCCAGTCTCGTTATCTTTAAAATGCATCTTCATTTTTCAAGTTTTTTCCTCAGTCGTATTGTTTGTATTGGATTCCCAACACCTTGATATATATAACAGGAAGGTTACAATGAATACTTCATTTTTCAAGTTTTGTTAGTCCAAGTTTTTTGCTCAGTCGTATTGTTTGTATTGGATTTCCAACACCTTGATATATATAACAGGAAGTTTATAATGAATACTTCATTTTTATAAGTTTTATTAGTCCAAGTTTTTTCCTCAATCGTATTGTTTGTATTGGATTTCCAACACCTTGATATATATAACAGGAAGGTTATGGTTATAACAAGTATAATATTTTAAAAAGATAAAAAAAGATTATTAAAACTTTTATTGAATAGTTTTAAGGCAATTTCTATATACAAATAAACCATATTTTCATCTATTGTCATGTTTATTTTCATCATACGAAAACCTATTGCTCCTATATTTTACATCGTGTAGAGATTTTTTTCTTTCCCTGTTTAGATGATTGGGGTTATCGGTGACAGAAGAATCTGGAATAGAATACCTTCGTATGAGTTTTTCACATGGAGGTGGATTTGGTTGATTTCTTTCAACGACCATACCGTTTTCTCTATTTAATTCCAGTGAACTTTCGTTGTTATTTTCTTCAATCAAGTAAGGGTGGTTTAATAGTTGAATGGCGAGGGGTCTTTCGAGGTGGTTTATTTTGAGCATAAAGTCTAGGAGATGGAAGAGTTTTTTATTTTCTTGAAATTCTGCTGATTTTGAGAATATGTTTCTTTGAAATATTGGAGGATCTATGTAGTCATCTTGCAATGTTTTCATTTTTATGTAATACCTATCCGGAATATACTTGTTTTTATAATTTTTTCTTTTGCTTTTAATTTGTGATTTTCCATTATTAGCACAGTTTGGAAAGTTATCAGGTGTATTTTCATTGGAATATACGTTATATTCGTTTTCTTTGATATTATTATATTGATGGTTTTCGAATTTATCTTTTTGATATCGAGTCTGAGCGTTGTTTTTTGGATTTATATTTGATAAATTTGGATGGTTTTCATATTCTCCATAGTTTGAAAGATTTTTCTTTGCAATTTCATGCTTATTTTGAAAATATAAGCAATTTTCATTATCTTTATGGTATTTAGATTCATTATTGTATATTTTTTGGTCATCTGAAAAGTTAAAAGAATTATCGTGTTCAAAGCAATGTCTTTTAGAAATATTGAAAGGATCGTCTTCTTTAACATCCAATGAATTACTTTCAACATATGGGATATCTTTTTCAAAATACATATTTGAATTACAACCGTATTCGACCATGAAGTTAGGAGGATCGCCCAACAAACAAACCATTCTATTGATCATGTCGTTGTTGTTTTTTCCGGGGAAAAGCGGAATACCCATAAAAAGTTCATATATTATACAGCCTAGGCTCCAAATATCCACACCGAAATCATAAGAAAAGCCAAGAATGACTTCAGGAGCTCGATAGTATCTACTCTGTACATAAAAATTAGCCCCTTTACAGTTATCCAACGCATTACCGAAATCGATTATTTTTATTCTGACATTTTCAGGATCACTAACAAGAATATTTTCTGGTTTAAGATCGCAATGTATGATTCCCATTCTATTTAATGTGTGCAGTCCACCCATTAACTGATTAACTATTCTTTTCAATACAAAATGGCCGATCCCAATAAATCCACCCATTTTCAAAATCTCGAATAAGTTTTTACCGAGAAGTTCCATAACGATGCAAAGATGATTTTTGTACATAAAATCATCAATGTATTCAGAAAAAATATGTAGAACAGAAGATCTCGCTTTCAAAACTTTAAGAAGTCTAACTTCAGAATAACCATGATTAAAATATGCACTCTCATTTTTAATAACTTTAATGGCGTATTCTTTTCCATTTAAACGGCACTTAAAAACTTGGCCAAAAGTTCCACATCCAAGTTTTGAAATTACTGTATACTTCGAAGACTCGGTTTTGTAGAAAGTATCGCCTCTGTGAACAATCAAATCGTGGTTTATATTATCGTTCATTTTGTTTGAACTTGGATTCGATGGTGAAGTAAGAAATTCGCGCATTCTTTTTCTCGAATGGGTTTTGTTTTGCGTCTTGGGTGGGTCAATGTATTTAATCTTTCGATCTGGAAATTTAAATTGTAAAGTTAAAAAATAAAAAAAGATACTGATCAATTTAAAATTAAATTGGATTTTATTCAAATATCCCAAAATTGGTATTAAAATGTTTTTTAAAATGGAATTACTTGTTTTTTATTCCAAAAAGGTCTTAGAATGTCTAAATAATATTTATAACTATTTCCCGATAAAATCAGAAAAAAGCTACAATTCATTGAGTTTAAATGTTATAATTCCAACATTGCGTCGTTGAAAAATCTAGATCTTAAAATTATTACATAAAAATAACTAAATCATGTCCTTCATTATTCTTCAAAAGAAATTTTATCTTAATCATTATTTTCAATATAAATAAACATAATAAAAGATTATATTTGCCTCTTTTTTAACAACAATCAAATCAACTTACTTAATTTAAAAATATCTAATAAAAATAACTAAGTATTGTTCTTAAATATTGTCCAAAAGAAATGTTATCTTAATCATTATTTTCAATATAAATAAACATAATAAAAGATTATATTTGCCTCTTTTTTAATAACAATCAAATCAGCATCTTTAATTTAAAAATATCTAATAAAAATAACTAAATATTGATTTTATATATTCTACAAAAGAAATTTTATCTTAATCATTATTTTAATACAAATAAAAATAATTGTATCTGGAACTATTTTAATAACAATAAAATCAGCATATTTAATTTAAAAATATCTAATAAAAATAACTAAATATTGATTTTATATATTCTACAAAAGAAATTTTATCTTAATCATTATTTTAATACAAATAAAAATAATTGTATCTGGAACTATTTTAATAACAAGTAATTCAGCATATTTAATTTAAAAATATCTAATAAAATATATTTAAATCAAATTATTTGATTTTTCTGATAAAAATCTAATACTTCAATATTTATATTTATTGATTTCAATGCATGATTAAATCAGAGGCCTTTATTCTTAGACTCGACTCTGATTTAAATAAAAAATATTTATGAATAAAAACAGTCCTGAATTGCTGAAATATCTAAAAGATTAAAATACTTTCGCATATTTTACAATACAAATAATTACTAATATATTTCTTCAGCCTTTTTTTGAAGAATGCTATTAAATTAAAAAAAAATCTTCTATTTTTGAATATATAAAATCTATTCATATTCAGATATTGTTTCGGTATAATTCCTTATCATAAAATAAATTACTGTTGTGCGCCTTAAAAACAAAACTAAATTAAAGATGCACCAATGTGTTAAGAATATATTGATCTATTAGGTAAGTAAAATACACGTGAATTTTTAAATAAATATGTATAAATAATAGGAATTGCAATGCATTTTATCAATTCTAGTAATTTTAAATGTAATCAATATTTTCTTTATATTTATTCATATTCAATATGCACTAACTGATTATTTATTATTTTTACGAAACGGTAAGATTTTATATGTATATACTACAATAATTTCTATTAATGCCAAAAACGAATACTCGTTGCTAAAGAGATAACAAAACTCTTATCATAACTTATTCGCATTAATATTTATATATCTTTAAATACCAAGAAGCATTTATATAATGATATCTGTATTATTTTTATATGTATATTAAAAACTATTATATTATCGCTGAAAAGATACCAAAACTCTTATCATAACTTATTCGCATTAATATTTGAATATCTTTAAATACCAAGAAGTATTTATATTATGATATCTGTATTCTTTTTCTATGGATGTCAAAAACCATTATATTATCGCTAAAAAGCTACCAAAACTCTTATCATAACTTATTCACATTCACATTTATATTTATATATCGTTAAATACCACGAAGCATTTATATAATGATATACTGTATTCTTTTTCTATGGATGTCAAAAACCATTATATTATCGCTAAAAAGCTACCAAAACTCTTATCATAACTTATTCACATTCACATTTATATTTATATATCGTTAAATACCACGAAGTATTTATATTATGATATCTGTATTCTTTTTCTATGGATGTCAAAAACCATTATATTATCGCTAAAAAGATATCAAAACTCTTATCATAACTTATTCGCATTAATATTTATATATCGTTAAATACCAGGACGTATTTATATAATGATATTCTATATTATTTTTATATGTATATTAAAAACTATTATATTATCGCTAAAAAGATACCAAAACTCTTATCATAACTTATTCGCATTAATATTTGAATATCTTTAAATACCAAGAAGTATTTATATAATGATATACTGTATTCTTTTTCTATGGATGTCAAAAACCATTATATTATCGCTAAAAATATACCAAAACTCTTATCATAACTTATTCCCATTGTAATTTATATATCGTTAAATACCAGGAAATATTTGTATAATGATATCTGTATTCTTTTTCTATGGATGTCAAAAACCATTATATTATCGCTAAAAAGCTACCAAAACTCTTATCATAACTTATTCACATTCACATTTATATTTATATATCGTTAAATACCACGAAGCATTTATATAATGATATACTGTATTCTTTTTCTATGGATGTCAAAAACATTTATTTATCACTAAAAAGATACCAAAACTCTTATCATAACTTATTCGCATTAATATTTGAATATCTTTAAATACCAAGAAGTATTTATATAATGATATACTGTATTCTTTTTCTATGGATGTAAAACCCGAATATACTATCCCGAAAAACTAACCACAACTTATTTGCTTTAGAATTTAATATTTTAAATAATAAAACATGCAGTAAAATTTAATTTAAAATTTAAATTCCATACTTTCATTGTTTCACTAATTCAAATACACATTGAATTCGCGTAAATTGTTCATATAATCACCAATCTTTTTCGAAAACTACTATGGTTCAGCAACATAATTTAATATTTGTAAAGAAATGTATTTTTTTATCAAAATTTTTTAATAGTCTTAAAAAATGACATGAAAATTTCGTATTATGGCTAGAATACGAGCAAATACTTGTTATTTGGGTTTTTTTCAAAAAAAATTGCTAATTTTTTAATTTTTTTAGTGAATATGTTTGAATCACTCCGAATACCCATAATGAATTATTTAAAACATAAATAAGACATGTTAGATTTATTTAGTGTTCTGAATAACAATATTTGCCGCTTATTTAGTGGGTTTATACCTATAATGCAATATAAAACATAGCATATTCACAATAAATTTATCTAAAATATAAAATTTCAAGAATAATATTCTATAATCACATATATATACTTCAAATTTTATTTTTTTATAAAAATAGTCAATTTAAAACCCTCAATGGGAAATTTATAGGAAATATGCTCAAATAATAATCAATAACAATTTTTCACAAAAAAAGGTTTTAATAGAATGTCAAGACTGTAGCCTTAATGCAAGAAAATTTCAATATTAAGAAATAAAATTCAATATTTTCTTGTATTTATTTCCTTCGGAATCTTAGAATTGTATTTTAAATCCATTTAATCTGATATTTTTGGTAATTACGCGACCGTTCTGCTATAATTCAAGCAAAGAATTTAAATGTAAGAAATCGATATTTGAATAAAAATATCTGATGTAACATGCAAAATAATTTTTTTTTCTAAGAATTACTTTAAAAAGAGCAATATATAGATTTTTGAGCTAGTATAATAATTTGGAATTTTAAAAAATATATCAAGAAATTACTAAAAAGTCTGAAAAATATTCTAATGTTACAAAAACATCTTTAAAAAGATATATTGTCCGTCTGCGAATCTTATAATACTTGAATAATCAACATAAATCGTTTTATATTCAGCGAAAACACAAAAAACTTATAATTATAAGATTTATAGCTATAAAAATGTGCAATAAACATAAAAATATACTTGAAAAAGAGTTCAATTTAGTAAAAATTTATCAGTATATCAGCCTAAATTAAGACAAAAATTATTTCATATTGCATCATTACACAGAAAAATCAAATTTTATCATTATTGAATCAAAAATGATCACTTTGAATGATACCATGTAATTTTTATATACGAAAGTTTATCTTTAAATTACATAGTCAGCTAAAATTCAATATGAATTATCTTACTAACCTCTAGAACTATAATTTTCATTAATAAACCTCTTTTTCAAGTTTCTTAATATCTCGAGATGCGCTATACGTTAAAATCAAAATATTATAAAAACTTATATCAACCTTAAATAGTAGACGTACTTTGGAGTTAATTATTATTTGAAACTATATGCGTTGTATAAAAACTTAAATCAACCTTAAATAGTAGACGTACTTTGGAGTTAATTATTATTTGAAACTATATGCGTTGTATAAAAACTTATATCAACCTTAAATAGTAGACGTACTTTGGAGTATATTATTATTTGAAACTATATGCTTTTAATAAAAACTTATATCAACATTAAACAGTAGACGTACTTTGGAGTTAATTATTATTTGAAACTATATGCTTTTAATAAAAACTTATATCAACATTAAACAGTAGACGTACTTTGGAGTTAATTATTATTTGAAACTATATGCTTTTTATAAAAACTTAAATCAACCTTAAATAGTAGACGTACTTTGGAGTATATTATTATTTGAAACTATATGCTTTTAATAAAAACTTATATCAACATTAAACAGTAGACGTACTTTGGAGTTAATTATTATTTGAAACTATATGCTTTTAATAAAAACTTATATCAACATTAAACAGTAGACGTACTTTGGAGTTAATTATTATTTGAAACTATATGCTTTTTATAAAAACTTAAATCAACCTTAAATAGTAGACGTACTTTGGAGTTAATTATTATTTGAAACTATATGCTTTTAATAAAAACTTATATCAACATTAAACAGTAGACGTACTTTGGAGTTAATTATTATTTGAAACTATATGCTTTTAATAAAAACTTATATCAACATTAAACAGTAGACGTACTTTGGAGTTAATTATTATTTGAAACTATATGCGTTGTATAAAAACTTATATCAACCTTAAATAGTAGACGTACTTTGGAGTATATTATTATTTGAAACTATATGCTTTTAATAAAAACTTATATCAACATTAAACAGTAGACGTACTTTGGAGTTAATTATTATTTGAAACTATATGCTTTTAATAAAAACTTATATCAACATTAAACAGTAGACGTACTTTGGAGTTAATTATTATTTGAAACTATATGCGTTTTATAAAAACTTATATCAACCTTAAATAGTAGACGTATTTTGGATGTAATTATTATTTGAAACTATATGCTTTTAATAAAAACTTATATCAACATTAAACAGTAGACGTACTTTGGAGTTAATTATTATTTGAAACTATATGCTTTTAATAAAAACTTATATCAACATTAAACAGTAGACGTACTTTGGAGTTAATTATTATTTGAAACTATATGCGTTTTATAAAAACTTATATCAACCTTAAATAGTAGACGTATTTTGGATGTAATTATTATTTGAAACTATGTGCGTTTTATAAAAACTTATAATAACCTTAAATAGCAGACGTCTTTTTATCTTTAATTAAAATACATATCAAATGAAAAAGTAGCCTGACCAATATTTTTAATAATATTAACTGTAAGATATTTTCTATCAACCAAGTTTCTTTTTCCGAATATCTATTAAAACCATACATATAATACTTATTTATGCTTTTGATTCGTAAAAATATGCTGTGATATATATCATCCAAGCCCACATTGGTATGCAAAGAGATCCATAGATGAATATATATAGAATACAATTTAAAAATTAACTATGTATAATAAAATTTATAGGCATCAATATAAATGAGCAAAAAAATATAGCCTGAATAAAGATAGCACATTTATTTACATAAAAATAAATAAGATTTTAGAAAACTAGGTAGAAATAATCAAAATATATTGAATAATGTGGTTGAAATTTTTTTGGTAGAACCCTAAAAACCATCAAAAATAGTAGATTTGGCGTTAAATTAAAATATATAGAAAAAAATTGCGTTTTTATTTTTGGGATCATATAAAAATTGAAAAAAAAACAATTTTAACGATATGAACTTCAAAATTCTTTTACTGTACTGAAAAAGTTTACTGATACTTATATTTCATTTTAAATACACTGTATCACGTTGAAGTCAAAGAATACCAATTATACAAGATATTGAAAAGTAAGTATGGACCGAATCAAAAGATAAAATTTAGGCATAAATAGATAGTATATTTTTTTCATGTTGAAAAAAATCCAACAATGTATTTATAAATTGAAGCCTAAATAATTTTTATTGGAGCCCCTAGAAGAGTTTTATGGTCGACTTCTAGTTTTTCTCGTAAGATTTAATTGAAATAAAAAATAAAGACTTCTTTTAATTCGAAAAAAGTCTTTTATATGTGTTATTTGTCTCAATCTAGTGCTAATATATAATTTTAAATATATTTGAATTTATTATATAAAAAATTAATGATTTTCATAAATTTAAATTTATTAGAATATATTTAATTTTTTATCGCCTTTTAAATTCAATAATCCATATCAAAACAATAAAAATCGCTAAAAAATGGCACAGAACTGTTGTTGTTTTATTTCTATAAACAATATTATAAATATTTATTGTCGTTTAAACTTGAATCATGTAAGATTTAAAATAGATATCGTCATATATTTATCTGCGTGTTTGTTATATTTATTGTGACTAGTACCTTTTTTTAGATAAAAATGATTACAGAGCGATCTTTTTCGGTCTTTTGGCATATGTAATTTTAAAATAGATACAACGAGAATTGCAATTTTATTTTCGTAATTTTACAGTGTATAATTTACCTACTAGAAAAATTACATCAATCTAATAATTAAGCCAATATGATGTTATCTTGATTTGTATGTATAAAACGGGTAATGTTATATTTGCACGCCTTTCTTCATATTTGTGCTTTAAGTATAGAATTAATATTAACTTTAGACTTAAAATGCTTTTTTTCTTGATTAGTTTAGAATCAACGTTCTATTGTCTGTAAGCTAAATCATATATTCTTTCTTAAAATCCAGAATTTCATTACTAATCTAGGAAAAGCTGATATTTTCTATACTCTATAAAAAATTAAATGAAGTAAATACGGCCGCAAGTTTTGACCCCAAATTCTGGCTAAAGATTTAATTTATGGAAGATTATTACTGTAATATTTCATAATATATCCGCTGCTCGATTATATTATATTTATTTACAATGTTTTCTTAAACTTCTTCATCAAAAGCATAGACTATTTGATCGATTGTATGAAAATATTAAAGTAGCGTATGCAGACTTGATGTGTGCAAAATTTAACTTTTAATAATGCTCTTTTTATAATACTTTCATAGCCTTTTCAATTGGTTTTTATTGATAAATAATGTTTTTTTTTGGAGGAAGCTCAAATTTTTATGTTCTAAGGAAGAGGCAAGATGAAACCTTGTATTTTTTTAGATACCTAAAAAACGCTTATCTCATAAAATTGTTTTAAAAATTGTAATTGTGAACAAATATGCACTTTTATATATAATTAAATGTTTTTCGTATTTTAAAAATTAAAACCTTGCGATTTTTTACAAATTAGATAGTAAAAAGAAGTAAAGTTAGTTCCATGGTTCTTCAAAAGCATTTATGACACTTATAATCGAAATTTAATTTACAAAAATCAGCGAATTTTAAAATATCTGATTTTTAAATGTCTTTTTGTGATTTAAATTTATTGTAGTAGAATTTTTGTGGGTATCCTATATACTTATAAAATCTGTCTTGACCCGATTTATTGAAGTTTTTAGCTGAAAAGTGTTTGAATTACTTTAGTAGAGAAATTAAAAGTACGAAAGATTTTTTATTTTTGCTATAATGTATTCAGGTATATTATATCTTCTGGTGGATTAGTTTAAGAGCTTTTTAGATTCGAAATATTTAATATCAAATTAAATCAAAATGATTGATCTTTGAATATGTATTTTAGCATGGCTTTATTGTAATTTGAGTATTACATTATGTGTTGGTTTTTTCAAGATTTATGTCTAAATATAATTTAGGATGTTCATAAACAAAAAAATTATAAAAGAATTATCTATGTATTTTCATAGGATTGTTTTTTTAGTGTTATAATTTATCGTTTTTAAAAAATGTAATAGAGCAAAATTATTAAATATACATCAAATAAATAATGAATGTATAGGATTAATAACCAGAAAACTTTGATAATAATCTACGCATGATTTTCAAACTTTTGATGGATTATGAGGGTAGACTGATCAGAACAAATTTTTTAAGAATATTTTTTATTGATTTTTATGCCCATATGTCGAGATTTTTTGATATAATAATAGAATATCAAAATTATATTATAATTGCTGCTGTCGTGTTGGTTTTAAGCATAATATACTATATAATTAACTCGAATAGGAAAACCACTCTTGAAGATAATCTATCTATAAATGAGAACAATAACGAGCAAATGAATTCTTTAGTTGATCAGGACGAGATGTATGAGAAAATAGCCACCTCATCAATGCAGGTAAAAAGGGACAGCTGTACACCTCTACATGACTATAAGCATATATTTCTGAATCTTTATCAACTAAAAGGGTTCAGAAACTTTATAATTAACTTTAATGAACATTTTGAATTGGGTAGAAGGCTAAAAAATATTTTTAAAAAAATTGATAAAGAGGGACTGGGATGTATGTTAATTACAGATGAAATGTTCAGAGATGTCAGTGCATTCAAATTCGAGATTTGTGATGCCAATTTCAGTTATATGATAATTAACAGTATAATACAAGAGGCTAAAAATTTTATACGTCTTAAAAATCCAACAATCGAAAATGTATCTAAAGAAGTCAATTTCGACCCAGAAAACAAAATACTTGAGATTGGTGAATTCATTCGAGAAAATATTTGCTCAATGTTTTATCACAAAGGAAACAAGGGATATTTTTTATCAAGCTTATTTTCAAAAGATATGGAAAGAGTTGAATTTTTGGATTACACGAAATGCTTTGTTCCAGAGAAAAACAGCGCAACGAACACTTCAGGAAAAGAAGAACCCGAAAATATAATATCTGAATATCCAAAGTATGCAATATTCTATGTAAATGAACTAAATCGCTATAATCCAGAGGGTCGAAAACTTTTGAACCCATCAAAAATCAACAATATTTTTTTCGATGGGCACATTGAATATGTTTTGAATTCTTTCAATGGATATTATTTTCATGATCTACAAATAAAAAGGATCTCTTATTATAAAGAAGGTGATGTATGGAAGGAACTAAAAACCGGAAAAGATATTGATACAAAAATAATCGATACCATCTTCAGTAGAGTTGATTTTGATCTACATTTGTTTTACGAAATTAAAGAATAAATTAATGCGTTTGGAAATTGAGCTATTTAAAAATTTAAAACAATATTCTTTCTTTAATTTATAAAACCATTAAATATGACGTAAATAAAATTCCCAAAAAAACTTAATAAATTATATTAAACGGCATTAATATAATATACTATAAAAAGAGTCGTTTATTTTTGTATCTAAAAGCTTTAATTTATCTTTAATAACTTACTATTGCATTGAAATGGGATTTTACGGGTTTTTAAGGGAGATGTATGATAAAAAACATAATTTAAACACGATTTTATTTGAGCAAACAAATATGTTGATGATTTTGCATAAACAAAACCATTTATTCAAATAAAAACATGCCAGTACTATCATTTAAAGGTGATGGATCAGATCAATATATCCCAGAAAATATAACTAAATTATACCATTTATTCAAATAACAACATGCCAGTACTATCATTAAAAGGTGATGTACCACATCAATATATCCGGAAAATATAACTAAATATACCATTTATTCAAATAAAAACATGCCAGTACTATCATTAAACGGTGATGTACCACATCAATATATCCGGAAAATATGACTAAATTATACCATTTATTCAAATAAAAACATGCCAGTACTATCAAGTAAAGGTGATGGATCAGATCAATATATCCCAGAAAATATAACTAAATTATACCATTTATTCTAATAAAAACATGCCAGTATTATCATTAAACGGTGATATACCACATCAATATATCCGGAAAATATAACTAAATCATTGATGTATACATACGCCAATTTCTTAATATCATTAATGCTATTTTTTATTTATATTTTTTTCAATGGTATTTATTATAGTTTATTCTGATTTTATCAATAAGTGATAGAAATATTAATTCTAAATAAAAAAAACATCTGACACATTTTCAATCATTACTTTGTAGATTATCAAACAGGTATTATAATTTTATCTGGCTTAGATAGTATCAATTTCATTTAAATTTATTTTCTTAAACTCATTAAAAAAACCCGCAAAAAAATAATATTATGCAGATGAACTTTCGTCCGATTTTTTCTAGTTCGTATTTTTTCAATTCAATAAACCTATATTGTGGGGTTTACAGTGCTTTTATGTCTATTTTGTTTTTATTCGCTTTAAATTTCGTGAATTTATAGGAGTTTTAATATATTAAAATAAATTTCATAATATAAAACTAAGTCAAAATTATTAGAGTCTGATTTTCGACAATAAATTTATGGGTGGAAGGATTGTTTGTCAAAAACAAAATTCCAAATAAAACGCTCAAGTTGTTTTTTCCCACTACTCTATTATACGCACGTCACAATTAAGTATATAATTAATCACCCTTTCGATCCAATTCTTATTTTTTTTCCCTCAAAAATACTAGTTATTTGTATATTTTTATAACAAAAAATCTTTAATCTATAATTTTATCCGCTTATTGAAAATATTTATTCTACGAATGTATTAAAAGAGAATTATTATATCACATGAGCTGGATTATTCTTAATTTTTTTCAATAAACTAATCCATCTAAAACATGTAATTTATTTGAGCCTAATATTTTAAAATTAAAAAATAATAAAAATAGATTAATAATTTGTTTTAAATATAAAATTCATACAATTCTTTTATTTAACTGTATCACCAAGAGAAATGTTATCTTAATCTCAAAACACACATTTTCATAAACATTATTTCATAATATTATAACTTAGACACGGCTGCTTTGTATCAGAATTTAGAAGAAACACTTTTTAAATACTTAAAGAGACACATTTTATAGTTCTTTTTTGTAAGACAAAATAAATTTCTTGATATCATAAAGTTTATTGTTTTTTTTATTGGTAATAACTGAATATCAAATTTATAATACTTGAGGCATAAAACAACAAAAAGTATTTTATTGATGGTTTTTCTTTTTTTCATACAACATATAATATTTAAACATGCAAATTTTACAAAAAAGCGTACATTTTTTTTAAGAAAGTAGTGTATCGACATCTAAATCCTCATTATTCAACCTAGTTAGAAAAAATAAGATGATAAACTGAGGTCAATATTTCTAAAATAATTTTGTTTAAAATATTAGCATTAACAAACCATTATTTTAACATAAAAATGTGATTATATCAGGCTAAAAGATATCGTAAAACAGATTTTCGTTTTACAAGATCTTTTTATTTTCATGATGGACAGATTTTTTAAATTTTTTTTCACAAATTTAGCGAAAATATTGTTTTTTTATTAAATACAATGCAGGGTTTAGATCTATACAGTTCAAAACATTTTATATCACGAGCTGCAAGGAAGCCGTGGGTTGTTAATCATCAATAAGAAAAAAAGGATACATAAATATACACGAATGCATTTTTATGTGTTAGAGAAAAATATAGCATAAAATCATGTTATCTTTTTATAAATACATAAGTCTTATATTAGGGTGTTACACGTGCACACGTTGAATAATTATACGCACAAATAATAGGATTTAGGAAACACTTGAATTAAAATGTCTAAAAAAAAAAGAAATCATATAGGGGGATTGTAAAATTAATAGGTCTTAAAAAAATATAAATCGTATATGTTCTATAGAGCAATTCTATGTTATGCTATTTTAATTTAAAAAGCTAAAAGTAAAATTAAACCATAAAAAATCGCTGTATTTTATTTCGAAATGAATATCCTATGTGCTCACATTTGAAGAATTTTTTTTAAATTTTTTGAGGTAAATATAATTGAAAATACATAATCCAATAAAATTGATTTCCGAAAAGCCAATCACTTCTATTATATGAATAAGAGGCGGTAGTTATCGAATTTATGTAAATAACAAAAAAAATTTAAAAAATATTTCTGTAACATAAAAATAATACATTAACGCACATGATATTCGATATAATCTATATAAATTTCGAAGACTAATAACTTTTTTTCAAAAGAAAAATTATAGAACTTGAAATTATATGATTTGATATAAGATTTGGAGACTAAATAAATCTAAAGCGCTTTATATTCAACTTTGAAAACAAATAAATCGAAAACGCATATAAAAATATAAAAAATAGGATACTTATCTAATACAAACATGAATTCCTATATAATAATTTTCTCTATATTATTTAAGTTAAGATATGATGTTAATGTTGTAACTTTTAGGAAGCGAATAAAACCCAAACAATATTGTTATTGGATGTTCGCATAATTCTCGTGCGTCACTCTCTTTGGTTTTACAGCATAAATTATGTCGCAAATACGTTTTCTCATACCAAACATCATATTATTCATCTTGAATCGATAGTAGCTTTGTTCATTATGAACCTAGATAGATTGAATATAAACACAAAATTAATATGTGGACTTACCAATTTTTGGTATTATAATTATATGGATTGTATGAAACATACGACATATATTCTAGAAAAGTCATTATAGCAATTAGAACTTAGTATGCAGTGTTTTTAAGTGCTTAAATATTTTCTGTTTTTTTTTTTCCTTGCTTATAAATATAAAAATTAGATACTAGACGAAGAAATTCGCAGAAATGTTTGCTACTGAATTTATTTCAGGAACATGAAAAAATTCTGATGAATTTTAAATATATTTAATCTTTATCAGAATATGAATATTTGTTTTATACATTAGAAACTATTCAGATGTATGTTTTTGTAATTGACAAAATTAAAATAAAAAAAATTGTAAAGTCTGAAATGAATTATTAAATTACTATTCAAAAATATTATTTTTTTAGACGGAAGCTGGTTTATTTTGGTATAATATAGTAATTAATGCACAGTAAAAATTTATAAGATTTTTATCAATATTTTATAAATTAAAAAAACTATATTTGAGGCAAAAAGTCATTATTTCTTTAAAAAATACTAAAAATCTATAGTTTATTTAATTATAAAAATTCACAGAAATAAATAATAGCATTTAGAAATTTTTTTATGAGAAAGTATTATATTTAATTTTTCAAACTTTAGTTTTTTTTATTTAAAATCCCAGATTTGAAATATAAAAGAACAGAATTTAAATGTGTATTCGTATAATTGAATATGTAAATTAAATACACTAAAACATGATTTTAACGATAAAAACTATAATATATTGAGTATATTAAGTTTTATTACGGCTATATATAAATACCATAATTTTTCTATATATAAAAACATAGGATTTTTATATATAAACAATAATGCACATAAAATATAAGGTTTATATAACAAATTTCAGCATAAAAGATTTGATTTTTTTATTTGGATAGATTTAAGAGAAATAGTTGTTCGGTTTAATTGTTATAATCCATTATTTTCATATTATTTTATAAAACTATATTTCTCAGATATATAAAGAAAAAAAAAATTTAAATAAATTTTTCCTTATTTCGATCTTAGATAACTATTACATAAAGCCAATTTTTGAGTTAAAACCTTTAGAGGTCTTAAATTAAAATGGTTTTTATTTTCTTACCAATTTGTGATTATATCCACATAACACGGTTTCTAAATCTTCGTTTAGTATAAAAAATTATAAAAAAAAATTTATAATTTTTGATTATTAATCAATAAATGTGTGTAAATGCGAATATTACACTTAAACAGCGAATTAATAAAAAGGTTTTACAATTATATTTCAAATTAAATATTTATAGCTTCTTTTTTTGAAATATATTATTGTAACATATGCATTTCCTCAAAAATCATAGATTAAAAACAATATTTATTCGGGTTTCAACCCTTGTATAAAATAAATTGGTAATATCCTAAAGGATAATATGTATAAGCTGAATTAAAATAGTTAACCTACAATATGGCTTATTTTATTTATTCCGCATATTTTGTAAAAATAGTTTCATATTATTTCTACAAATTGAATAAATTTATTTGAAAACTAGTAAATTTTGGGGGTTTTAAAGGGATCATAAGCTAAAAAGGATTCAAAATCAAAAGATCCATAATATGTTCAACTATTGAAAATGTAATATTATCTTTTATGTCCTAATTTTCCCAGACCGAGTTAAATAAAGATCGTATTTTGTAATTTATTGCTTGGGATTAATATTACAACAGTAAAACAACTTTAAATTAATATAAAACTTAATTAGTATTTGTGATAATATTTTTTGAAAATATTTGCTTTTTTTTGATCACCCTTGATACCAATTTTTTAATTATTTTTCTGCTAACAGGGGTTTAATATCGAATAAGTTTTAAAGAATTTATTTATAAATTTTACAGCACCATGATATGATACACATGTTTAGTTTTAAAAAGACTATTTTTGAGTATATTATGTGTTAGAAAGACAAACGAATCGTGCACGGAGTTAACACAAATTAGAATATTTTATTGAAAAAATTTGATAAATTAATATGGTTAATGTGATTTATTTATTTACTAATCTAAAATCTTATGTAAATTTAAAGAAACTTTTCAATGAAAACATGCTTCTAGGTTTCTTAGAGATTTCCTTTATCTTCGATAGTATATAGTCATGTATGTATTTCTCATTGGGTGTTTTTGGAATAAATGAAAGCGCCATTCCTTTATCTGGAATCGCACCTGTTCTAAGGGTATCTATATAACTATTGAACAGGTGCACTTCCGGGTAGAATTTACTTGAAATTTTACATTTAACATACACGCAATCCTCCTGAATTTGTAAAATCATCTTTGCATATTCTTTATTTATTTGCGTGATTCCACACCCAAATAACTCCTTTATATTGGAGCTGCAAAACGTCCTATGCATTTTTAGCTCGAATAAAACCCTTTTTAAAAAACTTTCCGGCAGATCCTTTGTTTTAATATATTCTTCAAGCATATCTACATAATATGTATCATGTGTGTAATTTTCATTAAACGCTGTTCGATTCGATTTTTGAAATTCTAGAATATATTTCTTATACTTCAGTTCAATCGGTAAATTTTGCATTTTTTTATATCCAAGAATTTTCGATAACCTGGAAAATCCCATCAAATCTTCTGTCATTAATCTATTCCAAGCATCGTTTTGAAAATTAAGAAGCTGCGATATAAAACGAGCCCGCTTGTCAATAAAATCATAATCAGAAAAATATTCAGCAAGTTTCCCATTTCTAATTGTGCCAGGTTTCGTTGTCCTTTGTTTCCTTAAATTATGTTGGGCTTTTGATTTCATACTCAGCTTGTTTTGTCTTTTTTTATTTTTTATATGGTCTTTGAATGCACAATATAGTTTGAGCAGGCTCAAAGAATTATCATTTAATTGTAATATAAATTTTGGATCACGGCATATTTTAGTAACCAAAGAGTTCTCTTCATCTTGTAAATGTAAATAACTGTGTAAGGATGATATTTTTGTTTTGAAAGTGCTGATTCTTAATGTTTTTGCTTCTATTATATATTTATTCTTTAAAATTGCAAAATTTGACATTATCTTTGTTCTTTTCGATCTCGGGGTCACTTTATATCTATAATTTTAAATTAAATTATTCCATATCGAATATTGATTTTATCAATGAAAATATTTACATAGAATATATGAGTAATCAAAAAATCCTGTTTTATATAAATAAGTATTATATAATAAGAAAATATATGTGGATAAATTGGGCTGATCATTTCTAATAAACATTTACGACGAACAAAACAAATATAACTTTGTAAATTAAGCACCTCGGCCACAATTATTTCTAGGTGCTAGTAAAATATTACATTCTGTGATAAAAATAATAAATAGCCTACGTACTTAGTTGCAGAATAACTATATTAAAAGTATATGGAATATAAATTTGAATACAAAACAAAATTTACCAAACCTAAAATATTGTTTGGTTTTCAAAAAAATTATTAATTTTAATAGGGCTTCAGAAACTTAAATATTGATGAAACTAATAATCCGTATACTATCTTTTGCTTAAAAAAGCATTAGTATGTCGCCCAAAAACGATGTCTGAAATTTTGTGCTCTAAAATCTAGTTGAAACGTGTTTCCGCCTGTGAATTAGTTTTCTGCCTTTTTAATGACATTTAAATATATTTTTATTTAAAACACTCCAATAAGTGAGCATTGAATTTGAATAAATTGTTGAAGAAATTATACATCTTTGTAGTTATTCTTATCTTTTTATCGTAATAAACAGTTTAAATGAGGCATTAATTTCTATAAAAAAAAGGTCAAATAAAAGACTGTAAAAATTCAATGTGAACTTGAAAAATATAAAAATATTTTTTATTAAGTGTGATTCAAATATATTTTTCTTTTCTCCTATTTACTTAAATTGTCTATTTGACGTTTTATGAAAACTTAGTTCTAAATACACTTCATAAGAGGATTACAACATAATTAATTGTCATACGTAGGATAATATTTTTATAATGGTAATTATTTCTGTGCTTTTAGTTTACGTATAGAGAAACCTAAGGCTTTTCAACTTTTAAATTTAAAAAAGCCAAAATCGCTATTTCAATGACTCAAAAAAGACGGACTTTCCAGAATAAGAAATTAAAATTTCATTGATAAATATAAATAGCGATTCGTTATAAATCAGAAGTAAAAGAGGGTTTTAGATTTTAAAGAAATATCCTTGACACATTTACATGAATATGATATACACAAAAGAAATGGTGTCTGTTAGATAATTATAATGCCTTAACTCGAAATAATATATCTTAATGTCTTTATTATAAGCAAAGATTGTAGTTTAGTTAAAAGTGAAGTATGTATCAGGAATCAATTTTAATTTATATGTCTAAATTTTTACGATATTTCTTGATTTGAATTTTATTAGTAAAAGGCTATAATGCTTTAAAAAAAAATGCTAGCTTCTAATATATATTTTACGCTCAAATCAAGTTATTTATCAGTAAAATTCACATTTTATAAAAAAATCATATTATCGGGTCAATATCCCATAATTTAAAAGCAAGCAAGATTAGGTAGTTAGTTTATCATATTTTTTTTAAATTATTTTTTCTCTATGTATTTTAAACCATATGTGTCTTTAGAAATTAGTTTTAAAACCTTGGGTATTTTAATCAAGTGTAACATATATTCATTCTTACAAATATTTTTTAGTACTTCGTCGTCTGAGAACATAGTTTAAAACCAATTCAAAAAAATTATATATTAAGTATATAAAACTTCGCAAAGGAATCATAATTTATTTAACTCTTAAGATGAATAATGTGCATTTGATATGCAACACTAATTTTATCGCACAAATTTTTTTTAAAAATGAATTTATATTCACAAAAAATCACAATTATCTATTTTTATTGATAATGCTAGGATTTTTAAACAAAAAGCATGCATTTGGAATTCATAGGAATTCTTTCTAAAAAATTTGCTCTTTTATTTTGCACCAATTGCCTTAGAAAGAAATTAAAATTAAAAAATGCAAAAAATGTTTTGTGTTTATATTATCAGAGTATTAATATAATATTGTAATATTTTTACTACCTAGGAATAATTTTTAGGAATGTATAGAAATACAGCTGACAAAATAATAGCTTTAATAGATTCATATTATCCCGGATTATAAAATTTATAAACCTAAATTTACCTAAAGACATTATAATTTTGAAAGCATCTATAGAAAACGGAAAAAATTATGACATATATTTTGAGCAATTCAAAAATTAAAGAATCTTATTTTTTCGAACAGTACAAATTACTAGGGACAGTTTATGGATTAATAATATGATTCAAGTAAACGATTATTTGATTATATAAATTAATAATAAAAAATATCATATTTTGGATCATTACATTTGTGTTCAAATAATGGGGCTTAAATATCTTTTTTATGGGTTTGTTTCTGTAATATAAGACCGTTTACATACATTTAAATAACAAAAATGCTTTTCTTGAAGGTCTCAACCTTACCCAACTCTCTAGAGTTTGGTGGAAATCAAAAAAAATCACCCCCTTCACGGCCTTCCTTATTAACGTAATCGAAGGAAACACTCTCAACATACCTTGAGGCTTTGTTACTGAGGTTTGCATAAATAAAAATGTAAAAATAATATTTGCTATTTTTTCAATAACTCTCTGTGATTACATGGTTTAAACCCTTCTAAAAATATTGTGATTGCCTTCATATAATGAATAATAAAATAAGATCAAGGTCTTTTATAGCTATCGAACATAGTAAATAAAAAAAAATTATCAAAATACACACAGAAATTTTATTCCGTAAAACACTATAAAACGTGCATAAAAGGCTGAAATATGCTATCTAAAACATTATGTTTATTATGTAAATTGATTGTTTTATTGAAGAGTCAGGTAGGATTTCTTATAATGATACACTTTTACATTTTCTCTAAATAAAACAAGTGATATAATACATGATAATAAGATATGTTTTTTTCAAACTATTAAAATAACCGATTTTTAGTTTATACAGACCAGTTTTAGTGTATTTGTACACCTAAAGGCCTCAAACTTATTATTCGTAGAAAATATAATCATTTTAATCTATATAGATTTGTGTATTTTTGTGTGATATTAGCATAGGTTAAGCTGAATCCCATTTATGAAAGTTTTAAGGATTCAAAAAAAAATTATTTTCATGTAAATTGACAAATTTTATATCATTGCTAATAATAGGCCCATGGAACCTCGTTAATCTAAAATATGTTGAAATTTTTGTTCGTCCCTAAAATCTATTTCGAAATTTATTTATTTTGGGGCTAAATTGTTCATTATAATTTATGTTATTGTTCTCCAACACACTTGCTTGATCTCTCGATCGCACAGCGTATGAATGGTTCAGCTTTTTCTAATCTCTGAAGTCTTCTTTAATACCTCTCCTCCGTTTAAGACTCATTAATTCAAGAATTTTTCTCAATAACAAGGTTTTACATATGCTCTATTTGGTCATTTACTTTGTATATCAAAATAAATTTAATTAAATTTACAAAAGGATAACCAGACTCGCTTAATAATCATATAATCACAAAATCAAAATTCATTTTTCTATGTTTTTTTACTTATTAGAGCATGTATCTCAATTCCAGAGCAAGTTAATTTGATTAAGCTGGTATGTACTTGAGTTTTGTAAATCTTTGAAATTTGGGTGTAATTAACTGTTTAATATCCTGCAAACCTTATTTTTAGCTCACTAAAATATTTCCGAAAATTATAATAAGTAATGCACACCTTATCTAGATTTTCTTCAAGTTTATTCTTTAAAATTGTTTATGTCCGGTCATCAAAAACTGCTAAGTATGCTTAAATCTCCAAAGCGATCAATTATACAAAAAACATATACAACATCGACCGAATATTCTGCGTATTTTTTTTCTTTTTAAATGCACACTCATATCTATCCATTATTTTGCATGCAGAACGAATCACTTCTGATTTCTCATAATATCTTGGTTTTAAAATTCGTGATACCTTCTCCATTCAATCTTTCTATCAAACTCGCAAACATATGATATTAAATTAAAAGACTCTTTGAAATGAATAGCTTTAGTACTCGAAAAATCTTTATTTCTTTCATTCTGGACTTAAAAAATAATGTATTTCACGATAATGAATATTTAAGTCCATATAATGATTCAGAATATTTGATTATCACATCTTAAAAATTTATTATTATTTTTGTCTGCTTTAATTGCATTTTTTCCACTTTCTTTTTATAAAAAATTAACAATTGATTTAAGTTCCCTTGTTTTCGGTTTTTTATACTGCATTTTTAAAAGCAATAAATAATTATTGTCGCGATGCTCAAAAATTAAACGGATCTCCCCATGCTTTTTTTGAAAAAGTAATCGTTTGGATAATATTAATTTGACGGTATTATTTGATTTCTATATGTAATTTATTATGATGTAGTACCCTAGTATTCACTTATTTATGAAATAAGGAATAATTTATTGCAAAAAATAAACGGACACTCATCATTAAATTTTGTAGGGTCCTTCTTTTTTCATGATACAACCTAAAAATAATTTTTATGTATCACAAGTAATCCTAGCACATAAAAACATATTTAAAAGATGTTAAAATAATTACTTTGAGTCTTTTATTGGATTTTTGTACTTGCATTCTAAAGATAATTGTAAAAATCCAATAATTTTAAATAAAATAGAAAAATTTTCCGATTTTTTTTAATAGATCTAACCTAAATCGGAAAACAATGTACTGTATATTGGTAAATTGTAGGATAAAAGGTTTTTTTTTTACAGAGATACAATCATAATCATCGGTAATACACCCATCTTTTTTAAATTTATAAAAGCCGAAATACTTTGATAAAAATATACATTTATTGTTTTCATTCGAGTAGATTGGATAAATTTAACTTAATCTACTGAAACGATGCCTTTTTTGAAAAAAAAATAACAAAACATAATTTTCTTCGTGATAAGCATACAAAGATATTATAAATTCGCATTAAATTTCTTTTTATGAAAAAATAAACCATTTAAAATATTTAAAATTCAAAATATATGATAAAAATAGTAATACATTTTATAAATTTTGAATGTAAAATAAAGTAAATGGTAAATCTTACAGTGACCATAAGTAATATGTCGGCTGTTTGATAATTATATAAAGATAAAAAGGATCACGGGCTAAATCTTTATCTAAAAAAGCTCTGAAGTTAAAAACAAAAAAAGCTTTATAATATAAACATAAATGCAACACCAAGTATGCTATTATTTTCAAAACAAACAGTATTTGTTTTAATTGAAAGAATAAGCGCTCGATTTATAAAAAACTGAAGCAAATATTTGTCCGAATCAATTCTTATATTACAAAGAAAACGTGTATAGAAATTAATTAAATCGGTATCTATGTTTCAAATGAGCACTTTTATATGCATCAAAACAGCTATAGTATTAGAAAAAGCAATAAAATAGCCTAAAATTATTTTATCATCTTATTTAATACATTTCTATAAAATTATATTGTAAGAATAGCTTGCTTTATTTTCATATGAAAATTTTTTTGATTAAAATACTAAGATATATGTATCTGATGGTTAATAATACTGTCAAAAAAAAATAAACTTGAGCAGCATGAATTTATACTGTGCTTATTTCTTTAATGTGAAAGGTATCGCCAAATATAAATATCACAAGAAAGAAATTATTAAAAAAAGATGGTTTTAATCCATGTGTATAACAAAAAATGTATGAATTTAGAACACAAATATTCATAAATGCTAATATATCATGGGTTTAATCTATGAAAAACCAATAAAAAATTAATTAAACCCGATAATATAATTCAAAAAATAAAATTAGTCGAATATCTATATATTTATCTATTATTTTATTTATATAAAATCCGTCTTCTTTTAATTGTCTTTTATAACAATTGGAAATAATTGAAGAAAATTTCTAAATCAAAAAAGCTATTTTTCCTTCTCTTTCCCAGAAGAGCATGTGTATTCTATTGAAATAGGTTAACAGAATGCGAAAAATACCTGTTGATGAATATATTTTAAATATTATTTTGCAGCATTAAAATTATCACAAAGGGTAAAAAAATATAGAATAAATAAATTTTGATATACAAACATTCTTTAAAATCCATTTAGGTTTTATTAATCACTTTATTGTTCTAGATACTCTATAAAAAAATAAACAAACTGACTCTAACACATAAATCAAATCACCTGAATCGTAAGATCCTGGAATTACACACTGTAGATTCTGAAAAAATATCTGGTAGATCTAAAAAACTTAAAAAACTTCAATGAATTAAATTCTTAAATAATTATTTTATACGTATTTTTTATTTAAGGGCTAAATTTGTAGTTATAATTTTAGTTTTTGTTCTCGTGCACAACTTGCTTGATTCCCTGCGCGCACAGCGATTTATACTCTTTGAGATCTTCACCTTTCTAGAGTCTTCTTTAATATCTTCTCTCTTTAGAGACCTATTAATTCAAGGGTTTTTCTCAATCCCAAGGTCTGTATATATACCTCGATCAGATTCGTGACATTGAATTCCATCATTTTATAGTAGTACTACTTATTTGTATTTGAATTGCATGCAGATTGGAGAGATATAAGGGTAATCAATAAATGAATTAAACTTAAATTGCATGTAAAAATAGGCATAATTAAATCTAAAGTATCTAAATATCCATTTATTTAGCTAAATAAAAGCGCAAAGACCCCAAAAAACCACAATTTATTATGAATCTGAATAAATGCCCTTATTTATGTTTTCAGACTGTTTAACATGTATCGTTTGTATAATTATTAATCATTTACAAATGAGATTGAAATTTTTTCATAAAATAGTGATTTAATTTGAAGCTTATATAAATGGTTTTGTTATAATCAATTGTTAATAATTATTGGTATTCATAATGCATTATTTTTAAACTATTATTATGTTTTGATGTATGATATTATGCGAGGTAACATTTATTACATTTAAATACCTGATGTTATCCCTCAATAGTCTTTAGAACAACTGCTGTTTACTATATTCATGCACAAATCTTGAACTGATATTCCAAGAAAAGTGTAGAGGATGAAAGGAAGGGTATATGTATAAATTATAGATAAAATGGGCTCACAATAAACACATCAAGCTAAAATACAACACCTAAATAAAAAATTATCGAGATAGCTATTTATTGTGGTGTTTTATGAAGTGTTTGGGAATTTTTTATGTGAATTATTAATTCTTTTGCAAAAAAATTTAAGTATTGTTGCACATTAGATTGATCTATTCAGATAAATTGATTTTAATTTCCATAAGAATAAATTTTTCGTAAATTTTCATTTATTTGCATTCTCTTAGTAATTTTTATAGCTTATTCATGGCTATATTATACCTTTACTTACGCGTGATGTTAGCGGAAGTGTGATTCTTTGTGTTTATACGTATTATAATGCCATAACTTTGATTTATCGCTAAAGGATTGGATTCGGATTTGTTTCTTTCCCAATTACCTCTAGTTGTTCTTTTTATTCCTTGTTTTGTCATTCTAAATTTCTATCACATATAAATTAGTGGAAGACAAAAAAAAATCACTATATGTAATGTTTTTACCAGATCCCAGGTTTTCATTAAATCCCTGATTTGGAATCAAAATTTTTGTATGATACAAATTGTCGGAAACCAATAGAAATCATCATAAAATTTCAGCATGAATTTGTAAATGAAGTAATATGATTTTATTTTTTTAGTATCTTTAAGTTTTTTGTCAAATTTAATTATACAAAGGTCGAATGGTATAAGCAATATTTTTTTTTAATTATTCCTGTATTTATATTTTATAAAATTAAAGCCATTTTTTGCTGTTGATTTCTCTTCGAACATCTTATTTTTAATCGAAAATAATTCTGCTTTCATAATATTATCGATTTACCAATGAAATGAAGGTTAAAATTTGAAGCATAATTAAAAAAAAAATTTTTGTCTAGTTCATGCAAATTTAAATTTGTAACAATTCGATCATTTAAAAAATACTATTCGAACATTTGTTAGTCTAGGAATAGCACTATGTTAATATTTAAATAAATTTTACTTTATTTTATAAAATACTAATTGTTTTATTTAAGGGTTAATTTTGACATTGTGATTATAAACCAATTTTTAAGACGTGACGTGATTAATATCCCGGGAAAATCATATCTATACTCTTAGCTATATCCTCTTCTATTATCTTTCCTCGATAGTTTTAAGCTTCTTAAAAACTATATGTTTGAGTTTTTTGAAATCCTATAGTTGGGATAACTGCCTCGATATTAATTGTGACTTCGAGTTCTTACAGTTAATTTTTATTATGATGTGTTACCACTCCATACCATGTTACGACATATGTTATGATCGTTGTTCTATACTTAAAATTAATGAAAATTCAAATCATGGTATCTCATATTTTCTCAACCTTTCGTTTTTGACCATGTAAATATTATCAATACCAGTTACCCAGATTTATATCAATGCGTACATTTTTTTACTTGTAATATACGAATATATCAGATCAGTCACAGAAAACTTAATCACGACCTTAATTCTTGCATCTACTTATATCAGAGTATATATTTTCCATATCATCCTGTACTGAGTACTGCGGATTTTCTTTGTTTTTTTAATGCATTTTTTATAGAATAGAGGGAGTATATCTTAATATATATTGTTCCTCATAAATTATCGAGACCAAGCATTTTTATGAATCTCGATGACATATGATCAACCTATTTAAATTATTCCCTATAGTGATTACGTGATGGTTTTTCCTAAAAAAATATGTTCCATACGTATACGAAGAAAATCGGTCTTACATTTTCGTACTGTATCTACTATAAATAACATTAAATATAAACTTTTAATGGATTTTAATGTTGTTTTTTAATTTCTATTGTAAAAAACTTCTTTTTATTTTTGACCCAGCACTAATAGAATGTAAAAAAATTTTAAAAAAATATAATTAAAGATAGCTTTATATTATATTTTGAATCAGTCCAACTTTAGTTTTTAAAAAAATAAAAAGGGACTTAAAATAATAGGTTAGACCAAAGAAATTATAATTATACGCACAAATATAGTTAACATCGTGTTTAATTATAAAAATTTCTTTTAACATTAGCAATAAATTTAGTAAATACGCTAGTTTGTAAAAATACATTACATATTTATAAAAGTAATTTAAGGTGTAAAAAAAGTTCAAATTATTTTTTATATTTTTTTCTGCAGAAAAATTGAATAATATTATAAAAATATTTAGTTATATGGGCTTAAGTTTAATTCATATCATTTTAATTAGATCGAAGATGATTATTATGCTAAAAGTAGCTTGGCCGGGATGCTAAATAAAGTAAATAGCTAATAGTAGATCTATAAATAAGCAAATAGAAGAAATAAATTGCATTATCTGCTAAAATAACGGAAGAAAGTCCTATATTATCTGTAAAAACATGAAAATTATACGAAAGAGTCAGCTAGTAGCACAAATATTATAATTTCTTGTGCTATTTTTCTTTTATTCGAAAATTAGAAACATATTTTTTTGTTTAATCTAAAATTCTAGGATCTTATGTTTGATGTAATGTAATATTTTTATAAACTGTGATTTTTTATTTTTAAAATAAAATGAAATTATTGATAGTTAAGTGTTGTTTTTCTCGACCCATGATCTCTATTTAAATGATTGAAGGTTCAAATTTTCTTCGCGCAGAGGCATTGGTAAATTACAATAAAGGTAATTATGCCGTCTAGAAGCAAGGGATGCAGCAAACACTTATAACCAACCCACATTATAGAGAGATTTCGGATTTAAAGAACACTTAATTGCGGCGTAACAACAGAACTTGATTCCGGAACAGAAGTGAAAGTAATAAAAGCCATATTTGTATGATGGTGATGTTTCACCGTAGCCGTGATCCGAAAGGCGTAATAAATACCGTTAATCTTTTCTATCATAATTCCATTCATATATAATTAAATTTATATGGCTAATTATATTTAAAATCATTTTGTTGTGGCTCGCTTTTATAATTTTAGGCATGTTTTTAGAATTGATTATAACAAATATTAATTATTAACATTTTTTTATATTTTATACCATACATAGAAATAATTACAACATTTTATCAAGTATTTATACATATTATTTTTATTTGATAGCTTATAATTAAAATTTTTTATAAAAATTCCGAATCATTTTACTGCCATTTTAACTATTTTTTTTAATTTTTTGAAGTATATTTTGGAATTTTTATATATTTTTAACTTAGAATATTCGTCAATTCATATAGGCTTGCTTAATTCATCCCCGGTATTTTCTATATCGGAGGCAAAAAAGCTATAACAAGAGGATTATATAATAATATTTTGGTGGATTCTTTTTTAGTGAAAAAATGAACTAATATATTAATTTATTGTTGTTTAATAAAAATCTCCTATGGGTAAGTTTATAAATTTTAATCATTAAATTTATTTTTGGTGGGTCAAATTTGTCTTATATATATTAGGATTGAAATTTGCCCTATAATATAAACATAAACCATTATATTTTTTTATAGAATAATACTTCATTATATCGAATATATCATACTAAAACACAAATAATATTATTAATATACACATACATCGTTTCTTTAAAAACTTCTATTTATAATTAACCCAAAAACCTTTAATTTATAATATTATATTTATTTAAATTGAGAATACGCATATAAAAGGAAAATTAATTTTGTACAAACTACGCATTTTGGAATAATAT
Source organism: Rhyacophila brunnea (assembly GCF_057557595.1). Lineage (NCBI taxonomy): Eukaryota > Metazoa > Arthropoda > Insecta > Trichoptera > Rhyacophilidae > Rhyacophila > Rhyacophila brunnea. Next base: position 539,603 of record NW_028232789.1, read on the forward strand.
ATAAATTAATTAAAACAATATAGTAGCAAGAAACACGTGATGTTATTTTAATATTTTCTCTGGAAATCTCAAATATTTAATCACGAAATATTAGTTAACGTTTAGAAATCATAATAATTATACGTTTAAACATAAATTACTGGGAAACTCCCAGTACGTTGATATATTAAAGTTTAATTTAAATAAAAAAATATAAATTTAGGTTTTATTGGAATTCGCAATAATTGTGTTGTATTGTCATTATAATGTTTTAAAGAAAAGTTAAAATCGTCAAAATTTTCAAACGCAGAAAGTATTAGGTGAGGTTGAAGAATATATACGCTTTTATACATTGAAAAAAATTGCAGATCATAACTTTTATATCATACAAAATTATGGTATGGGCTATGGCAATTTCAGATGAATCATTTTGATATATTAAATACAGCAGCAATTACTTGTTTTTTTATTTAAAAATCATGCAATAACGGATAATTATATCCATAAGCTATAAAAGCCACACCTTATACGATTAAAACACATTTATTTCCCTTTAATATAAATTTATGTTGATTACAACTCAGGTGAAAGTAACTTGAATAAAAATTTATTGTTGTATTTTATTAGAAAAGAAACAGGGAACAATCCCGTTTCTTTCGACAAAAGTAGACGCTCTAAGAACAACGAAATCACCAATCAATACATTACCTTCCAATACCACACTATTTTCAAATAAATTTGTATCTCCTATATGGGTAAAGGCACCTATTTTGATAAAGGTAGAGAAAATATTATGAGATTTGATGACTAAATGACTCGAAAGACACAAAAAATCACCAAAAAAATTGTTATTCATAATATAAGACATATTTTCTACTTTAGAATGAGGCATGAATACGTTTCCAGATCCAATATATAAGGTATATAGTTTCTGGTTATTAAAATCTTCATACGTATAGTTATGAGACAAATTCAATGTGGTATATATGTATGGAATTCTGACTTGGTTTATGAAATCAACGTATTCTGAGGATTCAAAGTCCCCTATCTGTGTATTGTTCATCATCACATTTTCATTATTGATCCTTATAAAATTACCAACATAGGCATTTTCAAAAAAAACACACCTTTCACCAATAATTGTGTTAGAACCCACTATACAATTATTTTTTATCAATGTTCCAGATCCAATATAAACGTTTTCTTTGATAACACAATTCTTCATGATCATTATATTTTCACCAAAGCAAAAATTTCGCGAAACAATAGAGCTTGAATGAATAATAATCCCATAGTGTGTATTCTTCCTCCTATAAAAATGGTAATCAGGGTATATTGAGCTTACCTTTGTTTCTATATCTGTATAGTCGTGTAAGAAGTTGTGATTGGGATTTACAGGTAAGTGTAAATCCGTCCACGCACAATTATTACATGTTGAGAAGCAGAAAATGCCGTAAGTGTATTCATAAAGAACACCAACAGCCATATAAACCTTTTGTAGGACTTTATTGATATCATTTTTAAGAGATGTGAATGTGTTGTCATATCTTTGAACGTTTTCCTTTATCTGCATTAGTAAGTTTATGTTGTGAAAGTGCGTGTGAGCTTCAAATAAATCAGCCTGAAACATGCTTGCCGGTATTTCATTAAAATAAATTGAATTTAAGAAAAATGAAATTCTAGTTTGGAAAGAATGTATGACAGCTTCAATATTGTGGCAGCTTGGGTAAATTTCGTCCATTTTTTTTTCTCGACAAAATTCATCGTATTCTTTAAGCTGAAACTTACTAAAAAAATTACAATTAATTCCGTCATGATGATATTCTGGATTTTCGATGTTTGCTGTTTTTTCAATTCCAATTGTTGAGGATAATGCGCTTCCTTTTATATAATTCAGCAGTAAAAGAAACATATTTTATTTGAATAAAGTTTTTACTTGTTTTATACAAATAGAAGAATGATTAATTGTTTTTCATTTTTAGAAATTGCTTTTATTGAAATCAAATTAACATAATAGGCCAATATTTGTGTGCTAAATCGTTTTTAAATTTGTTTTCCATATACGATAATTTTTTATATTAATATTCCCCAAATTTTTTTTAAGAAAATGATTTTACATATAAAGAACTTTAACATTTTAAGTAATTATACTTTTTCAATTATAGATGAATAGATTTCAATTATATGCCCCATCTAACAACACAATTACCAATAAATAAAAATTTTCCGAAAGATTTTCTGTTTATTTCAAATTGTTGATGTGTTAGCTTTATCTTCTTTCTATTTTTAATAAACCAAAACCAAAGATGGCTCTATAGATTACATCAATCAATATCGTTGTGCAATAAATAATTAAAGAATAAACTTAGATTATGTATGAAGAGAACCGCGCTACTGTGAAGGGCTATGTAAATTTTATTGAAAGCAAAAAAATATAATCCACTGGTTAAATAGACAGTCCAAAAAAGTAAGAAAGTAATACAAAAAATATCCAGTCTAATCGAACATTATCACAAAAATAAATACAATGTAAGATCACTGATTCCGATATACAGAAGAAAAAGCAACAAGTAGATCTACTGTGTAACATAGAAGAAAAACGCCCTATCTAAAAAATTTCAATCATAGGAAATTATAGAATCAAGATTTTTAGATTATTTAGGTCTATAAAAGACAGTAGTGTTGAACCAAAGGAAGACTAAAATTATGTTTTATTCAGACGTGAATGAGTTCTTTGGTGGGAATATTAAGTTCCCGCATTGTATCGAGGAGATGAAAACAATCGACTCACAGGGAGCTAGATGCAAAAAAAATCTAAGACATTATACACGCGATCAAACATGAAGTCTTGGATGTCATATCTCCTTTACCAAGACGCTTGAATGATAACAAAATCAAAAGGATCAAAACACAAATAGTTCAAGCGATCCGCACAGACAATATGCGGAGATAAAGGTTGGCACAAGCATAAAACGGATATTTTCTTATTTGCTAAAAAAGAAAACAAAATTACACTGATTAAGCAGATATAACATAATTTACCATCTTAACATTGGTTTTCAATTAAAAATAAAGAGATTTTACATCTTAATGATGAAATTAGTTTAACAATTCAAGTTTTTATTTATGGGTTAAGTTTCTTCTTTTATAAATTATATCTGCTGAGATGTAGACAACCCATTAGGAATATTTTACAGCTCCTTAATTCATCTTTTGACACCTTACCCTGATCTATCTTCGTTAAACGCTCGTCCTCTGTAAAATGATATGAGTTCAATTTTCTTGTAAAATCGCTTTAATATAGAGAGTTAAAACCAAAAATATGCAGTATTAAATGGCTTGTAATATATTGCTCCAAATCCCATAAAAAATATGCTAGTAGGCTGAATGAATTTGATAAACTGAAGACATACATACAAGTTCTTACACTTCACAAAAAACTTGAATTCAAAGACTTTGAGAGAAAAATAGCGGTTGATGAGCAAGGATCATGATAAAATATATAAAGATGCGTTGAATGGTTTTACTCTATTATCTATCAGCCAAAAAAACTTGGCAGCAAACGAAATTGATAAATTTAAAATACTTTGTACATAAAAAAAATAAAAACATAAATAGTTTTGGTTGGAACACAATATTTATCCATAAAAAAAACGTGCATGATTTACTTTAGGCACATCATGTCTATGCTATTTGGCTATATCATCATCTGAAATATTCTATAGTATTTTTCCACTATTGAAGACCTATTATTTTAAGGGTTTCTCCTAATATTATAGTTTGAATATATGCCACAATTTGATTCATGACTTTGAATTTTTTATGGTACCTTTTACGATATTGTGTTATCTTAAATTTCATGTTAAGGCATGGGGTATAATGTTTTTGTAATAATTAATTTAGTTTTACCTGTGTATTAGTGATATCTAGCTACTTTTACCTTTTTTTGGCAAAGAATAACTTAATATAACTTTATAAAGCCTTCCAGTCATATATTTGTGTCTTGAATATTAATATATGGGTTGGTTTTTAAGAAAGCAAAACTCAAGATGTTTATACAGAGCCGGTCAGTCATTAACATTTATTATACGGGTTAGTTTTAGAGAAAAGCATACTTTAAGATGTTTCTACAAAGTGGCCAGACATAAAAATTTATTTTATCTGTTAATTTAGAGAAAAGCATATCTTTAGATGTTTTTACAAAGTGCTCAGACATATACATTTATTATACGGGTTAGTTTTAGAAAAAAGCAAAACTTAAAATGTTTCTAAGAAGCCAGTCAGTCATGATATTTTTTTATATGGGTTGGTTTTTAAGAAAGCAAAACTCAAGATGTTTTAACAAAGTGGCCAGAAAATATTCATTTATTATATGGGTTGGTTTTTAAGAAAAGCATATCTTTAGATGTTTATACAGAGCCGGTCAGTCATTAACATTTATTATACGGGTTAGTTTTAGAGAAAAGCATACTTTAAGATGTTTCTACAAAGTTGCCAGACATAAAAATTTATTTTATCTGTTAATTTAGAGAAAAGCATATCTTTAGATGTTTTTACAAAGTGCTCAGACATATACATTTATTATACGGGTTAGTTTTAGAAAAAAGCAAAACTTAAAATGTTTCTAAGAAGCCAGTCAGTCATGATATTTTTATATGGGTTGGTTTTTATGAAAAACAAAATTCAAGATGTTTCTACAAAGTGGCCAGACATAAAAATTTATTTTATCTGTTAGTTTTAGAGAAAAGCATATCTTTAGATGTTTTTACAAAGTGCTCAGATATAAACATATATTATATGGATTATTTTTTGAGAAAAGCATACTTTAGTTGCTTCTAAAAAGCCAGCCAGACATGAAAATCTATTATATGTGTTAGTTTTAGAAAAAAGCAAAGCTTAAAATGTTTCTAAAAAGCCAGTCAGTCATGAAAATCTATTATATGTGTTAGTTTTGGAGAAAAGCATATCTTTAGATGTTTCTACAAAGCAGAAAATATTAACAGTTCTTTCAATAACATACTCCTCTACAGCATCAACAACGTACGTTATCTTTTAAAGACTTGTTACTTCATGTATATTCTTCAAATCTATTGTTTGCGAGTTTTGCTCTGCCACGGTTGGTATTTCAACCCCACAATATAAGAAGTATAGTATCTTGTGACCGCGCCATCCCACTTTATGACTTAATGATGAGTTTATATCATTTTTATTTTTATATATTTAAGTTTTAGTAAAATAATATTTAAGAAATGGTAAGTTAAGCCTTGATAACTTTTATCCATATTAAATTTTGCGATAGTTAAATAAAAAAAAGTTATGGTTTTAATACATCTTTACTTTTTTAATAAATTCATGAACAATAAAAATATATTTGAACAATGGTAAGGTTTAGTGTGATTTTTATTATTTATACGATTTATAGAAATATATATAATCAGAAAGTAAAAATGTGTTTATGTTCTATTTTAGGTAAAATTTTTTAGTTTTGATTCTTTATCAATGATTATAAACCTTCATATTAATAAATTTTCAATTATATTATTTATTGATCAATAGTAAATTTAAATAAATGTTTGTTATATTTTCTTCCTAATAAATGTATTCTACAATTAACTAAATTATACACTTAATTATCAGGCCTTAAGAGAAGAATATGTATAAAGAAAGTTTTAAAAGATTGTATGATTTATAATTGTATCTGCTTATAGAAACATCTAAAGTTTTGCTTCTACAAATATAAATAGCTATTTAATTATTATTTGTACAATAATTTCGATGATAATTTGAAATCCAAATAAGAAAAATCGCCAAAAATTTTTATAATTTTTTTTATCAATAATAGTTTATAAGATTTATTTTCTTGAAAAATCGAGGATTAATAAGATACCCTTTTCGATACCCAGAAATGCAAGAAAATATAGATCTTCTAAAGAATTTTTCAGTACCAGCCTTTGAAAGCATTGTCAATGCAGCATTTGATCCAACGAATGCGCACCACAAACAGAGTGAACGGCAGCTCACAATGTTTATTGGGTCAGCAACATCGTGGCATTATGTAGACACGATCCTCAGTTCGACAACAGATGTACGCAGCCATTTTATAGCGGTACAAGTTCTTGACTCTACGGTAAAGCATCGATGGAATACATTAGAAGTCGAGACAAAGACAAGTTTGCGAAACTACACCGTTTCTCAAATACTTTCCCGGTCGAGTGATGTTACGGGTGGTGGATCACTTCTTGAGAAGTTTAATATGGTATTAGTAGAAATTCTGAAAAGAGACTGGCCAAGAAATTATCCTACGTTTATTCCAGATATTGTGGCAGCGAGTCAATCTCAAGGTATGTCGGTTTGTGCTAATTCACTTAGGATTTTGAAAAGGCTTCATGATGAGGTTACAGTTTATGATATTGATAGTGTTACTACAGTCAAGAGACGATTATTGGTTAATACTTTTCGGGGTGAGTTTAGTTATGTTTATAATCTTATTAAATCTGTTTTAGAGGCACATTTTTCTAATACGGTTGTTCTTGATGCCCCGCTTATGGAAAGTGTTTTGGATGCTCTATATAATTTTGTTGGTTGGATGGGTCCGAGGTTTCTTTGTGAAGGTGGTGTTTTTGATTGGGCCTCTTGTCTTCTTAATTCCAGCTATTCTCTTCGGGCAATAAACGTTTTGACTCGTATTGTTGATAAAAGGAATATAAAAGTCACTAGCAATTTAACCGATAGAAATACACCTTCATCATCTTATACCGATAGAAATACACCTACTTCATCTTATACCGATAGAAATGCTCTTTCATCATCCCTTTTAAACAATAGCAATACGCCTTCTTCATCATCCTTTAGTTCTAATATCCAACCACTAAACACTTATAATAATAATCTAAATTTTCAGTCATTATCACTTTCTGGCAACAATATTGAATTAATAGGGTTAGGTGATGAATCAGATGCGGAAAAGCGATATCACATGGTTCTCGAACTTTATGGTCAGCTAGACGACAAACATGACACTGTATTAACAAAAGAAGATATTGATTATCTTCTAGTATTTGAAGAAAGAATCGTTCTTATGCACCAAACAGTAATTTCATTTCTAGATCAATACTTTATTAAATTTGAGGGGAGAGAAAACGAGCTTAGTATCGTTTTTCATAAGCTAGCCCGCATAGAACAAGAGTTTATAGAATGTATTTCCTGCCTTCTTGTTGCTTTTTATGAAAACCCCTTGATTTTAGAAAAAAAAGATATTGGAAACTTAAAAAGAGGATTAAAGTACCTCTGTAAAATATCAAAAATCGACAACGAAAACATGTTCAAGAATCTTTTAGAATTTTGGAAGAAATATGTATCTTCTCTTTTTGAAGAATACCCAACAGGCGATTCATCAACACCTTTGGACTCCCTAAGTTCTCAAAATTCGTTTAAATTACGAAGAGATCACGTTAAAAGCACTTTGTTTTCACTAGCGGAAATTCTCATTGAAAAGATGCCTCGTCCAGAAGAGGTTTTTATCACTCAAAACGAATTCGGCGAAATCGTTAAAGAAAAAGTAACAAATTCCGACCAACTGGAATACATTAAAAATGTTCAAAGCGTTTTTCTTCTTCTTGGAAGAATGTACAAAAATAATTTTATCACTATGATTACAGAAAAAATAAGCTCTCTCGAATCTTCTGGAAAATGGAATTACACCACACTCAACAAGCTCTGTTGGAGCGCTGGGTGTTTAGCAAATGCATTCGATGACCACGAAGAATCTTCCTTCTTTACAATTATACTTCGGGAGCTACTATACATGTGTGAATCCAAATACAAAAAAGAAGATAAGGCAGTTACTGCTTCTAATATTCTTTTCTTGGTTGGCCAATTCGATAAATTCCTATTGGCAAACCACAAATTCACAAAAACTGTAATAAAAAAGCTTTTTGAGTTCATGCAAGAATCACACGAAGGCGTACAAGAAATGTCATGCGACACATTTCTAAAAATTACCCGCAGCGTCGGATCTGTGATAATATCTCTGATGGAAGGAAAAGAAAACTACTTATTGTTCTTACTAAAAAATAATTTAGTGACGGACACAACTACATTATCACTATTTCAGAAAAGAATGATATATGAAGGTTTTCTAAATACCGTTCAATCGATAAAATCGGATAAAAAAACACTCATTACTATCTTAATGAGCAGAATACACAAGGATATTGTCAATGAAGATAATTTGGTAATTAATATCAACGAGTGCATGTCACACCCAGACATCATTATCAATTCATCTACACTTACTAGATCTGTTTGCCATGTTCTAAAAGCATATTCTCTTGTGTTTACTAAAATTCCAGAATCAATTGTTTATCTTGATCAGGTCAACCAGCTTTTACTGTCTTTGTTTGATGGAATCAAACATACACAAATAAAAAATGCGATTTTATTGAGAAATGAAATTGTAGGTGTATTTATCACCATTATTCGCGAAAACAAAATCGATTCTTACTCAGATCTAACTAATCTAGCATCTGTTTACCTGGCAAGAGTGGTTTTTGATTATAAAATCAATATGGATGGCGCGTATCTCGATCTCGCCTCGGAAATAGTAATAGCCACCACCCCAAGAAACTTTGTTTCCAGAAAAATTGGAAATAACGCCTCAACTAATAATACCATTAATTGTTTAAATAATGACAATATAAATAGTGCAAGTAAATTTGGCAGAAATGGTTTTTTTGGCACTAGCTTGGATTTAAACAATCAACACGTCAATACCACTAGCATAAACGATAACATTAACACCAACCTCGAATCATCCCCATTCATTTTTGAAAGAGACATGTTCTGTATCTCAAACATAATCGAAAAAACGCTGGAAAACCATTCTGCAATCGAAAAAAACACCGAAACACTCAAATCATACCACAAATTCATCTTCACAATCTTAGAAAACAGCAAAGAAAACTTCTTTAACGCAATATTCAGCAACTTAAAACTATTTCAAAACTTTTACTCTAATCTTTTAAACGAAATATCAGAAGAAATGGAAATAAGCGAAAATGCCCTCAAAAGCATTTCACTAATAATGCTAATATCTTCAAATAACAAGAATTTCTTTTTTTGGAAAAGTTATTTGTTCGATACACTCGAAAACATCCTCGGTGTAATTGTTGATAAAGATAAAGGATCAACACTCGACATTCAATGCAAAACCATGGCCATACTCGTTTCAAGAGCTATAGGCCAAAACATGATCAACATTGATCCAAACGGCCAAAATAACCAAAATTCTATAAAAGAATTCGTAAAAAAACTTTTTAAAGATAACTTTAGGAACGTAACAGAAGAATCAGTCGATATATTCGTTGCTGGGCTTTTTTTACTATCAGACGAAAATAATTACCTTTTTTTAAGAGATCACGTCAAAGATTTTAGAGTGAAAATATACGAATTCTACGGTAACGAGGATTGCCAAGACGAAATTGACCTCGTTAATGAAAGAAATAAAATGAAGGATGCCGCAATAAAAATGATAAATCAATAACATTACAAAGAGAGGGGCACTACGAATGATAAAATAAAAGAATCAAGTAAATTTAAATAATGAAAATACATTCCATAGGGGCGTATAAGAAATAGTAAGTTATATAAAGGAATCAAGTAAATGTAAATGATGAAAATACATACATTCTTTGGGGGTAGAATAAGAAATTAATAAGTTATATAAAATAATCAAGTAAAATATAAAGATGAAAATACATACATTCTTTGGGGGTAGAATAAGAAATTAATAAGTTATAAAAAAAAGTCAAGTAAATTAAAATAGTGAAAACGTATCTTTAGTTAGGATAGTATAAGAAATTAATAAGTTTTTTACAAGACAAGAATGGGTTATAATTTGTTCGAAAATCAAGTAGTGTAAATTTTAATTATGTTATAAGCAGTTAAATAAATAAATAAAAACTTATACTTTCATTATCCACAAATATTAAAATTTATCGTTTATGTTTAAAATAAAAATTGTTTTCTTATTGAAACCATTACGAATGCCTTTCACTTTGATTAATAGATAACATAATGAATCAAATCAAAAAAACTCTAAACATTTAGTATACCTTTGAAAAAAAAGTCATTTTGACTTTTTTGAGAAGTTGTGCAGAAATTGAAACTACAATTCACAATTTAAATTGATTATAATTGGGATTATCCTCACGCAGGGCTATTTTATAATTCCCAAACTTTGTAAAATGTTAAAAAAAAGCTTTCAGCCTATAAATATACTTTATTTGAGCGCCGAACAAAAACTTGACACGATTCTCGAAGCAAGCTTGAGTAATCAAAGACATTACTGTTATGAAGGGGATGTTTTTTTAAGCAGAAACCCGAAAATATATATAAGAATTAATATATTGTGAACATTAACAAATTACTCATATTCCTATTAAAAAATCACAAAATTTTTATTTATAATTTTTGCATTTTAGAATTCTAATTGTCGAGATTGATTAATTATTCAAAAAAAAATATTTTCCATTTCACATTTACTTTATTTAAAGAATATATAATCCTTGAAGTCTGTATAAGAAGATAAAATATCAAAAAGGCAAAAAATCAATTTTTTTATTATTACGAGATTTTAATAGCTTCACTAGTGAAAATTCATAACACTTAACGGTTTTCTTGTGACTACTCATGTTAAACGATATATTTTTTACAAATTCAGATGTTGAGGCATAAGGTATACCTGGTCAATAAGAATCTCGCATTTTTTTACAAATTCCGTAACCTACCTATAAAATACAAATTTATATGTTATTATTTTTCAAGATATAGTGAAATATAAATTCTGAGCATGAAAATGCACAATAAAAAAATGATACCTACTGAGTCCAAAGATTAATCTATATAAAGGATGTCAATTAAGTACAATTTAAATTAGATCTTTAAATTTTGGCAGATGATTAGTTCTATATTATGTAAACCTATATAAGAAATTACTTTATATGCATCAAAGAGTACAATGGATCACAGATATCTATGCTAGTATGAATTTTATTTGTATTTAGCTAACTTTTTTTATGAAACGCGGAATTTTATATAGAGTTCTATTTAAAGTAAACAATCAATCATATCAAATATAGAAATGTGTGTTTAAAAGATCGCAATAATTGTTTCTAAAAACCACAAATCACCCCTAAAATGTTAAATACATCTTCGCCATATTTTCCAATGGATAAAACCAGGGCAGATGTATAGTTAAAATTAATTTACAACCTCTACATACCCAGAATTACGGTATTACATGTGTTTTATCGTTTCATAAGGTTTACTTCCTTTCGATGCAGCATGAGTTTTACAACATATCTTTATGAAACAATAAATGAATTATAAAACCAAAAAAAAATGCACATTTTTTGTTAAATAATTTATAAGTGAAAAAGAATTTATATTTGATTTCTCGTTTCAAAAAAAAACTTTTGTATAAATAGAAGTTGTATGGTTTTTGTATGAATACAATGTTACAAATCGTTTTTAAAAGCACCAAAACACAGCTTTTATGTTACTAACTATATTTTTATGAATCACAACAGTAATATACACCACTTTTATATCTATAAGAAATGATTTCAGGCAGATAAAATTGAAATCGATATTGAAACATTGCTTCTGTTGTTCTATAGAAAAGCTATATACAAAGAAATATATGAGAACTTGTTAGCACGAAATAAATATCCTCTGTGCGATTAATACGTGAGATTCATAAACCAAGTACGAAACATTAAAACAAAAATATAGTTATAATAGGAGGCCTGTCTACAATATTTTAGCCGATGAAAGAATACTTAACCACGAGGTTAAGTCATATTGCAAAAAGGAAAATATATAAAAACTGGGTCTTGTTTTTCGTAGATATCTTTGCATCGCCTAGAAAAAATTTACTGCCGTTTTTTTTTGAATAGAACTAGAGGGCCAAAGATTGTCTTTATGAGAGTGGTTAGAGAGGGCTCTGTAGAATATACGGATGAATTAAAAAACTACATTGATATATAATAAATGGTCATGAAAAACATAGGATAGTACATTAAATATAATTTTATTGACTTTGATTCTTATTCCATACTTAAATTGTTAGTTCGGGCAACAAAAACTTTAGTCTGCATATATACAAGAAGGTGTATGAAAAAGACAATTAGATTAATGGGTAAAAGTATTTATGCTTCTTGATCATAATTAAGTCTCGTGTTATTTATCTCTACATGACTTATTTTAGGTTCAAATAAACTCTTATGTGTTGAATTCCTACATTATAAAAATTTATATATTACATTCCAATGATTTTAACATGTTAACTATATATAAATTTAGTTGTTTTTTATAATTTTAATCGACCGGCTGTTTGAACATTAAAACGATTACAGGTGCTTTCTCTATAGTTCGAAATTTTTAAAAAGTATCAATATTTCTTCTTATTTCTACTTAAATTCTATATTAAAAATTCAACATCGCAATGGTTCGTTCAAATATTTAAACGAAAACTCCTTATTACCTGTCTTACATATTACTTTATTTGAAGATAATTTTGATCCTTCAAATCTTTAGGCGGTATTTTTCCTATATCTAAAAAAATAAGACCTAGAAGATGTCTTTAGATTGCTTTAAGAGCTTTACCGATAGTAGCGATATCAAAATATAATTTAGCAGATATTTGGTTTGTTGTGATTCGATCCCTTTAGTATACTTATACGCTTATAATCCTATTCTAACATATATTTGAATATGTAAATTGTATTCTAGTAGACTTTCAGTGTGTATAAATTGCGTGATATAAATTGATTAATTTAGTTTGCTTATTCTTTTGTATAAAATACCAGATGCGCTATAATTTTCAAATCATTTAAGAAATTTCTTAGATCAAGCTAAAACCCATTCCGAGAATTTTGTGTCTTCGTCTCATTAATATGGATATCAAATAAAATAATATAAGCGAAAAAACGAATAAAATTATTTATTTATTTTAGGGCTAAACTATTCGTTATTATTTTGGTTTTTGTTCTTAAGCACAAAATGCTTTATCTCTCGTGCGCACAGCGTATTAATGCTTTCGGCTATTTTCTCCTCTCTGAAGTCTTCTTTAATGCCTCTCCTCCGTTCAAAACTTATTAATTCAAGGGTTTTTATCAATCATAAGGTTTGTATATAAGACTCAGTCTGGCCAGTTACTTTGAGTTCTTTCAGTTACCTTTTATGATATTATATTGCCACACCGTACCAAGGTATAACATATAGAATTTTTTTTGCCTGCAATCGTATATTAATGTCAGCTCGAATGCTAGCAGACCATACTTTCCTAATTTTTCGTTTTCAACTATGCTTATCTTTTCAATAATAGTCACACCAATTTCTATGAGAGTGATACAGTTGTTCTTTTTATAATATATAAAAAATTGCAGATTTTTCGTTTGATAATTTTATATCGGTTTTAATTCTTGTATCTAATTTGATGTTCGTGAATTCATTTTCCATTATTTCTTGAACTGTGTGTCTGCAGATTTTTTTTTAAATATTATTTCCTTGCTGGCTTAAAGTGAAGATACGGTACTATTTCGTTATGTATTCTTGTATAGTCATGGCCAAGTATTTTTTTTCATATGCTTGCCAAGTTATTGACAGCTTTAAAGGATTCGTTACAGTCCGGGCATCTTCCCTTTTATCTAAGATGATGTTTCTATCCTGAATTATACAGAACCTAGCTTCTTCTAAGGTCTTATAGTTCCGTATTGTAAGCCTTTCGATGATACTAGTATTTCTAGCGTTGAATTATTTTGCACTTTGAAGATTTTTTTAATGTAGTGTTGTTGTTTTTATTTTACACAATAAACTTTCTTTTTGCTTTAATTCGAGTTCTGAAAGATCTAGAATTAGTATTCCAGAGTTTGTCTTCATGAAATCATCTATTAAGGCCAGGTTCGTCTCGTTGTCTTTTCAAATTTTAGAAGGACCGCTTTCCTAGGTGATTGTACTCTTTCTTGATCTAGTGATTTCAGTACCTGTAAGAGTATTCTTTCAGATTTCAATTATATTTTCCACGCCTGTGCCTTAGTAAGAAATGAATAAATACTTATAAGAAAAAATATAAGTTGATTTTTTTTAATTACAACATCTTCCAGTAATCAATAAATCATCACCACTTAATTCTAACAGACCAGTAAACAAAAAATCAAATACATAAATAATAAAAATGCAAAAAATAGAGAGCACAGTAATAACTAATAAAAGCCAAAAAATTATATTAGACACATCAAAATACATAAAACCAACTAAATTTCAATCAAATACACTAATAGTTATATAAGAGTTTTAATTAGATAAACATCTTAAAAATAATTAAAATATAGCATAAAATTTTATAATATTTAATATAGATAAGAATCAAAATAATGTACTAATCATAATTAAATATTCACGCAATTGAAAGAGAATTTTAAAGTTTTTTTTTGCATGAAGCATTTATATAAGATTTTCGAAGCACAAGTCAAAATTAATTATGAAAAATCTTGAATTCAAAAATAATTATCATATTAAAGAAAATAAAAAACAACAATTGTAAATAAAATCATAAAAATCGCTGTATATTAGAATCATATGGATGCATAATTTCTTATTTTCTGTGAAAATACCAAAATATAGACTTAATTGCCATTATAATTTGTATTCTATACCCTTAATTTTTTTATCTTAATTTAGATACAGGGACGCATTGCTTTTTTATCTATAAAGTCGTCTGGTGTTTGACTCGAACTGATTAAATTTATCGGATATTTTTTTAAATACAACAGGTTATGTCGTAAATATAATTTCTGGCATTTAACCAACTTTATTTTTAATTTTTTTCAATATCTACGATAATCAAGCACATACGTGATCTATAAGCTGTTATATTTATTTTAAAGAGCATGTGTGCCTATAAAAGATATTTTAAACAAAATTTATGGTGTCTGTATAAAATTAATTGTTTAAATTATCATTTTAGCTCTTTTTTCTGAAAGAGCATGGATTATAATAGAAATTTTTAGCATAGTATGAAGGAGACTTTATCACCTTTTATAAAATATTTAATCGCCTTATCTTTATTTAAAAACAATCAACACACGTTTTTATGAGTTGCACAGTAAATTTTTTAATTTTTATACACAAAACCTTTTTTTTGGGGGGTATATGAGGTTAAACCAGTTTCGATTTATCCAGCATATATTTCTTTATTTTAAGATAACGCTTTGAAGGTAAGCATTTTTTATTAAAAAAATAGAAACTTTCTATAAATTTACCCTGAACTGAAGATCTGTAGATGGAGATAATAATGACCCATGAAGCCTTTAAACTTATTAAAATCATTATAGATTTATATAGAGAATAAGTTGGAATTACATAAATTGAAACATTTAAATTCATCAGTAATTGTCACATTGATGCGCAAAATATATTATATTGTCTAAATATTGATTTATCGACAGACATTATTTATGGGCTGATTTAAATACAATAGGGTATAATTTGTAAATTTAAGAGAATAAGAATTTTTCGAATTAGATATTATGATCGTATTTTATATTTTTTAACCAATTTATGAAATTTATATGCAATAAACTATTTTTAAAATTTATTAAGTAGTATTTTTTTCTAACGAATCTTAAACATGACATGATTATTTATTTCTCTTAATTAAAATTATCTATTTTAGATAATTTAATTCAGTAGTACAATATGATTTCGTTTAAAGAAATTTACGGTATAAATTTCCGAATATAAGAAAAAGTGTATTCAAGTTTCACTACTGTCACAAAGAGTTTGAATCTAGTTTTGATTTCATAAATTACATTTTAAAATGATTTAATGTTAAGTGATATAAGAAAGAGAACACTTGGAGCTTCATATAAAATACTCTTGCGCGAATTACGTATATTACTTATCCAAATAGAATATTTAATGCACTATAACGGTAAAACTAAGCTTACCTGATAAGACTTGCGCACTTATTTCTATTGTTAAGACCCTCATATTTTTTTAGTTGATTATTAGTTTTTATATATGTTTGAATGAGGAAAGATTATTACTACCATTTTTTTGTAGCTAACAACTATTTGCATTTATCACCATAACCATTTATAAGATATATTCTTATAAAATGTGATAGGCAAAAGATACTTCACCAATACATAAAGGCGCTTTACATACATTAGACTTAATATCGCATAAAATTTTTATATTTTATGGAATTTCATCTTTATATCCAGAAAATAGTATTATTTTTTTCTGCTTTAAACATACATATTTTCTAAATAGACATGATATTTCCCCTTTATTTATTCATTTATAGAAACTTTTTTTTAAATTTAGTATTTTTTTTAAGTTTGAATATTTTTGTTTGATAGTAAATTTATCTTTATTGATTATAACTAGGCTCTTTCGTCAAAAATCAGAACAACTACTTACAATAAAAATATTCATTATATGGCTTACTTAATATAACATCATAATTGTTTTTATTTTATCATTTTTAATCGTAATCTTTAGGATTAATATATATTTAACGCTTAAAAAGAATTAATCACAGCGTAACTGAAATATTAAAAAAAATAAGTAGTTTAAACATTTATAATAGCAAAAGTATACAAATAAATCACATATATATTTTAATGAAATTAATAACTAAAAGAATCATACGTATTAAAACCCGTATAAACTAAGTATCGGAGCAAAATTATTTCGCAATTATGTTTAATAATTTTGTTGGTTATGAGTAAACATAAACAAAATAAGTTGCTATTTCTGCATTCTAAAACTAAAAGAGTCATATAAAATAAAGATAATTCTGTATCATCAGATTTTGTTTTGTTTCAAGGGCCGAAAACTATTAAAGTAGCGTGAGCATATAAAATAACATCAATTTTGTATGATCTGATTTTTTTACATTTAAAAGGTCGAAAACTTAGTAAAAATGCGATGAAACATTTCAGCATTTATTTATAGATGAATTTGGTTTGGATTTTATTGTGATTAATTTGAATTATAAATAAAAAAAGGACAGGAAATAATTTTCAGAATATTTTAAATTAGAATATGCTTTTCTAATTTTGCAAGAATATAATAAAAGAAATGCCTTTTTGAAGAGCTGCTCATTCAAGAAAAATTATGGGGTTTCATAAATTTCGACCCATATTTGCCTCTATTAATATGAAGCTGCACCCCTAGGCATCCATATACACGATAATCTGGCATTAAAAAAGATGGAAAATATTTTAAATAAAAATTTTTATTTACTTAGCAGCGAAATAAAAGAGTTTTTTCCATTTAAAAATAATTTACTAAACAAATCTCTTTTTTTGCAATGTAATTCTGCAATTTTTTTAAACAAATACAAAAATATACACATATTCCGATAATTTTGCATGAATATAGCAAATTTAATGTTGTGACATGCATTACAAAACTCGCATATAATATTATACAAAATTCTTGTGATCAAATTAATTTAAAATAAATTCATATGATAATTTGGATCAATTTAATCAATTAACTATCCTTGAAAATTCAAAGCAAACAGTATTAAAGCCATAAATCTGTTTATGATTTTATAAATACTTCAAAGGGTGTGATAGCGAAAAACTCAAAACCTTTATCGTTTATAATCAGTCAGGGCTTCTATCTTTATTGACAAAATATAATATAATAAATTTTATAAATTTATGATATAATTTTACGGATATGATAATAGTAAATTTTACAGTGCCATTTCTTTAAATCAATTAAAGAATGATTTTCAATATATTTGGTTAATTAAATTGTGAGCCAAAGAATCAAGAATTCGTTCATTAAAAATAAGATATCTTTAAATAATAAAATTATTGAAATCCATTGATAATTTTGTTTTAATTTATTTCGATTTCAAAGATTATCTCCTTTCGAATTTTATTGGATATTCCATTTTTTAATGAAAAAAAATTAATATTATATTTATGTATGACTTTAGGATCATTATGAAAATAATTTAATCATAATAGGTTAACATTTACAGTTTAAATATGTACTATTATTACTATTATAGCGTTAACATTTACAGTTTAAATATGTACTATTATAGCTTTACATTTATTCTATCAAGGTTAATTTGATTAGTTCTCCGTTAGCATATCTTATTTTTAATTTTGGGTATCTTTTATTCCATTACACCCTCTCTTCTTTTAAAACTGAATAGTTCAAATTTTCACTCTGTCCTATAGTTTGGATATGTACATGGATTTGATATCATAGATTAATAATAATATTTCCCATAATTCAACTCCAATAATTATACTTGATTCAAAAACTGTTCACTTCATAGGCTATAACCATAATTTTATTTAAATGATGCAGTAGAATTACTTAAGAAAATGATAATTAGTAATTATATACTAAATTTAATGCATATAGAAAAATAATGAATACTTTCTATTTATCCGAGATCTATGTGTTTTGATTAAAATTTTACATCCATTAAAATGGATCTGGTGATTGCAAGACACACAAAAAAACTTGGAATATCCCGCAATGAGCTAGTTTTATTAATTGGATCATTATTAAACCATTCTAATTACGAAAATGAACTTGTAAATCTACTTGGGATGGATAATTTCGACGATGTGGCTTTTATAATTCAAAATCAACAATATTTCAGTGGACTGAAAATAAAGACCAATGAAAATGAATTTCTAAAGAATACAGATATGAAGTTAAAAGAAGGAAAGGATAAAAATATAAAATATAACCAACACAAAAAAAAAACAAGAAAAAATTTTAAGAATCTTGAAACCGTAAAAGATAATGTCGAAGTCGAGAAAAAAATCACTGAAGATCTTCTTGATGGAGAAAACAAAAATTATAACATAGAGGAAGACAAATATATCCTTAATAAGGTTTCTGAATTAAACATTTCCGTTTCTGGAAACAATACGAATAAATTTAAACTGAATACGACAAGTGAAGAAATAAATAGAACTTCTACACTTGATGATAAAAACAACACGATAAAACTAAATGAGGATATATGCAACGAATTTCAAGAAGAAATCGCACAAATTACTGACAATAAATTTTATACTGAAATAAAACTCCCTACATCAAGAAAAAAAATAATTAACCAAAATTTGTTGCCAATCAAGCCAAATGTAGAGGCTTATCAACAGGGTGCGTTTTCATCATACATAAATTTTAACGCAGTTCAATCATCCGTGTTTGAAACAGCATATTTAACCAATAAAAATTTTCTGGTTTGTGCACCTACTGGATGTGGCAAAACAGACATTGCTTTGCTGGCGATTCTTAGGGAACTCAAAGAAAATAGTAAGAGTGAAGAAGCCGAGGAACGTAGGAAAATTCTTTTTGTTGTCCCAATGAAAGCTTTGGCCAGCGAAATTGTTAGAAAATTAGAAAAAAGACTCAACTGCTTGGAGTTGGTAAATGATAACTCTGATATCTCAAAATTAAAAGACAATACCATGACAAAAATTAGTGATGGTTCGTTCGAGAATAGAAAATCTACGAAAGAGAATCTATCTGGCAAAGATGAAAAGGCCGTAAAATATAAGAATTCACTTAACAAATCATTTTCGAAAATACAAATAGACGATATTAGTTCAAAAACGAAAAATGCAAAAATATCAAAACATAATGACGCAGAATTGAATGATGAAAATTTAGTAAAAGAAAAAATAAATGAAACTTATGATCTAGATAAATCGAAAACGACAGATGCTAACAAAACGTTTCCAAAAAGAAATAACTACGTAAAGGGTCCTTCTAAAATAACAGAAAAAAGAAAACTTAAGATATTAGAGTACACCGGGGATACAGAAATTGCTTCACACATTTTAAAAGATGCTGATATTCTTGTATGCACACCAGAAAAGATAGATATAACCACAAGAAAGTTATCGAGTAACTTGAAAATTTCGCTTTTGATAATAGACGAGATACATTTATTGAGAGATCCAGGAAGAGGGCATGTTATAGAATCTATTGTATCAAGAATGTTTCGTTATATTGAAATTTATCAAAAATATATTCGCATTGTTGGACTAAGTGCCACACTACCTAATTACAATGATGTTGGGCGATTTATAAGAGCTGAAAAAACCTTTTCCTTTGGACCTGAATACAGACCAGTTCGATTGGATGTTAGCGTAATTGGTGTTAAAATAAAAAATGAACACACTGAGAGCTTAATAACCTGTATGGAAGAAAAATTGGATTTTAATGAGCTAGAACCGGAAAAGGATTTTTTCCTCAAAGATATATTTAAAATAGAGACTAAGGATAAAAAAGATAATTATTTTACAGCCCAAAAAAATCACAAGAAAGTAATTTCTTGCAGTAAAAAATTTCATAGCAAAAAAGAAAATGATATAAAAAATGAAAATCATCGGCCTATTTCAAAACGAGAAACAAATAACATCATGAATGAAATTGTTGAAGAGAAGCTCTATGATTTACTCAAAGAAAAACATCAAGTCCTAATATTTGTCACTTCTAGAAAAGAAACATCATTTTTATCTAAACATCTTTCCGGAATATTTCCTTCATTTGTTTTTGATATACATCACGCAGGCCTTCCTCGATCTATAAGGCTTAAAAATGAGCATAATTTTAGAAAAAAATACATTGATGTTTTGGTTTCAACATCTACCCTAGCTTGGGGCGTCAATCTTCCAGCTAGAGCCGTAATAATCAAAGGTACATCAGTTTATAATACTGAAAAATGCCAAATTGAGAATCTCGGAATACTTGATATACTCCAGATGTTTGGTAGAGCTGGAAGACCACAATTCGATCGACTAGGAATCGCATATCTAATTACCGAAAAAAGAAATATGGATCATTATATGGGTTTAATTAAAAATAATTCTTTGATAGAATCCCAACTATTGGCTAAAGTGGTTGATGTATTAAACGCTGAAATATATTTAGGCACAATTCATGATGTTCGAGGTGCTGTAGAATGGATAAAAGGCACCTTTCTTTTTGTAAGAATGTGCCGTGTTCCTCATGTATACGGATTTTCAAAAAAGGAGATTGAAAATAAAATGACCGATAGAGTTATTGAAGAGTACATTAATCTGGGTATTAGAAGACTAGCAGAATATGGACTTATAAATGTTTTCCAAAAGAACGAAATAACCAATATGGAATATATTTTCGACAAAAATAATTCCATATATGATCTAGCCGTAAATACTTCCGATTCTGAAAATTTGTATCATGATTTTACATTCGAATCCACACCCATAGGTAGAATAGCATCCCATTTCTATCTATCACATGAAACCATGCAGCTCTGGCAGGAAAGAATCGATTTTATTTACAAAGAAGAGTGCATTCTTGATTTATTTTTCGAATCTGTTGAATTCAAAGACATTTTATTGAGAGAAGATGAAATACCAGATATATTATGTCTCTTAAATGATTTTAAAAAAGGAAATTTTTACAAAAATATCGATAGTATTAGCAATAAAAATGCTTTTTCAACATACAAAAAAAATAATACTGAAAAAGATATTTCTTTTACACGTGAAAATCACGATGATGAAACGAATATGATGAACTATTATAATGAGTCCGAAATAACAGTAAAAGAAAAAATGAAAATCTTATACTATACTTTCAAATACAATATACCACTATATAAGTTTAGTTTATGTTGTGACCAAAAATTTGTTATTAAAAATATGGAGAGAATCATACAGGGTTTTAAGGATTTTGCATGCTTTACGAACCACATGGACGTATTCGAGAAGGTATATAAAATCGAAGAATCTGTTAAAAAGATATCCAGAGTTAAAAATATATCTGAAAATTTGTTTTATATACACTTAGGAAGTTATATCTTGTTTTATTTTGAAAACAGTAAAAAAAATCATATTGTTTCTTCTTTCAATCAGGATAAAAGTAGAACATATAAGCCAACAGAAAGAAAATATGTTAAGATTGATGACGAAAGCATCATAGAACGATCAACAAATCCAGATTTTTCAGAAATTCTAATTTATAACAAAAATGATTTAATATGTGTAATGCTAAACCGAAAGCCTAAAATTGCCAGAATAAACATAATCGATAATTTATGGAGTCCAACAGTAATTTTGATCAAAATAGAAATGTCACAAGAAGATTTTTTCAGAAAATTTGGCGTTCATTTTTGTACAGAAAGTTTTTGGACTGTTTCAGGGTATAAAAATAATTGTTCTCATTTTAAAATTTTTTATTCTGAGGCCGATATTCAAGCATATAGAAAAAAGCGTGAAAATAGTTATAAAGCAAGAGAAACGAATGAAAATATGAAGAGTGCAAACTTCAGAAAAAATCTTTGCGATAAAAATAACTATATTGAAAGAGATATTGATAAATCCAAAATTAAATCAAAAAACACAGAAAGACATCAAAATAACTTGATTCCTATACTTACGGACAATATACATATCACAAATCCAGAAAAAAATATATATCCTTTATTCGAAGTGATTAGCTCGGATATAAAGGGCATTTATATATCAGAACAAAGAAACATACAGTTTTATGAAATAGATAATCTACGAAATGACGAAAGACAAAGAATTATTTCTCAAAAAATTATAAAAAATCACATAAATTCAAATTTAAAATCATGTTTGATCATTACACCAGGTAAATACGAAACTATTCAAACAAGAAACGAATTAAATACATCGATATGCTTATCTGATATTCTCAGAAACAGATTCTTTCCCGTAAAAAATAAAAACTGTATTCCTAATCTTTTGGGAATTTGCGTCGTTGACATACGTGAGGCTATTGATGCAAGAGGGCAAATTCCTTCAGATACACTAGTTATATTCAAAGGTCTATGCAATAAAAACATATACGACGTGAAAGATATTTTAAATATTATTTCAAAGAAAAATTCAGTAATATATGAGACGAAGGACTTTGTTGAATTCTATAAGAATGTTCTATGAGGTTTATTCGTTTGACATCCTTCATTGTCTAAATAAAAACAAGAAGTCCCATCAATATAAATCAAGAACTAGTTTTTAGTTAAAATATTATTTTTTTCTCTAAATAGGCCTTTTAAATCATTAAATTAGACTTATTTATTATTAATGACTATATATAAAGGACTTATTTCGGGCTAATTTTTAACGGCGTATTTTCGATAAATAATGAACATTTATATGCAAAATAAATTTTTAAATATATGGTATTATAACGTCGCAGAGTTCAAAGATCTTAAAATTTTACCTTTTTATTATTATTTACGGGCTAAGTTTCTTTTTATCACTTTTATCTATTGAGACGTAGTCAGCCCATTGGGATATTGCACAACTCCTTGATACATCTTTTGACAGTTTCCCTGATCTATCTTCATCAACTGCTCCTTTTCTCTCAAATGAGGTAAGTTCAAGTGCCTCGCGGTATGTGAGAGCTTATATACATTCTTCTACTTCGTCCGGGATTTTTAACTCCTCAACATATTTTTTTATGATAAGTTTATAAAATAAAATATTTTATTTATTGGCTAAATTTATAGTTGTAATTTTAGTTTTTGTTCTCAGGCACAACTTGTTTGATTCTCTCTGCGCACAGCATATTTATACTTTCGGCTATCTTCTTCTCTCCAAAGTCTTCTTGAATACCCCGTCTTCTTTCGAGACCTATTAATTCAAGGGTTTTCCTCAATCCCTAAGTTAATATATATGCCTTGACCTGATTCGTGACATCTGGTTCCTTCTCGTACCTTTTATGATATCGTGTCACCACACCGTGCCAGTTATAACATATGGGATAATATAAGTTCATAGTAATAATTAATTAAGCATAGTATATTTTGCTTCTTAGCTTTTATAAATGATTTTTAAAAACCTATCAATGTAATGCCTAAATTAATAACTTCAATAATTTAATATAATAATTTATTTAATGTTCCGCTGGATTACGATTGCCCATCTGCCAAATTCTTTCAGCGCTTAGCATTGGATTCAAAATTTCATGGTCATCATGATCTGTTCTAAAGTAATCATCGAATTTTGTACTATTTTCTATAAATTTGTTTAGCAGTATTACCGTTTTGCTCATATAATGACGTTTCATCTTGATCAGACAATTCATTGTAATGCATTCTTGGTTATCTACATATAAATGTTTTGAGTCATGTGATAATTGTCGCAATAATTGCGCACCAAATGCAGAACAATCTACAAAAATGTCATGAAAGATTTTTATTATGACATTCTTGATTTCCAAATGACCCTTGCAATCTATTTCTTTCTCTTTCGTTGCTTCGATCTTAGTGACAGATTTTAAATTCAGCAATGTATTAGGATCAAAGAGGTGTTTAAATAACCATATAACACAGATTTTCACAGCTTCTAATATTTCTTCTCTATTATGGAGTTTATTTGACAGCCACTGTCTTTTGGATTCGTTAAAAATTCCATCATGAACATTGATATTGACAACATTGGTAATTTTATCCAGAAGCTCTCCGCGTTGTAGACACTCGCACATTTCATTTGCATCCTCAAGTGCCAAATCAAATATTATTCTTTCATAAACTTCCTCAAAATTCCATGAAAATATGTCACGAATAAATATTTTTATAATATATTTATCCACATATCTCACATAAAATAAAATATCATCATCAACATCGTTAAATGATTGATTAAAAAATAAATGAAACAATTCTTCATCTTTTATAGATAATATTAATAGTTGATAAAATTTAAAAAACTTTAGATCTACTGGTGACAATACTTTTCCTTTGTGTATCCTCGGAATTTCAATATCTTTAAAATGAATCCTGAAAAATTCCCCCTTCGTTATTAACTCTTTATTAAATGTTTTCTCTTCGACTGAATTTATATAAAAAGTATATTTTTCTTTTATACCCGTATTAGAATAAAAATTAATAGAAAACTGACCACAGTGAATCAAATCATCATCCTTATTGTAGAATTTTACAAAAAGA
Source organism: Rhyacophila brunnea (assembly GCF_057557595.1). NCBI lineage: Eukaryota > Metazoa > Arthropoda > Insecta > Trichoptera > Rhyacophilidae > Rhyacophila > Rhyacophila brunnea. Next base: position 564,615 of record NW_028232789.1, read on the forward strand.
TAATCTAAAAGCAAATCTTTTAACTTATTTTTTTCTAAGTCTTTAAGATATACTTTTTTTCTTGAAACATATTCGAACTTAGTTCGGACATCATCTCTGAAATATTTTGATTTTATTCTATGTAAGATTATTTCACATTTATTCAGACTTTTTTTGCCAATATAATCATTCAAGTTGTATATAAAATTCGTAATCGAATGTATTACCTTTGATTTTTGCATATATAAAAAATTATTTTGGTGAAAAAAAGTATAATTTTCATATTCTTTGTAAAAAAGGTGTCTGGTATTGGATAAATGTACATTAAATTGATAAATATCAGCCGAATTAATGTTTTTAAAAAGCCATAATATATTTTTTATGGCACATTCATTGTGTTCTCTTGCCTTCGAAATGTTAAAGGTGAAATAATCTTTTTTATTATTACTTCCGTGTTCATATATTTTAACGATGTTTCCACATGATGTCAAGAGTATATCAAAATCCTTCTGCAGCTTTTTTGTATAATCGGTTATCGAAAGCTTAAAATGCGTCAAATCAACTGGAATCCCATTTATTAATGTAACTTGAGACATATTTTTTTCAATTTTAAACTTATAAAATAATGTTTCGATCACTAAATTCTCACCAAAATTTGCACTTAAAAGATTTATTTTTTCTTGCACTACCGATTTTCCATTCAAGCATTTTTCTTCAAGTGCCTCTACAATAACCAAATCTTTGTTTTTAGAAGAATCTAAAGAAGTCGAAAAGTCGTATCTATAATAACACAATTCGGACTCTTCCTTTGGACTTATTTTTTTAATATCTAGATTTTTTAGTAAATCAAAAAAATCATTCAGTATCTTTTCTTTAGACTTTTTTAAATAAAAACATATAAAAAGTGCGCAACTATCTAAAATTTTAGATCGAAATACATTATATATATCTACAAACTGGATTTTTTCGGGCTTGTATTTTTCTCTGAACATTTTCGTATCTTCGATACTTAACGTTTTTTTGCTTTCTGCTATATATTCCTCAACGTTTTGAACAAGTTTAAATCCATAACTCAATATAGTCTTCGAGAAATTTGCTAATATCTCATTTGTATTTTTGTTACGCTTCAATTCGTCTATCTTTATCTTAAATTCGTCAATAATCTTTAATTGAAAAACCGGATATCCTTCAAAAATATGCATGAAAGCTGACCAAGATTCGTCAAGAATATTGCTTATTTTGTTCATTTTGGATTGTTGCTCTATTTCAAAAAGTGCACATAATTTCGTTTCAATAAAATCATGCGAAAAATCATCAAGCTCTTTATCTCTAAAAAATAAAAGATCATTAAATAGATTTGAACAGCCGGAATTTTTTTTTGGTGGATACTTGGAAATTACACTTTGAATCCTAGAATCTTCACTTTTTTTAGACCTACATTTTTTAAATATAAATAAAGGGAGAAGGTCGTACCCGTCTACGATATTTTTGCCATCAAAATTATAGGTGATATCTTTGACAGTAAAAAATTCAGTTTCAGCTGATATATATCCGCTATATGATAAAAACGGGATAATCAATCTTTTCATGTTCTCTGCGTTTTGAGCCTCGTTAGAAGCACACGTACTAAAGGAAGACATGTAGATTTTTTCATCGGATTCCGCTTCAACAGATGATGCGATATCAAGGATCATCCTATGATAAACAGCTTGCTTGGGAAATTTTATAAATGCAAACATCATTTCTTTATTTTTTTCAATCATGGTCTCATAGTGTTCGACTTCTTTTCTCAAGTGGCTTGACAATGATTGAAAAAATGGACAAGGTTTATCCTCATTTGTTTTTAAATCATCTGAAACCTCCTCTTTCTGTAGTAACGTGTACAACAAATTTATTTTAGGAAAGAATAACATTATTTATCGAAAAATTACAGATATATAATAATAATATTATTTATAAATTGAACAAATTAATAACTTAATTAACTTCAATAGAATTATTTTGATTAATGAAAAAAATATAATTCTCGAATCAGAATCTATAAATTGTATTTTAAGGGAAAATTCAATCCTATATAAAGTTTTATCTTTTCATCATCTCAAATTATATGCTTGCACCAATTTAAAAAACATACATTTATGAATATGCACAAAATTAAATAAATATATTTCTTTTGGATCTAGAGTCTATATATTATATTCAGTTGTAAAAAAATGATTTCCTAAACAAGCATACGACTTTTAATTAGTTGATTAAAATTAATTTACCATTTTAAATATAATTAATAAAAAATCTAAATTACCGTTTAAAAAATTATCAAAACAATTAATATATGCAAAGGTTAACTATCTAAGTAAAACCACATTTTTTATTTATTTACGGATAAGTTTGTTTTTATCACTTTTATTCTTTAAGACGTTTTCAACCCATTTGGAATATTCCAGAACACGTTGATCGTCTTTTGGTACCCGCCTGATATATCCTCATAAACTGCTCTTATTCTCTCAAATGAGATGAGTTCAAGTTTCTTGCGGAGTGTGAGAGCTTGTATGTATACTTCTACTTCGTCTGTTATTTTTAACTCCTTAACGATTTTTATGAAATATCGTGACCCCACCATCTCAAGCCTTTAGATTATTGACAAAATACTGTGATTTATATACAAAAGTGCACAGGATACCTACCAAAATGGAAGCACATCAAATAACAATAGGATTGAGGAAAGCGCTTGAATTATAAATCTTGAAAGAGGATATACATTGGGTAGATTTTAAAGATGATGAGACGGAAAAAGCATGAAAAAAATACATTATAGGATGAAATTTAAAGCTTTGCACACAAATTATAATAGCTAAAAGAATAAACGCCCAATAAATAGAAAAATATTTTATAATAAATAGAAAATGTAATTGCCTCTAATTAGATTTATCTGTGTTTGAACATAAATAACATAAAACGCCCGGTTTACAATTTTCTTCAATTTTATCTATAATCTTTAAAATAGCAAAAAAGATTTCGGTTGTATTTTTCAGAATAATAATTTCAAAAAATTAAGTTTGTTTCTACTTTTTTAATGTAATAAAGAATATAGTAATCGATTCCGTATGAATTTTCTAGATATTGTTTCCAACCAAAGGCCAATTTTTGAAGAAAAATATTTTTTTTTTCAGCGTTTCATATTTTGAGGGGCGGTTATTCATCTAAACTTTTGGTTTATAAGAAAAACTTGCGAAAAAAAAGATTTTATAGCCAATAAAAAAATACCTAATAAAATTTTCTGTGATATCTACTTAGTTTTGAAAATTTTTTAAAAAAAATATTTTTGATTAGACATAAAAATTATATATGTTTATAAAAAGTCAATATGTTTTTAAATTTTAATTTAATACTATATAATATGTATAAATTTTCATTAATTTTTTAAGTTTAACTTCAATTCAAACATTACACAAAGAAATTAGTTAAATCCAAAACAAAAACCAGAATAAATTGATATCTACTTGATTTTATATAACAATGAATACATAATCTTTAAATGGGGCACCATTTTTATATTGGTGATTTTAAGCAAGAAAAAAAATTGAATGCCAAAATAATATGAATTATTAGTGGCTTGATTCGATTACTGAAAAAGTATGAGCGAATTACTAAAAAAATTATATCTATTTATCTTGCTGATGATTAAACGGGAAGAGAAAAATTAAATCAACAGTAATTGGTGTTATCTTCTTATTAGTAGACGCTAAAAAAGTATAATAGAAGTTTAAAATTCCAAATATCGAATACATTAAAATAGTGAAAAAGAAAATGCAAACAAGAAAATATCGAAAAATATAGTACTACAATATTTTAAATGTGATATAAGATCCTAAAAGACACATACAAATGTATTTTGATTGGTACGAACATATTTTATTCTGGGGTACAAAAAATAAATAAAAGTTTTATGTGCATAAGAATTAATATAAATAATAAAAAAGATGAATCATTTGAAAACTTTTGCTTCTATTTATAACCGAAAAATATTATAAAAAAGGATATTTGAGAATTAGGGAGCGATCTAAATTCAGTTAGAAAAAAATAATGATCAATAAGGTGCTTAGAGTTTTTTTGTGATGCAATTTAATAAAAAATACATGGCATCATAATTTATATAAAAAATCCTACTTTTGTATTTCTAAGCGGTTGTTTATCAATGAAAAAAATATCATGATCAAAGAAATATTTAAAAATTATAATCTTTTAACCCGCTAATTATATTAATAATATCAAAATTTTCAACGTTTTGCATGAAGATGTTCTTAATATTATTTCTAAGTATTTTCTGTTCATAATATCAGGCTAAGATAAAAGTAAAAATATAGATATGTCTAAAATATGTTTTAAATATATTAAAAATTTTGTGTTTGATTATTTGGATTTTTATAAGAATATTTACAAGAGTGCATTTTATGATTATAATGTAAACTTGTTATCCCTTTCTTTTCATATGTAAATAGGTATTTTTTAGGTTTTTTTTCTCTGAACCACGAAAAAAACATGGTGTTACCGATTGTAGAAAAGAGGAATTATAAATAGATTAGCTAAATTGGAATATATTTTCGAAATATTATTTATGTCGGAAAATTAATGATTGTTTAGGGTATGAATCAGGGATTTATTATTATAATTTCATTTAATGCTTAAAAATAGAACGAATAAGATTTAATTGAAGCAAAGCGTAATATTTGTTTATATTTATTTTATTTCTGTGAAGTGATAAATGAATTTTTTATTGAAAACATGTGGTAATATAATATTTTTTAAATCTAAAAAAAGACTACATGTGATTTAAAGTTGAAGATGGATTGATTAATTTGTAGCGAGGATTAGACTGATAGAAATATTGTTAAAATTTTTGTATAAAGTAATCTAAAGTCTTGGTTAAACAAATTATAATAGTTTACTATTAAATGAAGGGATAAAGGATAACTTTTAAGTGTAAAAACGTATTTAAATCTATATAATAATTGACAAAAGAAGGCAAATAGTTTTCAATTATTTTAATAAGTAAATAAAATCGACGTTTTGGTAAATAAGGCTTTAAATATTTTAATTTAAAATTATATGTAACTAAATATTTTTATCAAGATATATCTCAATCAATTTAGCCAATTCGAAATCCTTTGTTACCTCAGTGATTTTTTCTTCGCAGTACATACATCTTTCCTTTGCCGATATACAATCTTCACAAAAAATATGGCCACAATTTATTATAACAGGGTTTGAATACAGGGTATTGCATATTTTGCATTTCAAGTTATCTGGTATATTCGCATACGAATTTACTTGTAATTTATTCCATTCTTCGATTTGAGGCTCTGCTTTTACTAGTCCCTTTTCAGTAACCATCAATCCTTTAATATCTTCACTTTCATCTTTATCGCTAACCTGTTTAAGAAAGGCTCTGGGTATTCCCGTAGGCTTTCTCAGCTTAACAAAATCATATGTCTTATCAAGATTTGTAGGACAGAACTGAATGAAATGGCCTTTTTGACCACATCTAAAACAGACATATCCCGTGTACGTTGGTATTTGTTTACTTTGTTGTGCTGACCTTAAAGATGATACTTCGACGGGTGGCGGTGGATGAATTTCTCTTTCATTTGATTTGGGCACGTGTTGAACAATAGCACCGCATTTTGATGTTTTAGACATCCAGAGAGGTATTCTCTTTATTATTATGCTTGAATTCCTATGAATCATAGAGTAGTCGTCAGTTATTGGAGTTTCTTCGTCGTCATAAAATAGTAATTCAAAATCGTTTGAATGCATTTTGTTTGATGTAATAATTTCTGATCTAAATTCCCATAGAGGAACAGAATATCCACGTATGAGTAATTTTGAAAAATTCTTTGATGAATAAAATCTATAATTGATATATTCACCCATATTTTATATGGGCAGTCTAAATCTTATATATAGTTTATCTTTTTTTAATGTACAAAATAAAAATATGGTTATGTTCTTCTCGTCAACATATAAGATGCTTCGAATAATTGCTTTTGCATTTATATTAGATATAGCCCAATATATGATATGTGAATGGAATCTTAACATTATCACTAATTTTTATTTTTAAACGACATTTGGTTCAAAAGGCATTAAACTTCAACAATAAATATTGGTTTTTATAACATGGATTCGTATAGTATTTTAAAAGCATCACGTAAGAATATTTCCCCAAATGGATAAATTAATAGCCATCATCCAACTGTATTCAGTTAAATATTTGTTTTGTGTCAATCTAAAAAAACCATATGCTGTTAGTTGTGAAATTCTAAATTGGAATGCTCCTTATATTGACCATAGAGCCAATATTCCTTTTTAAGATTTTTTATTATGCCTGGATATATGATTCTAACTTCATTTGCTGAATTTATTTTATATGCAGCGATTTATACATTAATATACGTGGTATAATTTTTGTAGTCAATTAAGAAGAGAAGTATGTAGAAGGCGGTAATTAGATATATTTAATACACCCATCAAGTCACAGTCTTTTGAAAAGAATTACTAAAAAATCAAGATATTTTTGGTAACAATTACGGGCCCTGTATTTTTATCCGAGTCAATAAACATGAGTAACACATCGAATGTATTTAAAGATCAAAGATATTTTCTTTTCCAAAGGTTAGCTAGATGTAAAAGGCTGTATTTCTAATAACAAGAGGACAAGCATTATTTTTTTTAGTAGATATATACGTGAGTATGTGTTTTATTCGATACACATGTATTTATATGAATATAGAAAAAATATTGGAATGACACAAATCAAACCACTTTCAGAAAAAAAAACATATAATATTCCATTTTCTAAAATAAAATATTTGGCAAAATACCCCTGTTCGAAAAAAATACAAAAACCGTAAATAATCTTAAATACTTAAATAAGCTTAAAATCTTCAATTTTAAATGATTCGAACGCTTTTTTTACAAAACAACATAAAAGAAAGTAAAATATTGCTTAAAATCTTTTTAACGGAAAAATCTGTGCATCTGATTTCTTATTTCCGAAAAAATTGGTATTATATCTCTTTAGATGTGTAAATGGGTCTAAATATTATAGCTTTTGTATATTAAGGTCAAAAAACTTCAACATTAGGTTTTTTTGTAAAATATTTCTCCTAGGGATATATTGCATAAATATCAGACCTTTATAAATCGTGGGTAATAAACAATAGCTAAAGGTTTTATTATATTGATAGTGTAAGAAAATAAAATACGTTGAAATATATAAGATTGTGTATTTTGATTAATAATCGACGGATTAAAGCTCATTTAGGAAAATAGCGAGACTAAAATGAAATAACAATGCATTTAAATATAAGAGCTTAGGTATTTTGAGAAATAATCATGATATTAAAACTGATTTGGGGAAAAAACGAAACGTAAACGAGATAAAAATACATCTAAATACAAGAGCTTGTGTATTTTTTTAGCAATAATATATACAATATAACCTATATAGGAAAATAGTAAAATTTATATGAAATAAAAAAGTGCCTTTATAATATATGTTAGATAAAATAATAGCACTAAAAACCAACTAAAGGTTTGTTTTTAGAATAAATACGAGTTAAATGTAATAAAATGGGAGCTTAGACAGTCAAGAGTAATAACAGCTTTTTGAATAATTATTTAGAAAAACAGGAAAATGCATATGTAATAAAAAAGTACCTTTATAATAGATACTAGATAAACTAATAGAACTAAACCCCAACACAAGATTTATTTTTAGAATAAATACAAGCATAAGAGAAAATAAAATGTGTTTATTACTAGTATAGCAGATAATACACGAGAAATACCCGATAGATAAAGGTTTAGTTAAAGAAAATAGAAAAATATGCGTTAAAATAAATAACCCATATGTTCATTATAACTTCGCTGTCATTACATTTTTTAGAACGCATATTAAGAATCTCGGCATTTTTTAAAAATTCAGCAAAAAAGAAATTCCACGTTAATAAATTTGCCGTAGAATATAAAAATGTTTCATTTGTAATTTTAAATACAGATGCTTATGATACTTTTATACAACGTTTAATCGATAAAAAGACCCATATGGATTTATATCACAATTAGACAGAATTTTTGGTCTTAAAAAGGTTTTATCTATTTATGTTCTCTATATTTCAGTAATATCTCTTTTATTTTCATAAAAAATCTCTCCGCTGCACATCAAAATATAAAACCAACACAAAATTTTAGTTGTTAGTTGGATATTCGTGTTCTATTCTGAACTTAATTTCCAAACCACCCCTGCTAACTTTCAATATATTCTTATGCCTCTACTTTTAATCATTCAAATTTATCAAAGCTTTTTTTATCTTTTTTTACAATTTCTCTATAGTTATTTAAACTATATGCATCGTGTTTGCTTCTAATTTCTTATTTTGAAAATAAATCTATAAAGAATTTATAGATTTTATCAAATATCTCTTTTTTTGTATTTTTAGATGGTATTAACTTTGTTCCAACCACTTAAAATATATTTGTATAGAATTTTGGAGGATTTATTATGTTGTTGATAAATTTATAATATTAACATTAAAAAAAGAAAATGTGCATATCTATTTGTTAGAATTTGACCTCTATAAACATTTGAAATCAATCACGTTTAATTATTTTTTATAGAGAATAAATCTCTATTTTTTTTAAAGTTCATAGCAGTATTTTCATCTGATATACCACAATCCAAGATATAATTTACTTTATCTTTAAGAATATCGAAATTAAACGGAGGATTTAAGTATAAATTAGTTAAAAGACGCAGAAATACTGTAGCATTTTTCTTTTCTTTCACAGAATAATCCTGTAAGAAACAAAAATCGAATTTGAAGTCCCGTGAAACGAAAAATCGGTAGCAATCCAACACAAAAAAATTATTTTCCTGTGTTTTTAATAAATCCCTTAAGATAAATTCAATTTTTTCATTATTGATCAAATCTGGATTTTTAAGATTTTCGATCAAAAAACTGTCATCCGTGAATTTTTCGATACCTTTGATATTGATATCTTTATATACATAAAGATCTTCTTTAGGCCTGAAATTTTTCTTTATGAATTCAACAATGTCGTCTTTATAAGATGAATTGAGGTTATTTTTTAATATAAAATTATCAGCTACTGAAAATATATCGTCTTTCTCATTAAAATTAATTTTTAAGAATTTTCCTTCTACTTCAACATCGAAACTGTGATCAAATTTCTCTTCATCTTTGATAACATCACCGATTAAATTCCATACATTGTTTTCAAAGTAAAATACACGCCCATTAACCACTTTATAATTACTATCTTTTAAATTTGTTTCTTTTTGATCGGGGTTATCAGAATCATCAGTATTCTTTTTTGCATCGTTATTTTTTATATTACAACAAGAAATTTTTTCGGCTTCTGAATCACCTTCTTCGAGTTCATAAACAGTTCCATTAGAACCACCAATAATGATTTTTTCATCTATAAAGACACCACACCAACAGCTTTGTACAGAAATGTTTTTAATCGATATAATAGAAAGATCTGTATCCAATACAGCTACAATACCATTTTCCCCCGTAACAAGTATTTTTTTATTATCTTTATCCGCCGAAATACTGTATAAAAAATTGAAAAGATCTGTGACTTTTAACAGCTTTCCAGTTTTCGAATCGAATTTCATTACCTTTCCATCATTAGCAGCAGAATAAATATAATCCCCCAAAATAATAACACTTCTTATTGTACTGATATTTGACATAATGTCAACCGATTTTACACCGTTTCGAAATACGGAGATAATCTTTCCAGTACCTCCAGCCACAAAATCCATTTTAAAATTAGTAATATTTAAATTTTTAATGAATTTTGCAGTCCACACAGCCATTCCATTAGAAGGAAAATTGCACACCTCACGAAGATTCACTAAATCCCAAATATTTATATTTCCATCCCAGCTTCCACTCAAAAGATAAGTCTGATAAACATCAAGTGTACATACATTTTGTGAATGTGAAATAAGAGGATACTGTATTTTATAATCTTCATTTGACTTGTACACAAAAATAGAACCTTTCTGGCAACCAAGAATTAAATAGATCACCTCATTTATCTTGGATAATATCAGGGAATTTATGTATGATGCTTGTGGTGATATTGTATGAATCCTTTCAAAAGTATCTTTTTTAACTATTGTTACACATTCATCGCGACCGGCTATTGCAATTATATTGTCAATGTAGGATATTGTCTTTATGTCTTTTTTACTGATTGTGTGGTTCTTTTTTTCAATATACATTTAAGGGCGAAGGTGATTATTCTTTAAATCCAGCTTTTTATAAAGTAATAAAAAAGTAGAATGCGTATATACTAAATATAACTGTGTTAAGATTATTATCAGATGAATATATTATTAATTAAAATTATAAAAACTGTGTTTATTATTTAACTGTTTTACTCTTTCCAAAGTAAAAGGTAAAGGTTTATTTGGATATCAATTTTATTAAACTCACATGTGAATATCTCAAAATGTATAATAATATTCTAAAAACTATATTTTAATAATATAAAGGGAATAATGCGAAATATTTTTTATGATATAAAATGTGTAGATATAATAAGAATGGTGTCAAAATATTTGATATTTTAAAAATTTATTAATTTGAAGATTAAGATGAAAATAATTCAAATCATTTTTAATCTTATATAATTGGTAATTGAAAGATACAGTAGGAATAATGCAAAATATTTTAAATTTTATAAAAATCTTTAGCCTACATTTATATGGCATTATAATTTTGAAAGATATCAATAAGCTTATAGAATCAAGAGAAAAACCTTTGTATACCCTTTAAAAATTTAGAGAAGGAAATGCATTTTTTTATCCCTTTCAAGATATATTAAGTAATTTCGGGCCTATAAAATTTATGCCATACTATGTACTGACCATAATTTTTGAAATTAATAATTCAGCCAATGATAATATAAAAAATATTAATTCTATTGGTATTTTTCTATAATAATTAAAAAAATATGATTATTTAACCTTGTGATTCTCATCATAAATAAATAAAATATGTGTTTATGAAACAATTTAATGAATAAAATAGCAGAAAAAACAGCCATTAAGCATTTAATTGTTTAAATACATAGATACAAATGGTAATTTCGGGAAAGCATTCAAATTATGAAGTGACTTCGAAATAAACAGTAGTACGTTTTTTTATACACTTGATGTTTATATAAATCATACAGGTTATCGTGTTTTTCTGTAAATTTGTTAGAAAATGGTTTTTAGTATTAAGATTAAAAATTCATTGGGGAGTATATAAATTAAAATTGTAATTAAGCTACTAATAAAAAACTAAAATAGACCCTTGGCAATATATTATATATAAGGAAACATGGTGATAGGTCTGTTGTACAAACACAGAACAAGTAGTCATTTATAATGCTTTGTATAAATATAAATATGCTGTATTCATTTGAATCAGACGCGTAATATTCATTTACTCATGTAAACATCATATTTACTGCAACCCTGAGTAAGTCTCTGCAATATTTAAAAGTATATTTTATGGTGGGCGATTTAACTTCAAACAAAACCTATTATAGGTAACCAATTTGAAATAAAAAAACTTAATAATGGAGCTGCCTACGCAAGACACTTGAACTTATCTCATTTGAGAGAAGAAGAGCATTTGATGAAGATAGATCAGGGGAATTGTTAAAGATACATCAAGAAGTTGTGGAATGTTACCAATGAACTGACTACGTCTCAATAGATGGAGTTTATAAAAAGAAACATAATTCATAAATCAAAAATAATATATGGAGCTGCCTTTATTGGTGTTACCTCTTACCCGATTTATTTATTAAGGAGTTGGGAAAGCAAACGGAAGCATGCAAACAAACAATAGGATTGAGAAAGACACTTGAACTAATAAGTCTTGAGGGAAGACATTGCATCGAGGAAGATTGTAAAGATGATGAGGTGGAAAGAAGTATCAGTCAAACTGTTTTATAGAGTAATCTAAAGTTTTGCTTGAACAAAGATAATATATAAAAATTAAATTAACCTATAAATAAAAATCTGCTTTGCATTTTACCTCTCATCGGATAGTATCACAGACCCACTGTCCATAGCTTGATAGAACAGGGTCTATAGGATGAAAATCCGCATTAAAAAAATAAAATTATAATTAAAGCGAAAAAATACATTATAATAACAAGAAAAATCATTAATAAACAAATCTGGAAATTTTTACAGCACTAAATAACACCAGCTCACAAATAAAGAGATATAATTAGCAAAAATAGCAATAGCTTAACGGTAAAAATGTTAATTTACATATTTACATGTATAAAACAGATTTATTTTAGCATGAATAGCTAAATAAAAACATGTATCTATGTGACGATCATAAATTTAAAATTATAAATTATTTAAAATTATCTAAGTTCAACAAAAATATTTTAAAGTGCTATATTCCGGACGAATTAGAACCATACATGCAAGCTCTCACACTTCTCAAGACACTTGAACGTATCTCATTTGAGAAAATAATAGCAGTTGATAGAGATATATCAGGGAAGGTGTCAAAAGACATATAAAGGAGTTGTGCAATGTTCTCAATAGGCTGACTACGTCTACATAGATAAAATTAATAAAAAGAAACTTAACCCAATCATAAAAATGTAATTTTTCATTAAATGTATTCGAAATAAATGTTTAATTCAATTTTAAACGATGAACAGGCTCTTTTTATAAGATCATATATCTTTCAAAGTACAAATTTATTTTATCATAGATCTTTCTGCGAAGCAAAACATGGATGCTAATTCCTGACCAAGTTCCTTCGATTAAGTATATGTACTTGGGTTTAGGATCTTTAATAATGTTTGGAGTTAATTTATGTTTGATGATCCGCAAAATTATTTGTAGATCATTAAAGTTCGTCAAAAATCAGAATAGATAATTCAAACCTCATTACCATTTCCTAAAATTCATCTTGTAATGTTTTTTAGTTCGTTCATCAACAGCTGCCAATTACCCTTCTTTCTCCATTAAGTTCAATTATATCAACGACCCATACAACATCGACAGAATGTCTTAAGTAATAATTTCACTTTCTAAATTCAATTTCATCTTTCCATTATTTCGTATGCTGAACCAATCACTTAAAATCCCCCATATTATCTTAGTATTAAAATATTTTATTTATTTATAAGTAATTTTCTTTTTATTAATTTTATCTATTTAGACGTAGTCAGTCCATTGGGAACATTCCACAACAAATTGATGCATCTTTGAAAATTCTTCTGATCTATCTTCATCAAATGCTCTTCCTCTCTCAAATGAGATGAGTTCAAGTGCCTTGCTGTGTGTGAGAGCTTGCATGTATCCTTCTACTTTTTCTGTGATTTTTAACTCCTTAACATATTTTTTATGGAATTTTGTGGCCACCCCAACCCATCCCGAGTCATTTCATATGGTATAGATCTCATATTACATTTGTAAATAAAAAAGTTCATACGCCAAGATGTCATACTTCTTATATTTTCCATTCTCAACTTCAGTTAAGTTGTCAAGGCTAGTTATATCTATTTAAATTAGCGTTATCATATTTTCTTTTTTATCGTATAGAAAATATCAGGTCTATTTTTTTGATTAAAATATCCGTTTTATTTCGGGTATCAACTTTTATTTCTGCATTTTCGTTTTAGCTGATCTCTTGTACTGAGTGAGTTCTGATCTTTTTGGTTTTCTTATTGCTGTATCGTCTTGATAAGAAAAAATGAATGCATCTTACTATTTCATTGAGTCAATGCGTGTAATCATACCCTAACATTTTCTTGCATCTTGTTTAAAGGTGATCAATTGTTTTCAAACTTCGTTACAATATGGGCATTTTATCCTCTCACCGAAAAACACATTTCTGTCTTGAATAAAACAGAATTTTCCTTCTTCACTTGGTTTCATGTTTACTTCTTCTATAGATCCTGATGAACCAACAATATCAACCATATCATTATTCTTGGCTTCAAAAGGTTTTTGGTTTAATGGTTTTTCTTCTATATTACACAATAGAATTTCTTGCGCTTACTCCATTGTCTCAGATTCAATGATATTCGCATGTTATATATTTTTAAGATATTCTTCAATTATTGTGTGGCGTGTCTTGTTATCCTTTTCTACTTTTAATATTGCAGCCCTCATTGGTGAACTGTTTTTACTATTTTCAAGTAAATCTTTTGGTGGTTAGATAATCTTCTCGGATTTGCATTCAATATTACATAGCCCACGCCTTAATTTATTTTTCTTTATATATAATCTTTGTTTATTACTAGACTGGAGGTGAATAGAAAATTCACCTTAAATATCTCTTATCTTATCATCAAGTTTGGTGTATTCTTCGGGTTCGAATTTAAATACACCTATATGGAAATTCATGTGTGAAGTTGGATGTTCATCAATGGCTTTAAATAAATTTACAGCATTAAGTTTTGTATTTGAAAATTTCTTATTCTATTTAATATTTGCTGTGAAATATATTCATAAGTTTCTAGTTTTACATCCGTTTGCTATTCATAATAGATCCAAGATATTTATGGGCTGCCGGGCCTTCAATAAATGTTGCTACATCAGCGCATATTTCATGGTTAGCGGCGGGATTGCTTTTTGTTTATTTAAAAGCCTACTGCATTAAGAAGGTTAATGTTTCGCCCGTCATGAGTTTAAGTGTTTCTGAAGTTTTTGATATTAATTTGAGATCATCTATGAAGAGTAGTTATTTTGTTGTATAGGAGTTTTCATCATACATTAGACTTACCTCTAAAAAGCGTTCATTTAATTTTCTGCACAAGGAATCAATACATATAACTAAATAAAGGTGGCAGACTGTCTCCTTGTAGTATTTCCCTATGTATTCTTTTTACATGATTTCTTCTCCACTAAAACTTATAGATATACCCCATTTACTCGTAATTGTTTATATAAAAGACGTTATCCGTGTAAGTAGGTTTAAGTTTTCAATAAATGTATGCAAGTAGTTTTGTCTAACGAGTCAATTGCCATTTTTACATCAATGCACGTTGCATATAAATTATTTACATGCTCTTTATTTATCGCAATATTTATAGGAGCTTGTTCTTTTGCTCCTTCGACGCGCCTTAGTGTTTTTTAGCGATTTTACGCACTAATGTCTTTCGTCTTCACCTCATATTGAATGATTTTTCAAACTGCTTTTTTTTGTTAACTTATATAAATTGGACATACATGTGGTTAGTCTGAATTCATTTCCTATCTTAACATCTTCTTCTGGCAAAAGATATCTCATATTAGAGTAAAACCATTCTTCACGATTTTTATTTTCCAAAAATTCATCGATATATGAATTTATGAAGGGTCGCCATCTTTTTAATGAAGAAATTAAAGATTCCATCTGGTCCAGAAGCTTTCAGTTCGGCAGTATTTGTATTGTGTCATAAAATTCAACCTCTGTCATGAAGTATATTTTTTTTCCAGTTTTTGGATTGGTAAAAATGGGCATAGGTAATCTTTATAATTTTATATATCTTTTCCCCATATTAACATCAAAAAATTCGTGATTTGATCGTTTGACGCTTCGATTGTACAATTCTTGTATTCAGTCAAACCTGTCAAAAAAATATCCTCATATGCTCAAAACAGTCATTTTCTCTGGTAAAGTCGCATCTTTTTTATACTGCTCTATCTTTTTCTAAATTATTCTGATCCTTTCTTTATGCTCATTTAACATCGTTTTAAGATGATCATCTATTCTAGCATTATCTTTCTTGATCGCATTATTTTGATAATTCTACTACTTCCTCTTTCTTAGCTTCACTGCGTTTATTTTTATATAATTCTACTCTATCTCTTATTCTCCCCAAAATCTCACATTTTTTCATAAATATAGTGGTTTCTTTTTTCGGTTTTGTTGTGAAGCGTTTTAAAGTCTGTTGTGCGGTTTGTAGCAAGACTGAAGCATCGGACATATTTTTGGGATTCTGGGTGGATGTAATTGTCCCTTTTATCATATTAATAGTTTGGAGAATATTAGAGTCAACTTTGTATTATGGAATTTCTTTTCGTTTCAAATTCAACGATGTTTGCATTTTGTAGCTTTCTTATATTTCATTAAGTTCCCTTCTACATAAATTGACTCTTCTATACTCTTCAATTCTAAAATGGGACGGTTTCATAATTTTGGTCTTTTTGAGTTTTTGACTTTTTCAGCATCAAATCGTATGAAATCCGACTTGTTTCATTTTTTTTGTCTATCAATATTCTCATCGATCTTCTTTTTAGTTCCTGTTGGGACAAATTACGTATGAATTTTACGTTGGAATATTTTTGGAGTTTCTCCCATTCGAAGCGTGGGATACAATGGAAGCGTATTCGTTTTGCTGCATAGGCATCTTGAACATTATATCAAAAGAAGATTCTGTTGACTTAATATCGATTCAAACGTTAGATGTCTTGTTGATTTTTTATAGGGTTTTGTACATATTCCAATAATACCACATCGTTTTTCTCAGTTACACCCGCAGTTTTGCATGATTTGTCTTTTTAGTGCTCTGCTTCTGATTTTTCTGTTTCACCCATTTTTTCATATTGAAATATATAATACTTTCAATATAAGTTTCCATACACCCTTCCTACTCACCTCGCAAAAATATGATTTATAATTAAAAGACTCCTTTTGCATTAATACCTTCAGTATAGGTAGAATCTATAATATATTCGGTCTGGACTTTTAAAAACAGTGTTTGATCGTACTAGATATTTAAGACAAAATAAGGATTCATAACATTTGATTCTCACAATCTTCTCAGTTATTATGATTTTTGATGCACTAAAGTTGCAATTTAGAACTCTTCATTGTATAAATAAATAATAATCGATTTAATTAAATTATATTCTGTTTTTTACAGTACATTTTTAAAGGGTAGAAAAATAATTTTTGTCTTGGTCTAAAATAAAAAAGATAGCGCCATGTTCTGCAATACGATTTAAAATGAAATATAAACATTATGATGTTATTTTAAATTCTAAATATAGGGATGAATAAATGAATGTATAAACGTATACAAAAAGAAACAATAAAAAGTAATAGTATAATATTATGACATTATTGCCGCCTTTGATATTTAATGAAACATTAAGATAAGGAATACATTTTTTTTTCTGATTATATCATATTTTTCTTTTTTTTAAAAGCATAGTATACCTTTATTCAGAAATAACTAATTCAAGAGAAAATAATTTGATTTTTTTAAATTACGTTTTAGAAGTTGAGAAAACGCAAAAAATTTGCAGAAATACAAGATTTAGGCAATTAAAAGAATAAACTTATATAAAAAATCAATTAATTATAAAACTGATGACATATGTTGGTTAAAAACTTATATCTTCATTTCAAAAAATGAAGAAGATTTAAATGTGTTGTATTATCTATATAAATATGTAAATAGTAATAAAAACAGTCCTTTGAAGCTGTTTATTTACATAATTTCATAGTTTTAAAAATTTTCATCGAAATGGAGAGTTTCTAGCAATAAAAATTTAAATGCCAACATAATGAAAAAAGCTCTTAGAATTTTTTTTCTATAAAAAAATCAAAGTTATCAAAGGTAAACATCTATCATATGAAAGCACCATTCCTTTCCAAAAAAATCTAGAATTTTAAACTAATATTATATAAAATTAGCCTATTACTTAAAATACTTAGTAAATTTGAGGTGTTTTAATTAAAGTTTCTTACATAAAATAAGTTTTTTTAGTTTTTGTATCCAAAATATGCAAAAATTTATCAATTTAACATTCTAGAGCTCAAAAATTACCAATTTAAATACCGTTTTTCTAACTTAGTAAGGAATATTTTGGTATTAAATTTTATTTTGGGCTATAAAATCTGCCCTGTGAAGCAAAATATATTCTTAATATAAATAAAATGTCAGAGAATAGGCGTGAGAACTAATAATTTAATGTCTTTTTCTAATGCTAGTTAAAATTCTTTTTTTATTTCAATTTTTTTATATTTAAAAAAAAAGAGGGTGGGATGGCGCATTTGGTTTAGAAACGCTATAATAAGTGGCCTCAGTTTCAACAGCGACGCATTCTAGATCTCTAATAAGTTACTTAAAGCGAGAAATACCCGCAAGGGGGTGTTCTGTCGAAATTATTTAGTAAAACCATAAAAACACTGTAAAGCCGAGAATAAGCTAGGAGGTTGCTGTATAAGACGCCAGGAACGGGGCATAACATTGAATAAAGCCTAGTAGATAATGTAAGTATATGGATGTGTTTAGAGTGGTGGTAGTATAATATGCCAGCGACAGAAAGTAGATAGAATCACCCCCTCCATATTTACTAACGCCTGTTAAAACAGGCTTTACCCCCGATATTTTACTCGTAACAGGAAATGTGAAGGATTACACACGGGGCTCATCACATAAGCGAAAATTTATAACTATAGCAAGCGTTATTCTTAAAAGAATATATATGTGGATATTAAATAAAAAAATTACGTAAATTCTTCTCGAATTTAAAAAAAAACAAGCAATGATGTAAGTAATTTTAACTCCTCAATATATTTTTTATGATAGGCTCAAAAAAAAATATTAATTATAGTATTTCTTGGTTCTTAGCTTTTATATATGATTTTTAAAACCTATCAATGTAATACCTAAATCAATATTTACAATTAATTAAATTTAATAATTTATTTAATGTTCCGCTGGATTAGGATTGCCCATCTGCCAAATTCTTTCCGCGCTTAGCATTGGATTCAAAATTTTATGGTCATCGAGCTCAGTTCTAAAGTAATCATCGAATTTTGTACTATTTTCTATAAATTTGTTTAGCAGTATTACCGTTTTGCTCATATAATGACGTTTCATCTTGATCAGACAATTCATTGTAATGCATTCTTGGTTATCTACATATAAATGTTTTGAGTCATGTGATAATTGTCGCAATAATTGCGCACTTAATCTAGAACAATCCACAAAAATGTCATTAAAGATTTTTATTATGACATTCTTGATTTCCAAATCACCCTTGCAATTTATTTCTTCCTTTTTCGTTGCTTCGATCTTAGTATCAGATTTTAAATTCAGCAATGTATTAGGATCAAAGAGGTGTTTAAATAACCATATAACACAGATTTTCACAGCTTCTAATATTTCTTCTCCATTATGGAGTTTATTTGACAGCCACTGTCTTTCGGATTCGTTCAAAATTCCATCATGAACATTGATATTGACAACACTGGTAATTTTATCCAGAAACTCGCGCATTTCATTTGCGTCCTCTCGTGCCAAATCAAATAATATTCTTTCATAAACTTCCACAAAATTCCATGAAAATATGTCACGAATCAATATTTTTATAATATATTTATCCACTAATCTCACATAAAATAAAATATCATCATCAACATCGTTAAATGATTGATTGAAAAATAAATGAAACAATTCTTCATCTTTTATAGATGAAATTAATATTTGATAAAATTTAAAAAACCTCACATCTACTGGTGACAATACTTTTCCTTTGTGTATCCTCGGAATTTCAATATCTTTCAAATGAATCCTGAAAAATTCCCCCTTCGTTATTAACTCTTTATTAAATGTTTTCTCTTCGACTGAATTTATATAAAAAGTATATTTTTCTTTTATACCCGTATTAGAATAAAAATTAATAGAAAACTGACCACAGTGAATCAAATCATCATCCTTATTGTAGAATTTTACAAAAAGATCATCTAAAAGCAAATCTTTTAACTTATTTTTTCCTAAGTCTTTAAGATATACTTTTTTTCTTGAAACATATTCGAACTTAGTTAAGACATCATCTCTGAAATAATTTGATTTTATTCTATGTAAGATTATTTCACATTTATTCAGACTTTTTTTGCCAATATAATCATTCAAGTTGTATATAAAATTCGTAATCGAATTTATTACCTTTGATTTTTGCATATATAAAAAATTCTTTTCGTGAAAAAAAGTATAATTTTCATATTCTTTGTAAAAAAGGTGTCTGGTATTGGATAAATGTACATTAAATTGATAAATATCAGCCGAATTAATGTTTTTAAAAAGCCATAATATATTTTTTATGGCACATTCATTGTGTTCTCTTGCCTTTGAAATGTTAAAGGTGAAATAATCTTTTTTATTATTACTTCCGTGTTCATATATTTTAACGATGTTTCCACATGATGTCAAGAGTATATCAAAATCCTTCTGCAGCTTTTTTGCGTAATCTGTTATCGAAAGCTTAAAATGCGTCAAATCAACTGGAATCCCATTTATTAATGTAACTTGAGACATATTTTTTTCAATTTTAAACTTATAAAATAATGTTTCGATCACTAAATTCTCACCAAAATTTGCTCTTAAAAGATTTATTTTTTCTTGCACTACCGATTTTCCATTCAAGCATTTTTCTTCAAGTGTCTGTACAATAACCAAATCTTTGTTTTTAGAAGAATCTAAAGAAGTCGAAAAGTCGTATCTATAATAACACAATTCGGACTCTTCCTTTGGACTTATTTTTTTAATATCTAGATTTTTTAGTAAATCAAAAAAATCATTTAGTATCTTTTCTTTAGACTTTTTTAAATAAAAACATATAAAAAATGCGCAACTATCTAAAATTTTAGATCGAAATACATTATATATATCTACAAACTGGATTTTTTCGGGCTTGTATTTTTGTCTGAACATTTTCGTATCTTCAGCTCTTAACGTTATTTTGCTTTCTGCTATATATTCCTCAACGTTATCACACAGTTTAGATCCATAAAGCAATATAGCCTTCGAGAAATTTTCTAATATCTCATTTGTATTTTTGTTACGCTTCAATTCGTCTATCTTGATCCTAAATTCGTCTATAATATTTAATTGAAAAACCGGATATCCTTCAAAAATATGCATGAAAGCTGACCAAGATTCGTCAAGAATATTGCTTATTTTGTTCATTTTGGATTGTTGCTCTATTTCAACAAGTGCACATAATTTTTTTTCAATAAAATCATGCGAAAAATCATCAAACTCTTTATCTCTAAAAAATACAAGATCATTAAATAGATTTGAACAGCCGGAATTTTTTTTTGGTGGATACTTGGAAATTACACTTTGAATCCTAGAATCTTCACTTTTTTTAGACCTACATTTTTTAAATATAAATAAAGGGAGAAGGTCGTACCCGTCTACGATATTTTTGCCATCAAAATTATAGGTGATATCTTTTACAGTAAAAAATTCAGTTTCAGCTGAAATATATCCGCTATATGATAAAAACGGGATAATCAATCTTTTCATGTTCTCTGCGTTTTGAGCCTCATTAAAAGCACACGTACTAAAGGAAGACATGTAGATTTTTTCATCGGATTCCGCTTCAACAGATGATGCGATATCAAGGATCATCCTATGATAAACAGCTTGCTTGGGAAATTTTATAAATGCAAACATCATTTCTTTATTTTTTTCAATCATGGTCTCATAGTGTTCGATATCTTTTCTCAAGTGGCTTGACAATGATTGAAAAAATGGACAAGGTTCATCCTCATTTGTTTTTAAATCATCTGAAACCTCCTCTTTCTGTAGTAACGTGTATAACCAATTTATTTTAGGAAAGAATAACATTATTTATTGAAAAATTACAGATATATAATAATAATATTATTTATAAATTGAACAAATTAATAACTTAATTAACTTCAATAGAATTATTTTGATTAATGAAAAAAATACAATTTTCGAATCAGAATCTATAAATTATATTTTGAGGGAAAATAAAATCCTATATAAAGTTGTATCTTTTCATCATCTTCTAAATTATATGTTTGCACCAATTAAAAAACACACATTTATGAAATATGCACAAAATTAAATAAATATATTTCTTTTGGATCTAGAGTCTATATATTATATTCAGTTGTAAAAAAATGATTTCCTAAACAAGCATATGACTTTTAATTAGTTGATTAAAATTAATTTACCATTTTAAATATAAAGAATGAAAAATCTAAATTACCGTTTAAAATATAATTAAAATAATTAAAATATGCAAAGGTTAAATTTCGGAGTTACGGCCACATAAATACCATGCATGTGCATTTCCTAATTATTAAAAGTGAAAAAAAACTTTCTATAAAAAAAAATATAAAATCTGCTACTGAGTATCTAAAATAAAATGAATGAAAATATATTTTTAAAGCACAAAAACCATGGTAATTTATTCTCTAAAACCATCTTTTATGCATTTCTGTTTTAGCAAATGGATTCTTTTTTTTGTCTAAAATATTAGAGCAAGACAAGATTTCTTGATACAGAAAAAACGAGAACGAGTAGGCACTATTATAACACCTATTAATTTTTAAGAGTCAATCCCCAGATAAATTAAATACCTCAAAGTAGCCTGGTCTATTAATTAAAATTAAAACTTTCAAACTCATTAGCATTATAAAATCCATGCCTAAATGCTCGATAAATTCTTCCTGTAACTTTTTTCACCTCAATATACATAGAAATTTATGTATAATGCATTTTTTATATCACTGAAATTATAAATAATTGAAGTTTCTTAAAAAAAATTATTTTTAAAAACAATTCAATTCAGATGGAAATAAAATATACTGTTAATATGGCTCAATTTACAGCACAAGTTATTTAATTCGAATCTAGGACCAAAAAGTAAAATTGTTAAAATAAGGGGTGATCACCTATTTATTACAAAATCATCTTTCTTTTAAAACCCATTTGTTATATACATGATGGTTCTTATTTCAATAATTTAATATTTTATTCAAAGTAAACCTCACAATCGTATGAATCTTAAAATTCAAAACGAATACTTGTTTTTTTTAGAAATTAGTTACATATTATGGATAAAAAAGCACAAAATTCGAATAAAAATTTAATCTCAAATATATCTTTTATCAGAAACCAAGTCGGGTTACATTAAAAAATTTTAGTTATGACTAAATATAAATGAACAAATTATTGTATCGCCTGCATTCATCAGTTTAAGTTTGTGTTATTATGATCAATGCGCTAATTATATTCTCTTATTAACATTTTAGTGCTTGTAAAAAATATAATTTAGCAAAAAAATTTTGCCCTAAAAATATAAATTATTATAAATTTAATCGCCTCAAGCTTCTTATTAGATAGATAAAAAAATTGTTTTATTTCCGATTTAATCAATAAATAAAGAATAAAATGAAAAAATTTCCGATATGTGCTCTAAACTAACATAATATTCTGGATCTTTATTATATACAAAACCCATTTATTACTCATTTGATAAAAAAATATAATTAATAAGTTACCTGAAAAAAAAATTGTGCTTAAATTTTTTAGAGTACAATTTTATACATTTTTCTTCGGTGTAAATTATCGCTATTATATAAGATTATAGACTATTAAATACAATTTTATAATCATGAACTTTACATTTATTTATTTTTTCCTTTTCATATTTTATAGCTATATTGTTTCCTATTTCTATAATAGAAAAAAATATAATGCAAAAAGTATATTTTTTTTACTAACACTAAATTTTGTTATATATGCGCATGTAAACTAGAAAAAAGCGCTATTTACTGGCGAAAAACCATGGATTTTACAGTACGGTCTAAGATAAGCTACAATTACAATTCGAACAATAAAATCGTTATCTACATATACATATGATAATAATTTACAGCGTCTACATAGAAAATGACATTTTTTGATTTTTGTTAATTTATCAAATATATACGACACTATATGATCAAAATATATATTATGAGTGCACAGAATACTCTTTAACTCTATTTTAGTCAACTAGATAAGGAGAAGCTTCATAAAACTAATTTAATATTTAAGAAATTATCTATGTCAATTTTCTTTAAATCATATAAAATATGATAAAATGAAGCAAAATTTTTAGATATTTGACCTTAAAAAAGATTTCTATCCAAAAAAATCAATATAAAAGGTTCTGTTGTTTTTTAATTTATCGAACATTGTAATTTAAGAATTTTTTATTTGCGGATTCGATGCTGATCGAAAGATAATAACGGTTTTGTAGAATAAGTCCCATAATACAAAAAATTTAACTTTAAATTTCAATTATATCCATAACAGATAGAAAAATAACGAAGGTTTTTAGAAGAAAGCACTCGAAATACAAAATATTTAACTTAAAAAATTTCAATGATATGCATAGGATCAGAGCGAATTTACATTAAAAGAGCAAGAAATTCTTCATTAAAGTCATAAATTTGAAATAAAAGATACTTGTATGATTTTGAGCGATTTTTAATGCTCCATATAGACGCATATACACTTATAATTAGGTTAACCTTATTATGCGCTATTTTTCAAAATCTATGAAAGAAAATGATATACAGCAGTGAAAATGTAATTGAAATTTCTCGATTATGTTAATATAAGATTTTCCAGTGTTTTTGATTATTGACAGAAATATATAGGTTGAAATTGCCTTTTTATAAAAAAATATTTACTTTCGAATGATTTTTGCCCACCTTTTTGATTTATATAATATTTCGCATTTACAAAGCATTTTTTGGCAGTATTTTCTAAACACTTCAAACATCAGTTGCAATCAAGCAAAAAACACATTTAAAACCTGACTTTACCTTAATCGATAGAAAAGATACAAATTTAGATCACTTGGAATATTTAGGTGTAAAAATCATCAAAAAATAGTCAAATTATAAATAATTAAAAGTCAGTGCTGACTATGTGGAGACGATTATATAAATTTTAATATCAAATAAATATCATTCTATACAACTTTGATGTATTGTTCTAAAAAATGATAAGCGAACACTCTAAAAAGATTAAAAAATAGTTAACGAAATAGGAATTTATGTTTGAAGCCTAAGACTACAAGAGAATTTATAAGAAAATTTAGTATTTTGGGTCTTTTTCATGTGGTTTATTTTTATTCAAATATACTTATTGTTTACCATAATGTACAATAGTCAGAATTACTCATATAAATTGTAGTAGTCAAAGGACGGGCTTTTATTCTAAACTTATTATAGGTAGTAGATTCAAAATATAGTCTCTTTAATAATATAAAACAGATGTATTTTTGTCGAAAATAAAAAGAGAATTTAATTTATTTAATATACAAAAAATATAGCGGGGCTTAATGCAAAGGCAAAACATATTATACATTAGTTTACAAATGCGAATATTATAAAATTTAAACTGCATGCCAAAAAATTGTTCTCTGTGTTTTTCAATAAGTTAGATTTTGATTTTATCATTTTATCATAACATAAAAAAGTAAAATCAAATAAAATTACGGGTGTATATGATTTGACTGAATTCATCGCATAAGTCATAAAATTACACCTACCTGGATAACTCTTGGATAAATGTAAAAATAAAAATCCATAAAAAATTTCGATTTCTATATTATAAAAATAAAAGAACAAGTATTGGTTATAACTGAAGAATATTCGGACAATATATGTAGAACAATTATTTTATTTTCATATTTGATGTATTTTTGAACAAATACATATGAATATATCCTACAAAACACAATAATTTAGAGGATTGCAGTATAGTTTTTACTAAAAAAAATAAGTGGTCTGTTGATATGATAAAAAAAAAATCAAAGATTGTTATCTTCGTGACATAAAACTTGGTTGCATGGTAAGTCGTAAAAAATGTACATTTATTATCATCACGAAAATAATGCTTTTTTATCAGTATTTTTTATTATAGTTTTCCGATAAAAAAAGAGTAATTAGAAGAAGTTTGGCATATCCATCGTTTCACTTTCTTCTTCTTCTTTTAAGTTATCATTGGTATTTACATTTTTATCTTGAATTTGGCTAGAAACCCCCGGAAAAAGAACATTAGGCTGGTTATCATTTCGAGGTCTCATTTGATCAATTCTATTATTGACCCCTGTGTTTCTTTCCGCCACTTTATCTTCATTTGGAATTGGTCGGTGATTGTTTGAATGTGAATTTCGGGCGTTCTTAAAATTATTTTCTTCTAAATTCATACTACCCGGTTGTTTTACTATATTACGCCTTTGATTTTGTATATTCTGATCGTTATAAAAATAACCGTGATTATTGATCGGATTTACAGCATTTCTTTGAATCATTTGTTGATGATTCATTTCATTCATATTCATATATTGAGGGTGCCTTTGAACGAAATTATTAGGTGGATTCAGACCATTACTGCTTCTTAAATTACCAGGATGCATGGGTATTGGTTGTGGGGTATTTTGACGCATATGTTGTTGATTTATTAGATGTCTGCCATCATGGTTATTCATATGTGGAATAGGTCTCATTAGTTTTCTCGGATCATTTTGTAAAAAGGCACTAGGGGGTCTTGATATTCTGGAAGCTTGTTGTTCATTTCTGAAAACAGGGGATTGTCCCTGAGGGTAAGGAATAATTGGGTTTTGATATATTCTTTCTTGCATAGGTGGATGGTTTGCTGGGCGGGTTCCAAGATTTGGTAGCAGGGGTGTGTTAGGTCTTTGACCGCGATTGATGAAGTTGGGATTATTTACAGAATTGGAAACTTGTGATTGATATGAATTTCCAAGTTGCTGAGAATTATCACGATTAGATGAGATTGAAGCAGGTTTCTCTTGTGAAATATGAAACGAACTACCCCCTGGGGTTTTACTTTCTAATGATGTGGAATATGAATCGTTGATCATGTTACCATAGTTGTTATGTGGGTTTTGAATATTTCTTGGTGTTGATACTTGGTTTGGATTGGTCATGTTTCTGTTCTTATAATTTTTGATGCTATTTTCAAATGTTCTCTTGACGTGATTAATATAGTTCATGTTTGGATTATTAGACTGTACCATATCGTTTACTCTTCCTTCCTCTAATCTCGGCATCGAATTCATATTTGGGGTGGAAACTCGTTGTGTATTTCTTGGGGTTTGTGACAAGGCACTGGGATTCGGATGTCCCATGATATTGGGATTTTGATTCTGTATGGTATTGATGTTTTGATAATGCATATTATTCATGTTTTGGTTTCTTAAAATCTGAGGATTCATTTGTTGAATGTTTTGATTAGGTATTGAATGAAAATTTTGCATTCCCATTCCACCTCGTGTATCTTGGTTTTGGGAAGGCCCTTTAATATTTGTTCTCATATTAGCAGAGCCGGGCCGTGCATTATTATATGAATGATCTATCATCTTTGTGTGATTAAAATCATTTGTATTCACTAATAAATTACCCCTTGAGTCATATTCCATAAAATTAGGGGATATTAATTTTCCAGACATTGGTGCATTGCTATTTGGAGGTACTTTAGAATATCCAACCCCAGCCCCATTAATATTGATATTTTCATGCATAATATTTGGTTTTATTGTATTTTTCTGTGAAATTTCCAAACTTTCACTTCCTGAGAGACAAGATTTGCTCATATTTCTTGATGGTTCCCGAATTATGTTATTTTTTTCTTGTTGGCGATTCAAAGGGATATTATTTTGTACAGGTTCATACATTTTATTTACCATGGGTGTTTTTCCACCTTTAACAGGAATATCGATATAACTTTCATGAACTCTATTATTGTAATTATCGCTTGATCTAACTTTTTTTAGTTCTTCACCCATAGTTTTGCTTCTATTCATAATCTTTGATCTATTAAAAGAATTATCCTTGAAAATTCTCAAAATTTCCTTTTTCGCAAGATCGTTGACAACATCTTCTGTAATCTTGAAATTCATTTTCAAATAATAATTTTTTATATTCTCGTATGACTCATCCACTGCCCCCAAACTATAAAACACTTGCTTATGTATATTTCCATTCATGTGTGTATTCATTTGCTCGCCAAATCTGGTTATCATGGTCAAGCAATTAGAATAGACTGTAAAAACAGAAATATGCTCATTATCCCGTCGAATCATGCGCATAACCCTATAGCATTTTTTATTTCTTCCTGTAAATTCTTTGCTTGCATACATAGAGCTCTTTTCCTTGATCTCCTTGATTGAATCAATAACATTGCTCTTTTTGATCTCTTTATCTCTAAACTCTATTGAATTATATTTCTTCTCGTTGTAATCAGCAACTCTCGCATCTTCAAAAACCATGACGTCTGGATTCAAGTTTAGTTCATTATTATACATTTCTTCGGGTGATGGATCTAACTTAAGAACAGTTTCACTTCGTTTGCTTCCCATAATAACTTCGACATGTGCTACATTGTTTTCAAAAATATCAATAAGGCAACCCGGTAGCCTGTTAATGTTGATACTTTTAATCAACTTTTTGATTTCATCATTGTATGTATATCGTACCTCTCCATTCTTCGTTTTTAACACAATCGAGCTGCTTTCAATCGTGATCGTAAATCCTGTCAGTTTGGATTCTTTCATTTTCTTATTCATAGCTTTCTTTTCTAAAAGTAAATTCATGTTTGTTTCGGAATTATCGAATAATACTTGCTAGGGTATTTCTTAAATATTCAAAAATTTCTTCTTTTTAAGTTTTATAATATGTTTCAAAATTTTATGCTTATTTCAAATTCTTGAATAAAAATTTTATTTAAGAAATAAAATTATTTTATCATCATGTAAAATGTAAAATGTTGCCGCTATTTGATATTTAACTACATACTTCGGTTTATATATTGTAAACTGCGAAAAAATATAATTTACTTTGACCGATTTGAGTTTAATATTTTATCTAAAAAATCTTAATATATCCAGAAAAATTCAAAAATAAAATTTGTTCGGATTAAAGAAGGTTTTTATTTGATAAAGCGATGCCAAGAAATAAAAAAAAGATATATTTAATTAAATGTTTACAGATATACCACACAAAGCACATAGTAATAGAAGCCGAAGGTATTATTTAAGTATTCCATCCAAGTACGAAATTACATAGATTATTACAAGTGGGGTTTTTTTTACCCGATTTATTACAATCTTTTGGGAGCCTAGAAAGCTATATTATATTGTAAATAAAGTCTTGTTATTTTTTGTACAAAGTAATCACTTAAGAATTTTATAATTTTTCGTATTAGAGTTGGCTAAAATTTATTTTTATATATGCAATTCTTATTTTCTATCATGTCAAGTCAATCAAAAATTATATTCATATTTTTTAAAACAAAACAATACATCTGATGAAATAAACCCAAAAAACAATTATTTTTTCTTTTCTGCTTCACACCATAACAACAATAAGCTCTATTGATATATTTTTTATAATAATGCGACATTTGCAACCTTTTAAAGAAATTCATAATATATAACAATATTAAATTGGGAGCTTGCTTAATAATACATTAAAGTGCGTGGAAGTTTTTTTTAAACTGATATGATGCATCCAAAAGTATAGCTTTATCAATCGTAATAAATAATCATATGACAAGTGAGCAATAATAAATTACAAAACAGCATTAAAAA
Organism: Rhyacophila brunnea; assembly: GCF_057557595.1. Taxonomy (NCBI): domain Eukaryota; kingdom Metazoa; phylum Arthropoda; class Insecta; order Trichoptera; family Rhyacophilidae; genus Rhyacophila; species Rhyacophila brunnea. The sequence goes on from NW_028232789.1 coordinate 594,094, forward strand.
ACATGCGTTTTTTTTATGGATAACGATATATCAATAATAAGTAGTAGTTGATTTTTTTAGTGTTTTCTGTTTTATATACGAATAATGACGAAATTTTGTTGATATTTGTAAATAATACAACTTTGAAAAAAATTAATTATAGTCGAGCTAAATACACAGAGCCATTAATTATACGATAAAACAAAATTGGAAATAATAAGTTTACGCATCTGAAAAAGACCACACAAAGAGCTAAAAACAGTAAAAATAATCCAACTGTATCCATTTAATGGTATATGGGTATACATTTTGTTTAAAAAATTGCAGTAGAGAATCTATACATGTTTTATTGTTGATGAATCCGGACTCAATCACACTCGAAAAAAATAAAAAGAAAGGTGAAAAAATGTAAGAACACAAATATAATGTTTCTTTATATATGCAGCATAAATATAATCTATAATTTCAGAATGTGTATTGGTCGCGTTTAGTTAAAAAAAATTAATGCTACTAGTAGTAAATAGCACCCTTTCGAAAAATATTTGTGATAATTTTGTTAAATATAAATATTTCTAAAATTTATTAAACGCTTTTTAGTCAAGGACAAAATTTAACTTCGAGAAGAACATCCTATTAGAATTATATTCGGTTTTGGTTGAATCCAATTTTCATCCTTTTTATTCGACACGTAAGATTTGCTAGAAATTTATTTTCAAAAATGAAATTCACAACAAAATAGATTTTTGTAGCACAATCTATACATCTTCTTATAAGATAGAGCATTTAACATCATTTTTAATTAGAATGATGGCTGAATTTGATACGGAAATATGACAAGAAATAAAATTTTGTTCGTCTATAGGTCTTCCTGGTATTAGCTAGTGATAATTTAACAATTAGCTCTTTAAGATTTTATGTCAGCTTAGATAATTTTGTACTAAATAAATTTTTAAAAAAACAGTTTGCCGTAGAAACAGCATAAAAAGGATTATTTGATGTTGTGTTTAACTAAATAAAAAAAATAATGATTTAAAAACAACATTGATTGATTTTTTTTTAAAAAATATGCGTTAAGTAAATTCTTAACATTTAATGAAAAATAAAAAAATATAGTATTTAATCAGATATAATAGATCAAGAGAAATCAAATTACTAATAACTGAAATATATCTAATTTCAAGAAGGTATAAGATATAATAAAACGTTTTTTTCAATATATAAATAATAAAAACATCATATTGATGATTTTTTTCTTTGTTAGTGATGTATTTTGTGGCATCCAACTGTAAAAAGTGAAGTTGTGATACTGTCTGCTGAGAGGTAACTTAAGTAAGGAGATTAAATATTATATTTAGTTTATATATATGTGTTTTATATGTAGAAAGGTATTTAAAACGATTGTTGTGTTTTTTACTTTTGTGTTGATTACCTGTTACTGGGTTTGGGGAAGCGGCATTTTTTTTATAAATAAAAAATGTCTTTTTATACTTTTAGATGTTATATTCATAAAAAATTAAAATGAAATTTATAAAACCAAATAAAGTAACATATTCAACTACATGCCATTGTTGGGCACACACATGCCCGCACAACATAAACAGATATCTATCAATAAAATAATCTAAAAATATTACATTAAGAAATCACAAAAAAAACAAAAAAAAATTATAAGGTGCAATTTTTAATGTATAATAGTTATTACTACTAGGAAATATAATTTTATTTTTCTATTAAAGAAGTTATTATCGTTAGAAAAATAGAGCCTATAAATATTCTTAACGCTTAACTGAACCAAAAAAAATATATAAGCATTGATTTTATATATTTTAAACACACATATTATAATATTCTTTTGATAATTTTAATTTAAGAATACATAACACAACATCCCACGAAACCATATTATTTACGTCATACAAAGGATTTTTATTCGTCAATTTGATTGTAATTCAAGAAAAGCAAACCATTATAAAATAAACCACAAGGCGGGAAAATATTATTTAGCCACTTTAAATTATTTTGAACTATTTATTTCTAAATACACTTCATTTTCAACATACTTATATTTTGTGAATACAGTAATTATAACTATTAGATATTGGTTTTTATCAGCGACTTGTAAGACTATAATAACCATTACATCACCTTTTGTTAAGTATTTATATTCCACGGCGCATATTTTTAGTCTTTTTCGCTGCAAGTTAACAATAACACTCTTTATATTTCAATATCATACTTTTAAAGATGTTAAAATTTTTTTTTCATTTTTTGATATATGGATCACACCAAATATATATCCTAGTATTATATATTTTATGTGCTTTAGCGTATAAAAATACCCAAATTCACGTATTGAGGTTTAAAGCAGCCTTTATTAACCCATGTCATATTTTTACTCTATGTGTAGTTATATAAGTACACAAATCTATTACAATAAAAAAAGATTCTCCATATATTAATAAAAAATTTCAAATATCCAATGTATTTTTTCATGTAAAGTTATGTTTTGTTAGGATATTTTTTTATCAAATAAAACGTGATTTTACAGAATAAAAACACAAAAATCGGTTTCTTTGTTTGAAATTTTAGACTTTGTATATAAAGCAGGCTTTTTATGCATTTATATATCTTTTTGATTTATTTATGAACATAATATGTATTAAAAGAACTAAAAGAAATCCATAAAAATTACTTGAACAGCAAAAAGAAAAACCCGGATGAGTTATTTACTGTGATAATATTTAAATTCAAAGTTATTTTATCATATAGAAATATATATGCATTATAACCCTTCCAAAATTAGAGTTATGATTCCTCAACAGATAAACACATGCACATACAGAATGACGGATGAGATCGCTTATAGTAAGTTCATCAAACCAACACAAACTGAAAAATTGTAAATATATAATTTACATTCTAGATCTTTACATGAACACTAAGTTTTCACTGAAGGATTAGTATTATTATTTGCTGAAATACTTTTTTTTTGAAGATTTATAATCCAATAATTTTTTTATTATATTTTATCTATCAATTATTAGTTGCTTGTTTTATTATAAAAATTAAAATTTAACTTGTTTTTAATTATGTATATATCCTTTTTTAGTGTTTTATGACCCTAACCAATATCAAGTTATATCCAATATATTATTTTTAAAAAAATTAGGTTGAGATTCAAAAGATTTCTATTGCAAACTAAACTTAATATATCTTTGCAAAATAACATTCTTTCAATTTTCGCCTCTAATTTTATTTTTCTCGTTATTCTGGAATTTAATTGTTCTATTATTTTTGTAATATACTCCCATATTGATTAAAAATAAGCACAAACAGCATGTATAAAATCAATTTGCAATCGTTTTTTGTTAATTTCTTTCCGACTCACACGTTTAATGATTATAAAATTTATGAATCTTATGTATTTTTCATTAAAGATTTTAATAATCCTGCTATTCATGATATTTTGAATTATTTTTCGAAAAAACACCGATTTATTTAGCAATATAAATATTAAATAAGTGCGCGATAATTACTAAAATGGTTTTACACCAGATATTTTGTTCTCCCTAGATTATCTTTAAATGAAAATATTTAAAAGAAAGCAAAAAATTGATTGCAAGAAATTTAATGTTTTATTTACTTAATCATATGAAACGAAGATATGCATGTTGATTATGTTTTTATTATCTAAGATATAAGATATTATTATTTTAATAATTTCACGCGGGAATTTTTTTAATAATTACATTATAAAAATCATATACATGAGATACGAAAATGATTGAATAAAAGAATCGATACATAATACATATTTTGATCTAAGAATGTATTTTATATGAGTTTAGAATTCATTAAATTCAGATGGATCCCCTATTTAGTGAAACACTAAATTTTTTTAATGGTTTTGAACTTTTAAGGCGAATTAAGATAAATTTTCATAAAATGATGAGTATGTGTTCAATTGTCCTGTTTATTTACATGAATTTTTACAGTTTAAAAAAACAAATATGAATAACTATTTGGAATTCCCTAGAATATTAACAAGGTTTATATTCTGGCATAGCGTTTAAATGAAATAAAAACAATAGGAAAAGCTCAATTTATATTTTAATCATTTTTTGGTGAAGTTTCCCCAAATGATTCACATGGTTTATATTCTGGCATAGCGTTTAAATGAAATAAAAACAATACGAAAAGATCAATTTATATTTTAATCATTTTTAGATGAAATCCCTAATGATTCATAAGGATTTTATTATGTATGCAAGTGATTTACTTTCAACACACCTAAAATAATTAACTATGGTTGACATGCAACATAGGGGTTCCGTAAGTTATTCTTTACCGAAAAGTTCTATATACACACCGAAAATTAGGTGCTTAAAAATAATGCTGTTAACTATGAATCAAACAATAAAAAAAGATTTGTAATTCTTTGAGCAAGGGCAATTCATATTTAAAAAAAAATTTATGGCTTAAAAAATGAATACCACAAATGAATAAGTCTATGAAGTAAAATAAAACGAAAATTTAAGTCGTTTATAGCCTAAGACGAACGACTGGAATATATTTCCCCAACAAAAAGGTGGAATACAATGCATCTTATAATAAAAAAATCATGCGCTATTTTTTAAAATGATGTGAAGAGCTAAAAAAAATCAAATTAATATACTGATGCATATAAAATACCAAGATGTCATAATATAATAATTTCGAGCTTTACAAAACATAGGTGATTTTTTTATAGAGATTAGGTATTTTTCAGAACACTTTTGCTTTAATTTATGGTTAAGTAGTGTTCTTCGTTAACAAGCATTTATTTATTTTACTTATTTTTAAGAAGGGCGCTTTTATAATTATCGAATGAATTTTGAATTTCGTGATTTTCGCTCGTATATATGACTATGACCTTCATATTTTCCCCAAAATTAATCCCACTTACAATTTTTGGGGTTATTACAAAGAACTGCGGTGCTTTTTCTTCCTCACACATATTGATTAGCAAATTGGAGACCATTTTTTCGTTAAATCTATCCATACCTTGATTAATCTCATCAACCAATTTGAAGGGACTATTTGATAAATTTTGAAGTGATAATAAAAATAGTATAGTAGACACACTTTTTTCACCCCCAGATTGTCTGTGAGAGCTTAATGTTTGTAGAGATTCATTTTCTCTAAATTTCACCAATATATTCAGCCTCCATTTTTTACATTCAATTCCTTCGTGATTAAACTCAATTTTTCCAACGCTATTGAGTTTTTTAAAAAATTCCTCAAATCTTCTATTGACAGGTTTGATTAGGTTTTCTATTCTGTGCACTAAATAGCTTTTCTTTTCTTGAATCGATGATTCTTTCTTTTTAATTTCCTCCTCCATTCGAGTTTTCTGTATTTTGATTTCATTTAGTGAAGATGTCTTTTGACTATACTCATTATACGCTTTTGTGTCAATATTTAAGAACGTCCAAGATAACATATTGCTGGCAATTTCTCTTTCGAGTGCCTCTTTTGTGTCGGGCAATTGATCAAAAACCTTTTGATTTTTTCCCTTGATGCATACTTTAAGCGATTTTTCGTTATATTTAACGTCTTCAAGTTGTTTTTGTGTCTGTTTAAGTTCAGCCTCAAGACGATTCATTTCCTCGATCTTGAATCTTTTCATGTGCTCCAATTCTGTTATTTGTCTTCTCGTTTTCTCGTGTTTTTGTTCCTGTTGTGATATTGTAACAAATTTTAAATATAATGGTGCTTTGTTCAATTCGTTCTCAATTATTTTCATTGCAGATTTCATATCTCCATAATTCGTTTCTATTTTTTGATTTGTTTTTGTCTCGTATATTTCCAAAGACTTATCATTTTTTTTGAATTCATTTTCTTCTTTTTTTCGTCGCAGCAAGTCTTCTATTTCTTTCTTCCTTCGAA